>NC_135816.1:80283563-80583563 GCF_964213995.1 Mustelus asterias | reverse complement strand
AGACTGAAAGACAGCAGTCAGTGTACAGATATCTCCCTGAGAGAGACGGGACTGAGAGACACCAGTCGGTGTACAGATATCTCCCTGAGAGAGAGGGACTGAGAGACACCAATCAGTGTACAGATATCTCCCTGAGAGAGAGGGACTGAGAGACACCAGTCAGTGTAAAGGTATCTCGCTGAGAGAGAGGGTCGGTGATGCTGAAACAGGGGCGTTAGTAATTGTGATTTTCCTGATGGAGAAAGGGAGAACTTAAAATTTGAACACTCACCTTCAACATGGAGCTCCGTCAGGTTGTCATCCATTTTCCAGCTGGATCGTACAGCAAAAAAATACAAACCAGAGTCAGAGGAATGAAGAGAATTGATGGTGAGTGAGAAATTGTCATGACATTCATATTTCTTTCCAATTCCTGGTTCACAGCCATATAAGCCGCTTGCATTCTTTTGACACAATATATACCCCTTGCTTTCATTGAATTTACAGTATTTCCAAATGGCCCATGTGGTGTTATTCCTTTCAATGCCTGGTAATGTCACCGATTTCTTCAATGTCCCATTCACAAAGATTCTGTTCAAATTAGGACATGGCTGTTGATCTGAGAATGCTAGAAAGAGAGAGAAAGCAGTATTAACATGGAGCAAGGGACCGAGAGACACCAGTCAGTGTACAGTTATCTTCCTGAGAGAGAGAGGGACTGAGAGACACCAGTCAGTGTACAGATATCTCCCTGAGAGAGGGACTGAGAGACACCAGTCAGTGTACAGATATCTCCCTGAGAGAGAGGGACTGGGAGACACCAGTCAGTGTACAGATATCTCCCTGAGAGAGAGGGACTGAGAGACACCAGTCAGTGTACAGATATCTCCCTGAGAGAGAGGGACTGAGAGACACCAGTCAGTGTACAGATATCTCCCTGAGAGAGAGGGACTGGGAGACACCAGTCAGTGTACAGATATCTCCCTGAGAGAGAGGGACTGGGAGACACCAGTCAGTGTACAGATATCTCCCTGAGAGAGAGGGACTGAGAGACACCAGTCAGTGTACAGATATCTCCCTGAGAGAGAGGGACTGAGAGACACCAGTCAGTGTACAGATATCTCCCTGAGAGAGAGGGACTGAGAGACACCAGTCAGTGTACAGATATCTCCCTGGGAGATTTTTGGGGTCGGACAGAGAGAGGACATGTCCTCTTTTCTTCGTGCTCTGCCACTTTTATTTCGGCTCATGTCCAACCCTTGTTGCTCCCCGTGACGCCTTGCCCTGATCGTGTGGCTTGTCTTCTTGCCGGCTTGGACTTTTTTATTTGTGTTAGTTTTTTCTTGTGTGGGTTGTGAATGGGGGTGTACCCCCATGTGGCAGAAGAGAAGAATAGGTTGGGGGGTGGGGGGAGAGAGAACAAAGGAAGACAGGGTGATGGCCTGCTTCTATCATATTTTTGGTGTGGGGGGGGGAATGGTTGTTGAGGTGGTGTGTGTTAGGAGGAGGGGGCTGCTTGGTTGGGGGGTACATGTGTATCTGGGGGCTGGGCTAGATGTCCAAGTGGTGTGTGTGTTGGAGAGTTGTTTTGGGGGTTTCGTGGCTGGGGAGGTTTTGTTTCTGTTGCTGTCATATTCTGTTTTTTCGGGGGGGTGGGGTTGGGGAGGGAAAGGTTTTGCTCGTGGGTGGACGACTGAGGGGGTAGTAGGTGGGCTACTGAGGGGGCGGGGGCAAGAGGTAAGGCAGTGGGAAAAAAAAGTCCTGGGGGTTTTCTGCTCGGGATGTTGGTGGGTAGGTTGTTGGTTGAAGGGTGGTTTGTTGTCCTCCACTGTCTTGGGGTTTTCGTCTCCCGCGTTACGGTGGGTGGGGTGAGCGGGCTCCCAGAGCCGGTGGGATGGGATGACTCTTTATTCTTTGAGGGTATCTTATGTAGCGGAGGACAGGATGTCATGGTGTGGATTCGGGTAGTATGTATTGGATAGGCGTGGGGGCACTAGTTGACAGAGCAAGTTGTTGTAGGGACATTCCTGTTTATTCGGATGGTTTATGGGTTTGGTATGAGGATAGGTCTTCTGTTGGTCGTGCAAAAATTACTTAATTGATAATTTATTTGTTTATTTATTGATTAATTAGTGTCCCCAGTAGGCTTACATTAGCAATGTAATGAAGTTACTGTGGAAGGGTAAACTGAGGAAGAATTTAGCATGGCCAATCCACGTTTGTTAGTTGTAATGAGTCAATCTGTGTCCAGGTTTCTCTCATTGTTCCTGATGGTCGAATTTGCATTTTCCGCAGACATGTCTGTGGATTCCACCTCGTCACGATGTGATCGGAATATCATCCATGCAGAGTTACACATTGATCTTTTTGTTTTTAGCGGTTTATACTTCTCCACGTGGATTAGTTCACCCGTTCTAATAGGTTCCCATAGGTCCAATTATCCCTTTTAATTAAGGTAAAACTATAACGATCCCCAGGCCATTTCAAGGACAATGTCTGAGGATCTTTTCTGTCCATTTTATTTAAAAACTCTCACTAAGAGACTGAGAGACACCAGTCAGTGTACAGATAACACCCTGAGAGAGAGAGAGAGAGAGACTGAGAGACACCAGTCAGTGTACAGATATAACCCTGAGAGAGAGGGACTGAGAGACACCAGTCAGTGTACAGATAACACCCTGAGAGAGAGACTGAGAGACACCAGTCAGTGTACAGATACCTCCCTGAGAGAGAGAGAGAGAGACTGAGAGACACCAGTCAGTGTACAGATATAACCCTGAGAGAGAGGGACTGAGAGACACCAGTCAGTGTACAGATAACACCCTGAGAGAGAGACTGAGAGACACCAGTCAGTGTACAGATACCTCCCTGAGAGAGAGGGACTGAGAGACACCAGTCAGTGTACAGATATAACCCTGAGAGAGAGAGACTGAGAGACACCAGTCAGTGTACAGATATAATGCTGAGAGAGAGAGACTGGGAGACACCAGTCAGTGACAGATAACACCCTGAGAGAGAGAGAGAGACTGAGAGACACCAGTCAGCGTACAGATATCTCCCTGAGAGAGATGGACTGAGAGACACCAGTCAGTGTACAGATATCTCCCTGAGAGAGAGAGACTGAGAGACACCAGTCAGTGTACAGATATCTCCCTGAGAGAGAGGGACTGAGAGACACCAGTCACTGACAGATATCTCCCTGAGAGAGATGGACTGAGAGACACCAGTCAGTGTACAGATATCTCACTGAGAGAGAGGACCAGAGAGACACCAGTCAGTGTACAGATATTTCCCTGAGAGAGAGAGACTGGGAGACACCATCAGTGTACAGATATCTCCCTGAGAGAGAGTGGGACAGAGACACACCAGTCAGTGTACAGATATCTCCCTGAGGGAGAGGGACTGAGGGACACCAGTCAGTGTACAGATAAAACCCTGAGAGAGAGAGAGAGACTGAGAGACGCCAGTCAGTGTACAGATATCTCCCTGGGAGAGAGGGACTGAGAGCCACCAGTCAGTGTACAGATATCTCCCTGGGAGAGAGGGACTGAGAGACACCAGTCAGTGTATAGATATCTTCCTGAGAGAGAGGGACTGAGAGACACCAGTCAGTGTACAGATATTTCCCTGAGAGAGAGAGACTGAGAGACACCAGTCAGTGTACAGATATCTCCCTGAGAGAGAGGGACTGAGAGACACCAGTCAGTGAACAGATATCTCTCCAAGAGAGAGAGAGGGACTGAGAGACACCAGTCAGTGAACAGATATCTCTCCAAGAGAGAGACTGTGGGGGCGATTCTCTCGCTAGTGTTTTGGTGTGTCAGAATGGGAAACGCCCGCGTGCGCTGCTTCGTGGGATTTGTGCATGTGTCCCTGATGTATGTGCGTCTCCCACCGCCGGAGAGCAGGCCGATCGAGACCACACTGGAAACCGGCGGGAAGACCAGGTAAGTAATTTTAATCTATTTCAATGTAATTTAAATGTGATTATCGGGCCCGGGATTGAATTCTCTGGGCCCGATTGCACCTCCCACCCCACCAGGAGTATTTCACTCTGGCCGGGTTTACACTCGCTTCCCACTTTCAGGGAACTAGGGAGAGACACAGCTGGAGTGAAGGCGGGCAATCCGGGGTCCCCCAGGCGTTGGGTGGCAGGGGGGTTGTTCCCCCATAGCATGGGCACCCTGGCATTGCCAGCCTGTGCCCCCGGCACTGCCCAAGGGGCAAAGTGCTCATTCTCAGGGGGCACCTTGGCACTGCCGACCAGGTATCGGACATGCCAAGGCGCCGGGCTTACTGTGTGCAGGTCTTCGGGGCAATCGGTGGGGGTGAGGGGGGGGTGGGGGTGGAGAGGTAGGGGGGTCCCTCTGCCACTCTGGATTGGGATTGGTCCGGGTTGGAGGGAGGCCAGCGATCGGGGCAGGTTTTGTGGGGGGGAGGGGGTGCGGTCTGCCGGGGGCGGTCTGCCTCCCAATGGGGAGGGTTTGCCTCCCGTGAGGAGGTGGTCAGCGGTGGGGTGTCTGCCGGGGTTGGGGGGTGGGGCGGGGGGGGGGCTGGAGATTGCGGTGCTCCAGGACTGAGGTGGGGGGATTAGGGCTGGCCCGGGAATGCTTGTGCGGGCCACGATCAGACCATGGGGGTGTCGCAGGGGGCAGCACTATGGGACACCCGGCTGGCCAGCAATTGAGCTGGCAGCAAACTGCAGTCTGACAATTCGGGACCACAGCGCATATGCAGAAGCCCAGAACAGTCAGACTCCATCGTGAATGGGCCCAGCCCCCCCGAGCTTTTAATGATATTCACGATTGTGGCCTCTGCATTGCAGAGAGTGAGGGAGATTTGAGTTTGAACTCCCACTGAAAAAAAACAGTCGTGGCCAAATTCCCCTCCGATTCGATTTTCAAGTTTGCTGACGACATCACCATCGTGGGTCGGATCTCAAACAGTGACGAGACAGAGTACGGGAATGAGATGGAGAATCTGGTGAACTGGTGCGTTAATAATTATCTCTCTCTCAATGTCAACAAAATGAAGGAGATTGTCATCAACTTCAGGAAGGAGAACAGGCCCCTATCTACATCAATGGGGGTGAAGTAGAAAGGGTCGAGAGCTTCACGTTTTTAGGTGTCCAGAACACCAACAACCTGTCCTGGTCTCCCCCATGCCGACACTATAGTTAAGAAAGCCCACCAACACCTCTACTTTCTCAGAAGACTAAGGAAATTTGGCACGTCAGCTACGACTCTCACCAACTTTTACAGATGCACCATTGAAAGTTACCGGGACTTGATGGATTGAGTTATAAGGAGAGGCTGGATAGACTGGGACATTTTTCTCTGGAGCGTAGAAGGCTGAGGGGTGATCTTATAGAAGTCTATAAAATAATGAGGGGCATAGATCAGCTTGATCGCCAATATCTTTTCCCAAAGGTAGGGGAGTCTAAAACTAGAGGGCATAGGTTTAAGGTGAGAGGGGAAAGATACAGAAGTGCCCAGAGGGGCAATTTTTTCAGTAAGAAGTCTCACAACACCGGGTTAAAGTCCAACAGGTTTATTTGGCAGCAGTTTAAACCTGTTGGACTTTAACCTGGTGTTGTGAGACTTCTTACTGTGCTTACCCCAGTCCAACGCCGGCATCTCCACATCATGGCAATTTCTTCACACAGAGGATGGTGAATGTCTGGAACAAGCTGCCAGAGGTAGCAGTAGAGGCGGGTAGAATTTTGTCTTTTAAAAAGCATTTAGATAGTTACATGGGTACGATGGGTATAGAGGGATATGGGCCAAATGCGGGCAATTGGGATGAGCTTTGGGGTTTAAAAAAAAAGGGTGGCATGGACATGTTGGGCCGAAGGGTCTGTTTCCATGCTGTAAGCTTCTATGACTCTATGACCCTATGACTCTCTGACTATGAAAGCATTCTTTCTGGTTGTATCACAGCTTGGTATGGCTCCTGCTCTGCCCAAGACCGCAAGAAATACAAAAGGTCGTGAATGTAGCCCAATCCATCACGCAAACGGGCGGCACGGTAGCACAGTGGTTAGCACTGCTGCTTCACAGCTCCAGGGTCCCAGGTTCGATTCCCGGCTCGGGTCACTGTCTGTGTGGAGTTTGCACATTCTCCTCGTGTCTGCGTGGGTTTCCTCCGGGTGCTCCAGTTTCCTCCCACAGTCCAAAGATGTGCGGGTTAGGTTGATTGGCCAGGTTAAAAATTGCCCCTTAGAGTCCAGAGATGCGTAGGTTAGAGGGATTAGCAGGTAAAATATGTGGGGGTAGGGCCTGGGTGGGATTGTGGTCGGTGCAGACTCGATGGGCCGAATGGCCTCCTTCTGCACTGTAGGGTTTCTATGATTTCTATGAAACCAGCCTCCCATCCATTGACTCTGTTTACACTTCCCGCTGCCTCGGCAAAGCAGTCAGCATAATTAAGGACCCCACGCATCCCGCATAGTCACCACATAGTCCTTGTAGAGATAAAGTCCTGTCTTCACATTAAGGATGCCCTCCATTGTGTTGTGTAGCACTACCACCGTACTAAATGCGACAGAGACTTTGAACTGATCTAGCAATTCAAGACTGGGAAACAATGCGGTGTTGTGGGCCATCAACAGCAGCAGAACTGTACTCCAGCACAAACTGTAACCTCATGGCCCAGCATATCCCCCACTCTTCCATTCTCACCAAGCAGGGGATAAACCAGGTTCAATGCAGAGTGCATGAGAGCATGTCAGGAGCAACACCAGGCATATCTAAACGTGACCACCTGATTTTTTTTGTGATTTTGATTAAGGGATTAATATTAATCATAAAGGATAACTCTTCCTGCTCCTCATCCCACACGGATTTTCCCATCCACTCGCCAAGGCCAACGGGAGTCGATTTAATGTCTTCCCCCAGATGATTTTTAAAAATTCATTTGTGGGATTGGGCATCGCTGGCTAGGCCAGAGTTAGTTGCCCATTCCCAGTTGCCCCTTGAGAAGGTGATGGTGAACTGCCTTCGTGAACTGCTGCAGTCCCTGAGGTGTAGGTACAGCCACAGTGCTGTTAGGGAGGGACTTCCAGGATTTTGACACAGCGACAGTGAAGGAACGGCGATACATTTCCCAGTCAGGATGGTGAGTGACTTGGAGGGGAACCTCCAGGTGCTGGTGTTCCCAGGTATCTGCTGCTCTTGTCCTTCTAGATGGTAGTGGTCGTGGGTTTGGAAGGTGCTGCCTAAGGAACCTGAGTGAGTTGCTGCAGTGTATCTTGTAGATGGTACACACGGCTGCCACTGAGTGTCGGTGGTAGAGGGAATAAATGTTTTTGGGAGGGGTAGCAATCAAGTCTGGTTGCTTTGCCCTGGATGGTGTTGATCTTCTTGAGTGTTTTTGGTGCTGCAAATGAGGAGTATTTCCTCTTACTCCTGACTTGTGCCTTGTAGATGATGGACAGGCTTTGGGGAGTCAGGAGGTGAGTTACTCTGCACTGAATTCCCTTCCCAGCTTGGGACTGCTGAGGCGTTAGCTGAATTCTTGTGCTCAATCCCTGGAGTGAGAGTGGAACCTGGAATTGCCAAAGTTTTTAATTCCATATTTATTAATTAAATAAATTCCAATTCTCTCCAATGCTGCTGTGGCAGGATTTGAACTCATGTCATTGGAACATTAATTTAAACCTCAGGATTCCTAGCCCAGGGATATTACCATTTGGTTAATCTCCCCAAATGGTGCTCCTTGTCCACTGATGACTCTACCACTTCAAGTGAGCTTATCGACCCATGTTACAATTGCAACGTCATCATCCTGTTTACAGCAATTTACACACATTCCAGGAAATCCTTCTGCAACTGAGCCACAGTTAGCTGTCACTTGTCAGTAAACTTGCCGAACCAGTTTGCAGTTTCCGTTCTGGCCTCATTTAAAACTCTCAAACTCCATTTCAGTGACTGAGAAGCTAGTCGCAACAATCCGGCTGAACCGACTTCCTGACTTGAGCAACTCTCTTATCAATGCCCTCAGTTCAGTGCTGCTCATTCTACTCTTGTCCAACTCTCCGCCTCTTGCCCATCTCCCTGATTCCCATCGTTCCACCACTGTCAGCTGTGCCTTTGGGGGAATAGGAGTGGTGAGGGGAGGGGTGCAGGGATGAGCTGGATTGGTGAGGAGGGGTAGTAATGGGGGACCAGGAAGGGGAGGCGCCAAAGCCCCGCAGTTCCCTCTCTAAACCTCTCTGCCTCTTCGCTTCTCTGCCACGGTCTCTCTCTCTGTCTCCCTTTGTCTCTTTTTGTCTGTCTCTCTGTACTCAGTGTCTAACCCCGTGCTGTACCTGCTCTGGGAGTGTTTGATGGGGACAGTGTAGAGGGAGCTTTACTCTGTATCAAACCCCGTGCTGTCCCTGTCCTGGGAGTGTTTGATGGGGACAGTGTAGAGGGAGATTTACTCTGTATCTAACCCCGTACTGTACCTGTCCTGGGAGTGTTTGATGGGGACAGTGTAGAGGGAGCTTTACTCTGTATCTAACCCCGTGCTGTACCTGTCCTGGGAGTGTTTGATGGGGACAGTGTAGAGGGAGCTTTACTCTGTATCAAACCCCGTGCTGTCCCTGTCCTGGGAGTGTTTGATGGGGACAGTGTAGAGGGAGATTTACTCTGTATCTAACCCCGTGCTGTATCTAGAACATAGAACATAGAACATTACAGCGCAGTACAGGCCCTTCGGCCCTCGATGTTGCGCCGACCAGTGAAACCAATCTAAAGCCCCTCTAATCTACACTATTCCAATATCATCCATATGTTTATCCAATAACCATTTGAATGCTCTTAATGTTGACGAGTCCACTACTGCTGCAGGCAAGGCATTCCACGCCCTTACCACTCTCTGAGTAAAGAACCTACCTCTAACATCTGTCCTATATCTCTCATCCCTCAATTTAAAGCTATGTCCCCTTGTGCTAGTCATCACCATCCGAGGAAAAAGGCTCTCACTATCCACCCTGTCTAATCCTCTGATCATCTTGTAAGCCTCTATTAAGTCACCTCTTAACCTTCTTCTCTCTAACGAAAACAACCTCAAGCCCCTCAGCCTTTCCTCATACGATTTTCCCACCATACCAGGCAACATCCTGGTAAATCTCCTCTGCACCCTTTCCAACACTTCCACATCTTTCCTATAATACGGCAACCAGAACTGTACGCAATACTCCAAATGCAGCCGCACCAGAGTTTTGTACAGTTGCAGCATGACCTCCTGGCTCCGAAACTCAATCCCTCTACCAATAGAAGCTAACACACCATACGCCTTCTTAACAACCCTATCAACCTGGGTGCCAACTTTCAGGGATCTATGCACATGGACACCCAGATCCCTCTGTTAATCCACAGTACCAAGTATCTTAGCATTAGCCCAGTAATCTGTATTCCTGTTACTCCTTCCAAAGTGAATCACCTCACATTTTTCCGCATTAAACTCCATTTGCCACCTCTCAGCCCAGCTCTGCAGCTTATCTATGTCCCTCTGTAACCTGCCACTTCCCTCCGCACTGTCCACAACTCCACCGACTTTAGTGTCATCCGCAAATTTACTAATCCATCCCTCCACGCCCTCATCCCAGGTCATTAATAAAAATGACAAACAGCAGTAGCCCCAAACCAGATCCCTGCGGTACACCACTAGTAACTGAACTCCAGGATGAATATTTCCCATCAACCACCACCCTCTGTTTTCATACAGCTAGCCAATTCCTGATCCAAACCACTAAATCACCCTCAATCCCATGTGTCCGTATCTTCTGCAATAGCTTACCATGGGGGACCTTATCAAACACTTTGCTGAAATCCATATACACCACATCAACCGCTTTACCCTCATCCACCTCTTTGGTCACCTTCTCAAAGAACTCAATAAGGTTTGTGAGGCACGACCTACCCTTCACAAAACCGTGCTGACTATCCCTAATCAAATTATTCCTTTCTAGGTGATTATAAATCCTATCTCTTATAATCCTTTGTAATACTTTGCCCACAACAGAAGTAAGGCTCACCGGTCTATAATTACCAGGTTTGTCCCTACTCCCCTTCTTGAACAAGGGGACAACATTTGCTATCCTCCAGTCTTCTGGCACTGTTCCTGTAGACAATGACGACACAAAGATCAAAGCCAAAGGCTCAGCAATCTCCTCTCCTGGCCTCCCAGAGAATCCTAGGATAAATCCCATCCGGCCCTGGGGACTTATCTATTTTCACCCTTTCCAGAGTTGCTAACACCTCCTCCTTATGAACATCAATCCCATCCAGTCCAACAGCCTGCATCTCAGTACTCCCCTCGACAACACTGTCCCTCTCCAGTGTGAATACCGATGAAAAATATTCATTTAGTGCCTCTCCTATCTCTTCAGACTCCACGCACAACTTCCCACTTCTGTCCTCGACTGACCCTAATCTTACCCTAGTCATTCTTTTACTCCTGACATATCTATAGAAAGCTTTAGGATTTTCCTTGATCCTACCTGCCAAAGACTTATCATGTCCCCTCCTGGCTCTTCTTAACTCTTTCTTTAGGTCCTTCCTGGCTAACTTGTAACTCTCAAGTGCCCTAACTGAGCCTTCACGTCTCATCCTAACATAAGTCTCCTCCTTCCTCTTCACAAGAGATTCAACCTCCTTAGTAAACCACGGTTCCCTCACACGTCTGCTTCCTCCCTGCCTGACAGGTACATATTTATCAAGGACGCGTAGTAGCTGTTCCTTGAACAGGTTCCACATTACAATTGTGCCCATCCCCTGCAGTTTCCTTCCCCAACCTATGCCAGCTAAATCTCACCTAATCGCATCATAATTTCCTTTCCCCCAGCTATAACTCTTGCCCTTTGGTATATACCTATCCTTTTCCATTGCTAAGGTAAATGTAATCGAATTGTGGTCACTGTCACCAAAGTGCTCACTTACCTCCAAATCTAACACCTGGCCTAGTTCATTATCCAGTACCAAATCCAATGTGGCCTCGCCTCTTGTTGGTCTATCTACATACTGCGTCAGGAAGCCTTCCTGCACACATTGGACAAAAACCGACCCCTCTAAAGTACTCGAACTATAGCTTTTCCAGTCAATATTTGTAAAGTTAAAGTCCCCCAGTACAACTACCCTGTTACTTTCGCTCCTATCCAGAATCATCTTTGCAATCTTTTCCCCTACTTTTCGGAGGTCTATAAAAAACTCCCAACAGGGTGACCTCTCCTTTCCTGTTTCTAACCTCAGCCCAAACTACCTCAGTAGACGAGTCCTCATCAAATGTCCTTTCTGCCACCTGTAATACTGTCCTTGACTAACAATGCCACACCTCCCCCTCTTTTACCACCTTCCCTGCACTTACTGAAACATCTAAACCCTGGAACCTGCAACAACCATTCCTGTCCCTGCTCTATCCATGTCTCCGAGATGGCCACAACATCGAAATCCCAGGTACCAACCCATGCTGCAAGTTCACCCACCTTATTCCGGATGCTTCTGGCGTTGAAGTATACACACTTCAAACCGCCTTCCTGCCTGCCAGTACACTCCTGCGACCCTGAAACCTCATCCATGACCTCACTACTCTCAACCTCCTGTACACCGGAGCTACAATTCAGGTACCCACCCCCCTGCTGAATTAGTTTAAACCCTCCCGAAGAGCATTAGCAAATTTCCCCCCCCAAGATATTGGTACCCCTCTGGTTCAAGTGCAGACCATCCTGTTTGTAGAGGTCCCACCTACCCCAGAAAGAGCCCCAATTGTCCAGGTATCTGAATCCTTCCCTCCTGCACCAAGCCTGTAACCATGTGTTCAACTGCTCTCTGTCCCTATTCCTCTCCTCACTGTCACGTGGCACGGGTAACAAACCTGAGATAACAACTTTGTTTGTTCTAGCCCTAAGCTTCCACCCTAACTCCCTGAATTTCTGCCTTACATCCCCATCCCTTTTCCTACCTATGTCTTGAGTGCCTATGTGAACCACAACTTGGGGCTGGTCCCCCTCCCCCTTAAGGATTTCGAAAACACGATCCGAGACATCGTGGACTCTGGCTCCTGGGAGGCAACACACCAACCTCAAGTCTCTCTCGTTCCCGCAGAATTTCCTATCCGTCCCTTTAACTATGGAGTCCCCAATGACTAATCCTCTACTCCTCTCCCCCCTTCCCTTCTGAGCCACAAGGACAGACTCTGAGCCAGTGACCTGTACGCCATGGCTTACCCCTGCTAAGTCGTCCCCCCCAACAGCATCCAAAAGTGTACTATCCCCAATTTCTACTACATTTTTTGTTTCTCCCCCAACTTGGATGGCTCCCTGTACCTTGGTGCTGTGGTCAGTTTGCTCATCCTCCCTTTCCCTCCCCTTCTGAGCTGCCGGGCCGGACTCTGCACCGGAGGCACGGCCACTGTTGCTTCCCCCAGGTTGGCTGCTCCCCTCAACAGTACTTAAACAGGAGTACTTATTTTTAAGGGGCACAGCCACTGGGGTACTCTCTCGTACCTGACCTTTCCCCTTCCCCTTCCTAACCGTGACCCACTTGTCTGTCTCCCGTGGCCCCGGTGTGACCACCTGCCTGTAACTCCTATCTATCACCTCCTCATTCTCCCTAACCAGACGAAGGTCATTGAGCTGCAGTTCCAGTTCCCCAACGCGGTCCCTTAGGAGCTGCAGCTCGACGCACCTGGCACAGATATGGACGTCCGGGAGGCTAGGAGACTCCAGGACCTCCCACATCCGACACTGCGAACAACAAACTGGCCTCACAATCATAATTCCCCCTTTCTTCCTATCTAAACCTACTCCACCTCTGCCTGTTTACGCCGAAGCCCGATGAGCCAAAGCCCGTCAGCCCTCACTCTGCTTCTCACTCACTTCACTGCCCGCTCCCGACGCTGCCCGCTCCCGACGCTGCCCGCTCCCGACGCTGCCCGCTCAAAAGTGAGGCCTGCTTTTAAACCCTGCAAAAACCTCCGAGGCTTCTCCTGGGCCTACTTCCTCTTTTGGCAAAAAAAAACCTCCGATTTTTAACACATATTTAACTGAAAAATAAATAAATCAATCAAATGCAGAAACACACTCCCTTATCCTCAGCCTGCTCCTGTGGAACAATGAGGCTGAAACCTCCCTGGTAAGCTCCTGGGAGTGTTTGATGGGGACAGTGTAGAGGGAGCTTTACTCTGTATCTAACCCCGTGCTGTACCTGTCCTGGGAGTGTTTGATGGGGACAGTGTAGAGGGAGCTTTACTCTGTATCTAACCTCGTGCTGTACCTGTCCTGGGAGTGTTTGATGGGGACAGTGTAGAGGGAGATTTACTCTGTATCTAACCCCATGCTGTACCTGTCCTGCGAGTGTTTGATGGGGACAATGTCTGTCTGTCTGTATGCCTCTCTCTCTCCCTCTGACTCTTAATATCACTCTCTCCGCCTCTCTCTCTGTCTCTCTGCCTTTCTCTCTCTCTCTCTCACTCTCCCTGATGACTTTTCTGTCTCTGTCTTTTTTGATCTCTGACTCTCTGTCTCGCTCTCTCTCTCTCTGCTGCCTTAAGACACACATTGAAATCTGCTCCTTTGACTGAGTCTCATGTTGCTAACATCACCTTAGCTGGACCAGAGTCTGATTCCGATTGAGAATTTTCCTCTGATACACATTGTGATGTTGTCCTTAAGTCAAGCTGATCTATAAATACAAGATGTTGTAATGTGGGACTCAAGACCCTCAACAGCTCCTCACATTTTCTCAGTTTTTTTATCGGCTGTGGTAGGGTGTGTCTCGGCAAATGTCAAATCCCACAGAGTGGAGAATCAATCCTTACCGTTCAATCTAGGAAGCATCATCAGAAACAACAGGGAGAATCCCGGGATTGGCATCCAGTGGAACATTTGGGGAGAATGGAGTTACAGGTTTGATCGCTCCGGGAGCAGCTCACTGCGCAAGTGAGCAGAACGCGGAAGATTAAGTAGGCCCAAAAAAACCCACATCCTGTTGAGATCAGAAAATCATCATAGAATGAATCATAGAATCCCTACAGTGCAGAAGGAGGCCATTCGGCCCATCGAGTCTGCACCGACCACAATCCCACCCAGGCCCTACCCCCACATAATTTACCCGCTAATCCCTCTAACCTACGCATCTCAGGACTCTAAGGGGCAATTTTTTTTTTAACCTGGCCAATCAACCTAACCCGCACATCTTTGGACTGTGGGAGGAAACCGGAGCACCCGGAGGAAACCCACGCAGACATGAGGAGAATGTGCAAACTCCACACAGACAGTGACCCGAGCCGGGAATCGAACCCAGGACCCTGGAGCTGTGAAGCAGCAGTGCTAACCACTGTGCTACCGTGCCGCCCCGAGAAGAAACTCAGATATTCCAGACTGAACTGGTCAAACACCAAGGACGACTAGATATAGAGAAAAAAACCAGGTACAGCACGGGGTTAGATACAGAGTAAAGCTCCCTCTACACTATCCCCATCAAACACTCCCAGGACAGGTGCAGCACGGGGTTAGATACAGAGTAAGGCTCCCTCTACACTGTCCCCATCAAACACACCCAGGACAGGTACAGCACGGGGTTAGATACAGAGTAAAGCTCCCTCTGCACTGTCCCCTATCAAACACTCCCAGGACAGGTACAGCACGGGGTTAGATACAGAGTAAAGCTCCCTCTACACTGTCCCTATCAAACACTCCCAGGACAGGTACAGCACGGGGTTAGAAACAGAGTAAAGCTCCCTCTACACTATCCCCATCAAACACTCCCAGGACAGGTGCAGCACGGGGTTGGATACAGGGTAAGGCTCCCTCTACACTGTCCCCATCAAACGATCTGGAAGAAGGTGTAACTGGGGTGATCAGTAAGTTTGCGGACGACACGAAAATGGCTGGACTTGCAGATAGTGAGGAACATTGTCAGAGGCTACAGAAGGATATAGATAGGCTGGAAATTTGGGCAAAGAAATGGCAGATGGAGTTCAATCCAGATAAATGCAAAGTGATGCATTTTGGTAGAACTAATGTAGTGGGGAGCTATACGATAAATGGCAGAACCATAAAGGGTGTAGATACGCAGAGGGACCTGGGTGTGCAAGTCCACAGATCCTTGAAGGTGACGTCACAGGTGGAGAAGGTGGTGAAGAAGGCATATGGCATGCTTGCCTTTATAGGACGGGGCATAGAGTATAAAAGTTGGGGTCTGATATTGCAGTTGTATAGAACGTTGGTTCGGCCGCATTTGGAATACTGCGCCCAGTTCTGGTCGCCACACCACCAGAAGGACGTGGAGGCTTTAGAGAGAGTGCAGAGGAGGTTTACTAGGATGTTACCTGGTATGGAGGGGCATGGGCACTTTGCCCCTTGGGCACTGCTAGGGAGCACAGGCTGGCACTGCCAGGGTGCCCATGCTCAGGGAGCACCACCCCCCCACCAACCAACCCCCTAGGGGCCCCACTTGCTCCCCCTTCATTCCGGCGGGGTCTCCCCCGAGTTCCCTGAATGTGGGGAGCTACTCTAAACCCCGCAGGAATGAAGTATTCCTGGCGGGGTGGGAGATTCAACCGGGGTCTGAAGGTTCCCGATAATCACATTGAAAACATATTTAAAATACATTTTAAAAAGATTCAAATCACTGACCTGCCTTCCTGCCGGTTTCCTGCGTGGTCTGGCCGGCGACTGTTCGCCGGCTCTGGGAGATGCGCATGCGTTCCCGGCGCATCCGCAAATCCCGGGACAAGGCCGGCGATGCACACCTCCCATCATGACTATTGTATGTAGTTTTGCTCTCCTTATCTGAGGAAGGATCATAGAAGCATCAAATCCTTACAGTGCAGAACAGAAGGAGGCCATTTGGCCCATCGAATCTGCACCAACCACAATCCCACCCAAGTCCTATTTCCGTAACCCCACACATTTACCCTGTGAATCCCCCGAACACTGGGTTCAATTTAGCATGGCCAATCAACCTAACCTGCACATCTTTGGACTATGGGAGGAAACCGGAGCACCCGGAGGAAACCCAACTAGACAAGGGGAGAATGTGCAAACTCCACACAGACAGTGACCCAAGGCTGGAATTGAACCGGGTATTGTGAGGCAGCAGTGCTAACCACTGTGCTACCGTGCCGCCCAGGATGTTCTTGCTATAGATGGCGTGCAGAGAAGGTTTACCAGACTGATTCCTGGGATGGCAGGACTGACATTTGAAGATTGAATCTGTTGGGATTATATTAGCTGGAATTCAGAAGATTGAGCATCCAAATCAATAGTCTGACCCACCTTCCCCCTATGTCCTTTGATCACCTTTGCCCCAAGAGCTATATCTAAATCCTTCTTGAAAACGTATAATGTTTTGACCTCAATGGTTTTCTGTGGTAGAGAATTCCACACGCTTATTACTCTGAGTGAAGACATTTCTCCTCATCTCAGTCCTAAAAGGTTTAACCCGTATCCTTAGATTATAACTATGAACCCTGGTCCCTAACACCCCCCAGCGTCAGGAATATCCTTCCTGCATCTCATAGAAACCCTCACAATTCTAACAGGACTAGAGAGGTAGATGCAGAAACGATAGGTGGGTTAGGTTGATTGGCAATGTAAAATTGCGCCTTGGTGTCAAGGGGACTGGCAGGGTAAATATGTGGGGTTGTGGAGATCGAGCCTTGGGTGGGATTGTTGTCACTTCAGGCTCGATGGGCACTGTATGGATTCTATTATTTTAAAAGGCTATGGGGGTGACGGCGTGATCAGCCATGATTATAATGAATGGCCGAGCAGGCTCGAAGGGCCGAATGGCTGACTACAGCTCACTCCTAATTATCTATGTTTCTATGCCCTTGATGGAATCATGTTACCACACTCCATCCCCCCTCCCTCCTGAGTTACCTGCAAATGGAAACAGAAAGAAAACACTATTATACACAGGCGTACAGATGTAACAACACAAGGGAAGACTAAGGGAAGTTGCCTCATAAAATCGGCTGGTGCAGCGACTTCTGAATCCTCCCCACAATTCAGTGCAGGGTTCTTCAGCAACCAACGATCCAGATTCCACAGACTCATCAGTCCCTGATCCACAACGTCCCTATGGGAATTGTCGTCCTCGGCGACCGAAGCAGGGCACTGCCTTAGTTCCACAAAGAACAAACAAAGACCAATACAGCACAGGAACAGGCCCTTCGGCCCTCCAAGCCCGCGCCGCTCCCTGGTCCAAACTAGACCATTCTTTTGTATCCCTCCATTCCCACTCCGTTCATATGGCTGTCTAGATAAGTCTTAAACGTTCCCAGTGTGTCCACCTCCACCACCTTGCCTGGCAGTGCATTCCAGGCCCCCACCACCCTCTGTGTAAAATATGTCCATCTGATATCTGTGTTAAACCTCCCCCCCTTCACCTTGAACCTATGACCCCTCGTGAACGTCACCACCGACCTGGGGAAAAGCTTCCCACCGTTCACCCTATCTATGCCTTTCATAATTTTATACACCTCTATTAAGTCTCCCCTCATCCTCCGTCTTTCCAGGGAGAACAACCCCAGTTTACCCAATCTCTCCTCATAACTAAGCCCCTCCATACCAGACAACATCCTGGTAAAGGTTGCAGGTATCCCTGGTTCCATAGCTGGTAAAATTATATCTGCTGTGGGAGTCACCTGTTGGTTCCCTGGGTCAGACTCATCTCTCCCTCAAGCGATCCACACGCTTTCTGACATGGCGACCCTGCACTTCCAGCACATACGACACTGGTCCCGTTTTCTCCACCATTCTTCCTGGCATCCACCCCGACCTAGCGCCAAAGCTCCTCACCACGACTAGGTCACCAACTTCAAATGCCCTGGCGCCTCTCTTCGAGTCATGTGCTGGAATTTTACTGCCTTGCCAGCCCAAGGCTCGTAAGATCCCTCCTGATGCCAATGGAGAATGCCGTTCTGCGAGCCTCGCCTGCCCTGATTCTGAAGCGGGCGAGGCGATACAATTCCGGCCATGGTGTTCCTTCTGGAGGCTTGCCTAGCCTACATCCTCCCCAACAAACCTGGAATCACCAATTCCAGGCGGGCTCTCAAACACCATTCCATTAATAATTCAGCTGGCGTTACCCAAGTGGTAGCGTTCGATGTAGAATTGTAGAGAATCCTACAGTGCAGAAGGAGGCCACTTGGCCCATCGAGCCTGCACAACCACATTCCCACCAGGCCCTATCCCCATAACCCCATGTATTTACCCTAGCTGGTCCCCCTGACACCAAGGGACAATTTTAGCACGGTCAATCCACCTAACCCACACATCTCTAGACTGTGGGAGGAAACCGGAGCACCCGGAAGAAACCCACGCAGACATGGGGGGAGCGTGCAAACTCTACATAGACAGTGACCCAAGCCGGGGAGTGCTAACCACTGTGCCACTGTGCCACCTCGCGATAGCAGGATACATGATGCGTCCCAAAACTGGGGCAAAACGCACGAGGAATGTTGATGACTGTAAGGCTTGCTTTACTTCAGCAAACAGTGCTTTTTGCACCTCTCCTCGTTTCCATCGCTTCTTCAGGAGCTGGTGTAGTGGGTCCAGAGTCCTGGACACATTCTGCAGGTATCCCCCATAATAATTTACCAGCCCTAGGAAGGACTTTCACTCTGTTACGTTCCTGGGCTGCGATGTTTCTTTTATTACTCTAACCTCATCTTTGAGGGGCTGCTGTTGAATTGTAACTTTTTTCCTGCTCATTACTTGTAAAAGACAGACTCTACAAATTCGTTCTCGTCAAAATAACAAGCATTTAATAACGAAGCTCTGCATGCAGAAGATGGCTAAGGTCAGAGGTCAGAGAGCAGTTGGTACAGCTGCTAATTCCTCCACCAAGTCCGCCCTAGCCCCAGAAACAGTCCACAATTTATACAAAATCAGTATCAGGTTTTGTGACAAGGGCTTGCGCGGGAAAATGAGCAATAAAACAATTAGTAGCAACGTCAATACCAAGTGGCATCTCAGCGCGACTTCCGAGGCCCCTCGGTCTTATCAATAATAACATTAGCTTGCCCTTTGAAGGAACAAAATGGTTTGATGACTCCCTCCCCTCCGACCTTATCTTGTTTATCTACGTAGTTCTAGGGCACTTGTCAAAACACCCTGAGATCAGGCCAGTGGGCCTTATATTGTTTTATTACTTCCCTTCCCTAAGATAAGCTGAGTCAGCCTTAGTTTGACCTTACTAGTTTGGGCGAGGGTCAAATGGTTTAGCAGCTGCTTTGTTCTGTGGTTTTTTGTTAGTATCACCTCAAGCAAGTAGCCACTTTTCCCATCATGCCATTATTAGTTTGTACCATATCACACTGCAGTCCTTTCGTATTTACCTTGAACCCAAGGTATGTCACTTCATCCACTTGAAGAGCGCATTTTACTCATTTCATTCAGATATCTGATTCTTTAAACCTGTTGAGGACCTCCTCCAGGTTTTTCCCTGTGTTCCTCGGGAAATGCTCCTGTAACTAGCACATCATCCAAGTGCTTTGGGGATTCCTTGTAACAGGCTTTCCATAGTATACTCAACTATAGCATGGGACAATGAGATGCCAAATGGGTAATTCAGTGCACTGATGTAACACTTTGTGGGCGTTAATGGTGAGCAACTCCTGGGAGTCTTCTTCAAGCTCCAGCTGCTGGTATGTGTGACATAAATCCAACTTGGTGGACTTAAAGCCTCCTGCTAAAATTTGGCTAAAAGGTCTCCTATCCTAGAAATGGGAAATCGGTCGATCTGAGTGTTATGTTTGAGGTCTAATTATGGGTTATAAAGAGACCACATGGCAAACAGGTGTAAATCAAACTGGAATATTTTATTCAACATCATAACAATAGCAGTCAGTACAAGACTGACCTAGCAAGCTCCACCCAGGATGAAGCTTGACCTGCTCTCTTAAAACCTGGTCCTCATAAGATACCAGTACTGAGGTTGCCTCTAACGTTTTCAACACCTCTCCCATATAAGTGGACAAGATAGCCTTCAAACGATCCAAATCAGTCCAAAGATGTGCGGGTTAGGTTGATTGGCCATGCTATAATTGCCCTTAGTGTCCTGGGATGCATAGGTTAGAGGGATTAGTGGGTATAATATGTAGGGATATGGGGGTAGGGCCTGGGTGGGATTGTG
This sequence comes from Mustelus asterias, assembly GCF_964213995.1. Lineage (NCBI taxonomy): Eukaryota > Metazoa > Chordata > Chondrichthyes > Carcharhiniformes > Triakidae > Mustelus > Mustelus asterias. The sequence continues at coordinate 80,563,458 of NC_135816.1, read as the reverse complement.
GTCGGTGCAGACTCGATGGGCCGAATGGCCTCTTTCTGTGCGGTAGGGTTTCTAAGTGTTGCTGACCTTCCTGGACATATCTGAATGCTTGTTCACTTATGACTATGGCTACGGTTCCAGTGTTGACCTCCATCTTCAGGACAACCTCAGTACATTGATAATTTGGACCTGATTTAACCTGTAACCTTCGGATCCCTTTTCAGGTTCATCACCCAGCTGATTAAGCGGTATTGTCTTAACAGTCGTTCCTTTTCCCTGCATGCTCTGTGCTGTCTGCTTTGCTCCGCACCCAGCCTGCAAATGACTCTTCCTTCCGCACCTAAAGCACTGCAATTTTGACACTAGCACGTTTGCTGAGGGTGTTCTCCCCACATCAAAAACACACTTGTATAGTTTGTGCTGCCACCCCGGTCTGGCTCCACTGTGCCCTCCCTCAAGCTGTTCCTCGCAGCAGCCATTTCCTGCCCACAAATGATTCACCTCGCTTGCAATTCACTCACATCCTGCTATGTGCTTCCACTCGCCGAGGCCATCTCCAAGGAAATTTTAATTTCAGCCAGCTTCTTCTCTTGTATGAAGAGGTTGTTGATCCCACAGACCAAAGAGTCTCTCAACGTCTCCCCGGATGCTGGGCCGAATTCGCCCTGCTAAATGTCACAATCACGCCATGAACACAGAGATCATCGCTGGTTCCCTCACTGCAGAATGGAACTTAGCTCTCAGCATTATTATCAAGGGTCAGGGTTAAAATGGTCTTTGACCAGCACCACTATCTGATCGAAAGACCTTGTATCCGGAGCTTCAGTCAAAGTTAGGCTCGTCATGAGACTATTAGTTTATGGGCCTGATGCGCGATAAATCACGCGGGAGGCTGGATGTACTCGGGAAATAAAGGCTTTTATTGCCAACAATAACAGAGCTACTATATACAGTATACGATCCCAGACTAAAGGGTCACCAGGCAGAGCAGTGACCTTTATACCTCTCCCAGGAGGCGGAGCCAACTGGGGTGTACCATAGGACTATATTAACAGGTGGAACAGCCCAACCCTAACCCCAACAGTAACATATCTACAGACTCATAGTACTGGCCAGACCCTGGCTCAGCACTACCTGGTGGGAACCAACAATGGTTCACCACGTTCACCCCTCCTTTGAAAACAAAGGCCGGCGGCGTACAAAACACAGAACAATTGTTCATCTGTCTATAAGTTCAAACGGTCTGGGGGACCGCGCCGTCGCTGTGACCTCCTCAACACCGGCGATGACACCGGTTCACGCAATCGCGGTGACGTTCTCCCCAAGGCGGTGTCCAGCGACTCCTCCAGTGCCTCACGGGCCGGTAGACCACGAGGTGGTGACAATCCGCTGAACTCGGGCACGCCTTGAAGTGGCGACCATCTCCTGGACTCAGGCAAGCTGTACACAGGAGTAAGAGGGTTAAGTGGTGGTCCCGATACTGCTCGCGCCGTGTCAGGAGGGGAAAAAATGGTTGGGGGGTCCCTAACAGGAGGTGTGGGAGCGACAGGGGTTTCCAAGCCCCCTGCTGGCGCCAGATCCCGAATCGAGACCGTGTCCTCTCGCCCGTCAGGATATGCCACGTAGGCATACTGAGGGTTGGCGTGGAGGAGATGGACCTGTTCAACCAAAGGGTCGGACTTGCGGGTCCTAACATGCAGCCGCAGGAGGACAGGTCCTGAGTACGTCAACCAAGATGGTAATGAGGTCCCAGAGGAAGACTTCCTAGGGAATGAAAACATTCTCTCATGAGGAGTAGCGTTGGTTGCCGTACACAGGAGTGAGCGTATGGTGTGGAGTGCATCAGGGAGTACCTCTTGCCAACGGGAGACTGGAAGACCTTTAGACCTCAACGCCAGTAAGACAGCCTTCCAGACTGTAGCATTCTCTCGTTCGACCTGTTCGTTACCCCTTGGGTTGTAGCTCGTGGTTCTACGAGAGGCAATCCCATATGAGAGCAGGTATTGCCTCAAGTCATCGCTCATGAACGACGAGCCCCTATCGCTGTGGATATAACAGGGGTAACCGAACAGGGTGAAAAGATCACGAAATGCCTTGATAACCGTGGCAGCGGTCATATCAGAACAGGGAATGACAAAAGGGAATCGTGAGTACTCATCAACCACATTGAGGAAGTACACGTTCCGATCTGTCGAGGGAAGGGGGCCCTTAAAGTCCACACTCAGTCTTTCGAAGGGACGAGTGGCCTTAACAAGGTGTGCCCTGTCAGGTCGGTAGAAGTGCGGTTTGCATTCCGCGCAGTTTTTCGGTCCCGCTGAATAAAGTGGAGTCTGCGACTGCCCCTGCCACACTGTCTCCACGTGGTCGTCGGGGTACATCTCCAGACTTTTGGAGGCCGTTTCTAGAGCGTCAGCTAACTCTATGGTTTTAGTGAGATCGAGGTTACCTTGCTCCAACAGCCGAAGGCGGATGTACGACGAGCCGATTCCCGCCACGAACGCATCTCGAACTAGGTCGCTCATGTACTGGTCTGCCGACACTGACTTGCAGTTGCAGGCTCTGGCTAGCTGCTGAAGCTCGCACGCGTACTGTTCCGTCGTTTCGCCCGGCTGCCGCCGTCGAGTGGCTAGAAGGTGTCGAGCATGGATCTCATTCGGCGGTTTGTTGTATCGCTTCTTGAGAAGCTCGAGGGCCCGCTTGTAGTCGGTGGCCCCACGGATCGCTAAGTATACAGCATCGCTTACCCTCGCGTGGAGGACCCGGAGTTTGTCGGCGTCGTTGTTGACCGCTGTGGAGGCGTCGAGGTAATCTTGGAAACACTTCAACCAGTGGTCGAAAGTGTTCGATGCTCCCGCCGCACATGGGTCCAACGTAAGCCGTTCGGGTTTAAGCATTTGCTCCATGTTTTCTTTTGTCGTTTTTTTTCAACAAAAAAGAATTTACTTGTTGGCAATAAAATTGATGCACGATATAACACACGAGAGGCTGGATGTACTCGGGAAATAAAGGCTTTTATTGCCAACAATAACAGAGCTACTATATACAGTATACGATCCCAGACTAAAGGGTCACCAGGCAGAGCAGTGACCTTTATACCTCTCCCAGGAGGCGGAGCCAACTGGGGTGTACCATAGGACTATATTAACAGGTAGAACAGCCCAACCCTAACCCCAACAGTAACATATCTACAGACTCATAGTACTGGCCAGACCCTGGCTCAGCACTACCTGGTGGAAACCAACAATGGTTCACCACAATCTCATCATTAATGAGTTCAGTCATCAGCCAATTTGATTCATTCCATATGTAATGTCCGAACTATGTTAGGGCTGTGGGTTTTAACAGAAAAATAAAAGGCTTGGTTTGCACACATAGATTCAACTAACACACAACAGAAGTAAAGTTTATTTATTAGTTGCAAGTAGGCTTACATTAACACCGCAATGAAGTTACTGTGAAAATCCCCTCGTCACCACACTTTGGCACACTGTGCTTGGGTACATTGAGGGAGAACTTAGCACGGTCAATGCACCTTATTAGCATGTCTTTCGGACTGTGGGAGGAAACGGGAGCACCCGAAGGAAACCCACGCAGACACAGGGAGAACGTGCAAACTCCATACAGGCAGTGACCCAAACTGGGAATCGAACCCAGGTCCCTGGCACTGAGACAGCAGTGCTAACCACTGTGCCGCCAGGTTTTATTGAAAGCTGTTCTTATACGAGATCGCGAAAGTTACTTAATCCAATATTCAGATTCTGGGTTTCTTTATCCACTCTCCTCTTCCTCCAATCAGGTGAACAGAGTGAAATGGGATGCCCTGAGAGTGGTTGTGAAAAACCACAGGTGAGGATGGACCATACGAGGTAAATATGACAGGTGATACATGTACACTTGTAGATACAAAGACAGGAAGTCAGTGGAAGCATTATACTCTGTTAAAAATATATCCTGCCCCTACCTGATGCTAGTATTGGACACAGGCCACAGAATGTTTGAGGTAGGTGTGAAAAGAGGGGCTAAAAGGGTTAACTTGGAGCCCGAGCGCTTTCTGCTTTTTTTATCTTCTTCAGTGCCGTTTCCAGACTGACAGCTGAGAGCAGCTCAGCATCTCCAGCTCTTTGTATCCCGTGGTGAGCATCATCTGACGAACCAGGCCCAGAAGACCACCCCTGTGAGATGATCCAACAACCAAAACCAGCCCGAGACAAGAGGGGAAGGCCAAATCGACGACGACAGATCCTGAAACCTCCGCCAACCCTCAAAGAATGAGGAATATCCTGTCCCAGTGTTACTGAACAGATATTTCCAGTCTTTTCAGACCAAGAGTTCTAATTCAGTGATAGGGACCTGTGGATAGGGTGTAGCGAATCCTTGGAAGTGTGTGCCAGAAGTTGCTAGCCAGTGTAGATTAGAAATTGTTTACTTAGAGATTTAAGACTGTTTACTGAAGAGTCCTGTGAAGAGATTGATAGAGTTTGATGAAGTTTAATAAAGTACAATAGTAGAGTCTGATAAATATTGTTTTTCCTTGATAAAGAGTTTGATAAAGTTGTGTTGGATCTTCACCTGACTCTTGTCCCTTTTGTCTCTGTCATTGTGTAACAGGCCTGAGGTATAAAGGGTCACTGCAAACTGGTCAAGTTAGTCAGGGTACATTTACCCAGCATGCAGTTTGCAACATCATCAAACATCCCCAGGACAGGTACAGCACGGGGTTAGATACAGAGTAAAGCTCCCTCTACACTGTCCCCATCAAACACTCCCAGGACAGGCACAGCACGGGGTTAGATACAGAGTAAAGCTCCCTCTACACTGTCCCCATCAAACACTCCCAGGACAGGTACAGCACGGGGTTAGATACAGAGTAAAGCTCCCTCTACACTGTCCCCATCAAACACTCCCAGGACAGGTACAGCACGGGGTTAGATACAGAGTAAAGCTCCCTCTACACTGTCCCCATCAAACACTCCCAGGACAGGTACAGCACAGGGTTAGATACAGAGTAAAGCTCCCGCTACACTGTCCCCATCAAACACTCCCAGGACAGGTACAGCACGGGGTTAGATACAGAGTAAAGCTCCCTCTACACTGTCCCCATCAAACACTCCCAGGACAGGTACAGTGTGGTGAACCACTGTTACGACATGTATGTATCTGGACACACCCATGCTGCACCTGGCCCGAGACTCCTCCCTTTCCACCTGGGACTCCTCCCTTTCCACCCAGAGTGGCGTATAAAGGTGATGGTCCCTCCTCCTTGCCTCAGTTCAGACCAGGTCAGCTACAAGGATGTGCTCCTGTTCTCAGTGAATAAAAGCCTATTAGTTTCCTCTCACTCTCAGAAGTCTTCGCGTCGTAATTGCTAGTGCATCAATTTTATTCACTGAGAAAAAAAACCAGAATGGAGCAGCTTTTAAAGCCTGACACTCCAAATTTGGATCCGCAAGCGCCGGGGGCAGCCAACAGCTTTAATCCCTGGCTGAAGTGCTTCGAAGCCTTCCTCAGAGCCTCCACGGTCGTCCAGTCCGATGCAGACAAGTGTAAGGGACTGAGGAAAATTTGTGGGGAAGACATTTACCAGTGTTTTTTGTCCCTTGTGGGTTTCAGTGTCCTGTTTGCCAGGCGGGTGCTGTGAATAGGATGCTGTTTGTTGAGTGATGTGGGCTGGGCCAATGGGATTGCTCTGGGGGCGGGAGGAAAAAAAGGTGCCAGGAAGTGAAGCAGCTGCAGAGCAGAGGAGGGAGTGTGCAGAAGAGGGACAGCCACGTTTTTGAAGAGAAGCTTTTCAGGGGCAGTAAAAAGTCAGTTCGAAGTGAATCTTTCTCAGGTAGAACTGCTTGGTTTTTCATGACTGCCGAGGAGGACAGCCTTCAGCGCACGGGATCTGCGTTACTACACAGATAGCTCGCGGCACCTCTGCCTCGTGTGCTTGCTCCATCATCTTCCCTCTCGTAGACCCGTCTGGACTGTGTGTGTGTCGGGGTTCAGTGAGTACTATCAGACAGGAACGGTAACAGAGTGTGGTTTTCTTCAGATGTGCACCAACGGATGGGCCCCAACGTTTAAAATTCAAAGTGCTTGGTGATATTCTGAACATTTCTCAGGTTGAAACTGTTAATTGGAAAATCTTCAGTTGGGATTCTTTACTTGTTTATATCTACTAATTATATTTGTTATTAAATTTTTTTGTTATTCCGTTTACCTTGTTGTTCCAAACCTTCTCTCATTATACGGTTTATCTCAATAACATTTTTGGAGGCTCCGCGCCAAACATACTCAAATCCTTGGCCTCAAAGTCCCGCTCCGTGGATGTCATCGGGTACTGTATGGTGACTCTTACGGTTCGGGGGACCGATTACACAAATTTTAAGCTCCTGGTGCTCCCACACCTCTGCGCTCCCGTGCTCTTAGGCCTCGATTTCATGACACATCTTAAGAGCGTCACGCTACAGTACAACGGGCCCCTTTCCCCGATCTCGGTCTGCAACCCTCAGATCTTGGACTACCCATTGTGCACCACCTGCGGCCTTTCGACCCTCCAAGTCACACCCCCCCCCCCGCCACCACTGTTCGAACAGCTCACCGCCGAGTGTAAGCCCATTGCCACTAAGAACAGACGGTACAGTGCGGGGGACAGGACCTTCATTAGGTCCGAGGTCCAGCGGCTCCTGAAGGAAGGGAACATTGAGGCTGGCACCAGCCCTTGGAAAGCGCAGGTGGTAGTGGTCAAAACTGGGGAGACACACCGGATGGTCATCGATTATAGGCAGACCATCAACCGGTACACGCAGCTGGATGCGTATCCCCTTCCGCGCATATCCGACATGATCAATCGGATCGCGCAATACCGGGTGTTCTCCACGATAGACCTCAAGTCAGCCTACCACCAGCTTCCCATCCGCCCGGAGGACCGCAAATATACGGCTTTCGAGGCGGATGGCCGCCTCTACCACTTTCTTAGGGTTCCCTTCGGCGTCACCAATGGGGTCTCGGTCTTCCAGTGTGAAATGGACCAAATGGTGGACCAGAACGGGCTGCGGGCCACCTTCCCGTACCTGGATAACGTCACCATCTGCAGCCATGATCAGCAGGACCACGACACCAACCTTAACAAATTCCTCCGGACGGCTGCTCTCCTAAATCTGACCTATAATACGGAGAAATGTGTCTTCCGCACTCACCGACTCGCCATCCTGGGATATGTGGTGGAAAACGGGGTCATCGGTCCCGATCCCGACCGCATGCGCCCCCTTATGGAACTCCCCCTCCCAACCATGCTTAAAGCACTGAGGAGATGCCTGGGCTTCTTCTCATACTACGCCCATTGGGTCCCTAATTACGCGGATAAAGTCCGTCCGCTTATCAAATCCGCCCTTTTTCCCCTGTCGGGAGAGGCCCGCTCGGCCTTCAACCGCATCAAGGTGGACATCGCAAAGGCCACGATGCACGCTGTGGACGAGTCAATCCCCTTTCAGGTGGAGAGTGATGCGTCTGACTTCACCCTGGCCGCCACCCTCAACCAGGCGGGCAGACCCGTAGCCTTCTTCTCACGAACCCTTCAGGGCTCGGAAATCCGACACTCCTCGGTCGAGAAGGAGGCTCAGGCCATCGTCGAAGCGGTGCGACACTGGCGCCACTACCTAGCTGGCCGGCGGTTCACTTGCTCATGGACCAACGTTCAGTGGCTTTCATGTTCAACAACGCGCAGAGGGGCAAGATTAAGAATGATAAGATACTGAGGTGGAGGATTGAACTCTCCACCTACAATTATGGTAACTTATACGGACCCGGGAAGCTCAATGAGCCTCCGGACACTCTGTCTCGCGGAACATGTGCTAGCGCGCAGGTGAACCAACTACAGACTCTCCACAATGACCTCTGTCACCCGGTGGTCACCAGGCTCTACCATTTTATTAAAGCCCGTAATCTGCCCTATTCTGTTGAGGGTGTCCAGTCTATAACCAGACACTGTCTGGTCTGCGCAGAGTGTAAGCCGCACTTCTATTGGCCGGACCGGGCACATCTCATAAAAGCCACCTGCCCTTTTGAACGCCTCAGAGTCGATTTCAAAGGGCCCCTTCCTTCTTCTGACCGCAACATCTATTTCCTCAACGTGATAGATGAGTACTCCCGATTCCGCTTTGCCATCCCCTGCTCGGACATGACCTCGACCACGGTCGTCAAGGCCCTGCACGGCCTCTTCACCCTGTTCGGTTACCCTAACTACATCCACAGCGACCGGGGATCCTCATTCATGAGCAATGAACTGCGTCAGTACCTGCTCTCCAAGGGCATAGCCTTGAGTAGGACTACCAGCTGCAATCCCAGGGGTAACGGACAGGTGGAGAGGGAGAACGCAACAGTCTGGAAGGCCGTTCAACTAGCGCTACGGTCTAAAGGCCTGATGCGCGATTAATTCACTCGGGAGGCTGGATCGTATCCGGGAAATAAAGGCTTTTATTAGCAACAAGAATGGAGCATACTGCATGACAATACAATCCCAGACTAAAGGGTCACTAGTCAGTGCAGTGACCTTTATACTCCTATAGGAAGGCGGAGCCAACCGGAGTGTACCACAGAACAATACCAACAGGTGGAACACCCCAACCCTAACCCCAACAGTAACAAGAGTAACATATGTACAAGTACCATAGTGATAACCATCTATGGTTCACCACATTCACCCCTCCTTTAAAAACAAAGGCCGGTGGGGCAAAAAACAGTACAAACTGTCCATATATTCACAAGTTCAGTCGTATCGGAGGGCTGCACCATCTCTGCGACCTCCTCAACACTGGCGGTAGCGCCGGTTCTGGTGACCGTGATGACGCTCTCTCCAAGGCGGTGTCCAGTGACTCCTCCAGTTCCTCACGGATGGGTGGACCTCGAGGTGGCGACAATCTCCTGGACTCAGGCAAGCTGTACATGGGAGTAAGAGGATTAAGTGGTGGTCCCGATACTGCCCGCGCCTTGTCAGGAGGGGACATAAAGGGCAAGGGGTCCCTAACCAGGGGTGCGGGAGCGACGGGGGTTTCCAGGTCCCCTGCAGGTGCCAGATCTCGGATAGAGACCGTGTCCTCTCGCCCGTCAGGATATGCTACATAGGCATATTGAGGGTTGGCGTGGAGGAGATGGACCTGTTCAACCAAAGGGTCGGACTTGCGGGTCCTAACATGCCGCCGCAGGAGGAAAGGTCCTGAGTACATCAACCAAGATGGCAGTGAGGTCCCAGAGGAAGACTTCCTAGGGAAGGTAAACATCTGCTCATGTGGGGTAGCATTGGTTGCCGTACACAGGAGGGACCGGATTGAATGGAGCGCATCAGAAAGTACCTCTTGCCAACGGGAGACTGGAAGACCCCTAGACCTCAACGCCAGTAAGACAGCCTTCCAGACTGTAGCGTTTTCTCTTTCGACCTGCCCGTTACCCCTGGGGTTGTAACTCGCAGTCTTACTTGAGGCAATCCCTTTAGAGAGCAGGTATTGCCTCAAGTCGTCGCTCATAAACGACGAACCCCTATCACTGCGGATATAACTGGGGTAACCAAACAGGGTGAGAAGATCCCGCAATGCTTTGATAACCGTGGCAGCGGACATGTCTGAACAGGGAATGGTAAAAGGGAATCGGGAGTACTCATCAACCACGTTGAGAAAGTGCACATTCCGATCTGTCGAAGGAAGGGGGCCTTTGAAATCAACACTCAGTCATTCAAAAGGGCGAGTGGCCTTAATGAGGTGTGCCCTGTCAGGTCGGTAGAAGTGCGGCTTGCATTCAGCACATACCTGGCAGCTTCGAGTTATCGACCCAACATCCTCTACGGAGTAGGGCAGATTCCGGGCCTTTACAAAATGGAAGAGCCGAGTGATCCCCGGATGGCAGAGATTATTGTGGAGGGCCTGTAGCCGGTCCTCCTGCACACTGGCACATGTTCCACGCGACAGGGCATCTGAGGGCTCATTGAGCTTCCCCGGACGGTACATGATATCATAGTTGTAGGTGGAGAGTTCGATTCTCCACCTCAAGATTTTATCATTTTTGATCTTACCCCTTAACGTGTTGTTGAACATGAACGCCACGGACCGCTGGTCCGTGAGCAGGGTAAATCGTTTTCCAGCCAAGTAATGGCGCCAATGCTGGACGGCCTCCACAATGGCCTGAGCCTCTTTTTCCACAGCGGAGTGCCGAATTTCAGGGCCTTGGAGGGTGCGAGAGAAAAAGGCGACGGGCCTGCCCGCCTGGTTAAGTGTGGCGGCCAGGGCGAAATCAGATGCATCACTCTCCACCTGGAAGGGGATGGACTCATCAACAGCGTGCATCGTGGCTTTCGCGATGTCAGCTTTTATCCCTTCAAAGGCTAAGCGAGCCTCTGCTGCCAGGGGAAAAGAGGTAGACTTTATGAGCGGACGGGCTTTGTCCGCATAATTGGGAACCCACTGTGCGTAATACGAAAAGAAGCCTAAGCATCTTCTCAGTGCTTTGATGCTAGTGGGTAGGGGAAATTCAAGGAGGGGACGCATACGGTCTGGATCAGGGCCAAGGACCCCGTTTTCCACCACGTATCCGAGAATTGCTAGGCGGCGCTTGCTGAATACACACTTCTCCCTGTTATAGGTCAGATTCAGGCGAGACGCAGTGCGTAAAAACTTTAGGAGGTTGGCATCGTGGTCCTGCTGGTCATGGCCGCAGATAGTGATGTTGTCCAGGTACAGGAAGGTAGCCGGTAGTCTGGTGTGGTCCACCATTCGGTCCATTGCACGCTGGAAGACCGAGACCCCATTCGTGACGCCAAAGGGGACCCTTAAGAAGTGGTAGAGACGACCATCCGCCTCAAAGGCCGTATATTTTCGGTCCTCTGGGCAAATGGGGAGCTGGTGGTAGGCTGACTTCAAGTCGATGGTGGAGAACACCCAGTACTGCGCAATCTGGTTGACCATGTCAGATATGCGCGGGAGAGGGTACGCGTCCAGCTGCGTGTACCTATTAATGGTCTGACTATAGTCTATGACCATCCGGGGCTTGTCTCCAGTCTTAACCACCACGACTTGTGCGCTCCATGGGCTAGTGCTAGGTTGAATGATCCCTTCCCTGAGGAGCCGCTGAACCTCAGATCGAATAAAGATCCGATCCTCAGCGCTGTAACGCCTGCTCTTAGTTGCGATGGGCTTGCAGCCTGGCACGAGATTTTCAAATAAAGACGGCGGGGTGATTTTGAGTGTCGAGAGACTGCACGTGGAGCGCGCTGGGCAATTTGGAGGCTGCTGTTCTCCCACTGAAAGTGGAGGGAGTGGCCCATCGTACTGCAGGGCCACACTCCTCAGGTGGACCATAAAGTCTAGTCCCAGGAGTACCGGAGCGCAAAGGTGCGGTAGCACGAGGAGCCTGAAGTTCTCATAAACTGTGCCCCACACCGTTAGGTTTACCACGCAGCTCCCAAGAACGGTAACAGATCGGGACCTCGACGCCATAGAAATTGTCTGTCTGACAGTCTGTACTCGGAGACTGCACCGTTTCACGGTGTCTGGATGAATGAAACTCTCCGTGCTCCCGCTGTCAAACAGACAATGTATCAGGCGTCCGTTTACCTCTATGTCCATCATGGACTTGTCGAGTCTGTGAGGCTTGGCCTGGTCCAGGATGATTGACGCCACCGTTGAATCTTGAGTGCAACTGCAGGCAGCTGAGATGGTTGATGATGAGGACCCCTGCTGATCGTCTGCGGTCAGTGTCGATCAAAATGGCTGCGCCCATGGATCGCACGTGGTCGATGGCGTTGAAAGTGGCGGCACTCACAGTCGCACGTGTCTTGCGTCGTCGTCCTCAGGAATGGCGGCGCTCGTGAATCGCACATGGTTGAAGACCTCGACGAAGCCGGAGACAAGGAGACAGATCCTGGAGAGTCACACGCAGCACTGCTTGGCTTCGAAGGTGGTTTCGCTCGGCACACTTTAGCATAGTGCCCTTTCTTCCCACACGCGGAGCAAAATACCGTTCTGGCCGGACATTGCTGACGAGGGTGCTTCGCCAATCCACAGAAATAGCACCGTGGGCCACCTGGAGCTGCCACCGCCGTCAAGTCCGAGGTTGAAAGCACGATCGCGCAGTTCCAAGGAGCCGCTGGGTAGAGTTGAGTCGGTGGCTGTACTTGCCACGCTGTTCCCACGTGGTCGGTGGGGTAAGTTTCAAGACTTCTGGAGGCCGTTTCCATCGCATCAGCCAATTCCACCATCTTAGCTAGGCCCAAGTTACCTTGCTGTAGCAGCCGCAGGCGAATATAGGATGAGCCGATTCCCGCCACGAACGCATCTCGGATCAGATCGTTAGTGTATTGAGTAGCCGACACCTCCTTGCAATTGCAAGCTCTGGCTCGCTGCTGAAGTTCGCGCAGGTACTGTCCCGTCGTTTTGCTGGGCTGCCGCCGTCGAGTGGCTAGTAGGTGCCGAACATGAATCTCGTTTGGCGGTTTATGGTACAGCTTCTTAAGTAGTCCGATGGCCTCTTTGTAGTCTTGTGAATCGCGGATTGTTGCATACACAGTGTCGCTCACCCTTGCGTGGAGGACCCGCAATCTGTCGGCGTCGTTTTGGACTGCTGTGGAGGCGTCGATATAATCCTGGAAACACTTCAACCAATGGTCGAAAGTGTTCGACGCTCCAGCGGCACGCGGATCTAAGATTGGCCGATCGGGTTTTAACATTTGCTCCATGGTTTTTTTTTCTTTCAAACAAAATTGTTGCTAATAAAATTGATGCGCGATTAATTCACTCGGGAGGCTGGATCGTACCCAGGAAATAAAGGCTTATATTAGCAACAAGAATGGAGCATACTGCTTAACAATACAATCCCAGACTAAAGGGTCACTAGGAAGTGCAGTGACCTTTATACTCCTATAGGAAGGCGGAGCCAACCGGAGTGTACCACAGAACAGTACCAACAGGTGGAACACCCCAACCCTAACCCCAACAGTAACAAGAGTAACATACGTACAAGTACCCATAGTGATAACCATCTATGGTTCAGTACCCATAGTGGTAACCATCTATGGTTCACCACAAGGCCTTCCAGTCTCCCGCTGGCAAGAAGTCCTCCCCGATGCACTACATTCGATTCGGTCCCTCCTGTGCACAGCCACCAACGCCACCCCCCATGAGCGGATGTTTGCTTTCCCGATGACGTCCTCCTCAGGAATCGCACTGCCGTCGTGGCTGGCGTACCCAGGCCCCATTCTGCTCCGGAGGCATGTACGACCCCATAAGTTGGATCCCCTAGTTGAGAAGTCCAGCTCCTCCACGCCAACCCCCAATATGCCTATGTGGCATACCACGATGGGCGGGAGGACACGGTCTCTATCCAGGACCTGGCGCCTGTGGGTGCCCCGGAGCCCACGATGACCCCCCACCCCACACCCCTAAACCCCTCTGTTCCGGTAGCACCGGATCCGCTTACATCTTTGCCTATTGTACACAGCTCGCCTGAGCCCCCGGAGTCACCACGCAGGACCAGACCAGAAGGAACGACGGCGGTTTCGAACGGCTCCACCCTGCCACCGGCAGCAACCCCCCAACCGGTACTGCGGCGGTCACAACGACTGGTCAAGCCGTCCGACAGGCTGAACCTGTGAAGGGACGACGCCTCACCTCAGCTTGTGACTTTTCTATGTATATGTACTCCTGTACATATGGTTCCACCCACCCTGCCGGACTCCTTTTTTAAAGGAGGGGTGAATGTTGTGACCCACTGTTACTACATGTATGTGCCTGGACACACCCATGCTGCACCTGGCCTGAGACTCCTCCCTTTCCACCTGAGACCCCTCCCTTTCCACCCAGAGTGGCGTATAAAGGTGATGGTCCCTCCTCCTTGCCTCAGTCTAGACCAGGTCAGCTACAAGGGTGTGCTCCTGTTCTCAGTGAATAAAAGCCAATTAGTTTTCCCTCACTCTCAGAAGTCTTTGCGTCGTAATTGATAGTGCATCACCATCATCCTTCCACATCCCCCCTCACCCTCCCATCCTTCTCCCCTTCCCTCCACTCTCCCCCCTCTCCGCTTTCCACATCCCCTTCCCTCTACCCTTCCAATCCCTCCCCTCCCCTCCCTTCTCTCCCCTCACCTTCCCCTCCACCTCCCTTCCATCCTGTCCCCCCTGCCTTCCCCTCCCCCCATACATCCTCATCCCGCTCCCATCCCACCCCTCCCTGACCTCCGCTCTCCCTCCCCTTCTCCCTCTCTCCCCGTCCACTTCCCTCCCCTTCCCCCTCCCTTCACATCCCCCTCCCTCCCCTTCTCCCTCCCGTCTGCATCCCCCTCCACCCCACTCCCTCCCCTTCACATCCCTCACCTGCCCACTCCTCCCTCACCTCCCCTCTCCCCTCCCCCTTTCCCCTCCCCCTCCTTCCCCATCCTCCCATTACATTCCCCCCGCCTCTCCACTCTCATCCCCCTCCCTCCCTAACCCCTTGCGATCCCCTTCTCCTCTCCTCCTCCTTCCCCTCCCCACTCCCCATGTCCTTCCCTCTGTTTCCCATTCCTCCCTCCCTTCCCCACCCCCTCCCTCCCTTCCCATTCCCCCTCTCCATCTTCCTCCCTCCCTTCCCACCTCCCTTCTTCTCCTTCCCCTCCCTATCCCTCTCCCCATCCCCTCCCTCCCCAACCCGCTCCCTTCCCTTTCCACACTTTTTCCCCTTCCCTCAACTTCCCTCCACTCCCTCCCTTTCTCCTCTCCCTCCCCTCCCCGCACTCTCCCCTCCTGTCTCTGCCTCTCTGCTCTCTCTCTTATTCTCCTTCTGTTACTTCAACACTTGAACTCGCCATTCTCTCCCTCCCCTCACCTCCTCCTCCCTTTTCCCTCCCCTCCCCCTCCTCCCCTTTCCCTCCCCTCCCCTCTCTGATCCCCTCCCCTCCTCCCCCCCCCTTCTCTCTCTTCCCTCTCACTCCGTACAGCCCCTCAGCTGCACCCAGAAACCAGCTTCTGGATGTGTGCTGTCATAACCTGTTGTGACTCCTGCCTCTCTCACAGAGTTTTGAGGAGGGACAGAGGGACCTGGATGGATGAGGAGAAGGAGGAAACAAACTTAGGAGGAGAAGGAAGGAGAGAAGTGTTTTCCAACGGCCTCTGAAAGTGTTCTGGGATATTTTCAAGGAGCAGTCTAGACCCATCAGCAAAATACAGAATGCCCAGCCATGCACAGCAAGATCCCAACAGCAGACAACAGGGGGAATGATCGCTGACAGTCTGTCCTGTCGGGAATGACAGGAAGGTGGAACAAAATGTGTGATTGGGTATTCCAAGAGGGACCATCCCATATTCAGGAAGAAAGATCTTGGGTGGGATTTTCCGACCACGCTTGCCCCAAAACCGGAAATTCCCATTCATGCTCAATGGACCTTTGCATGGTTCGCCCCTCATCCGCTCCGATCCCTGAGGCGGGCGGGATGGGAAAATTCCCCTCTTGTGTTTTCCTGGTGGGATGCTCACTGGAATCTCCGCACAGACTGAATTTCAGAGCTCTCAGAGACCTGGGACATCGAGGGGACTCTGGATCACTCTCCATGTTGTTCAATCTGGGCCTTTCATTCAAATGTAGGAGTTACATAATTTTTGAAGTGATTTTTTTGCTGAAACTGCAACCCGTGGTCATTGTTACTCCCAGACTCGATTATTCCAAAGCTCACCCGACTGCACCTTCTGTAAACTACAACTCATTCAAAACTGATGTCACCATGTTCCAAACTCACACTGACTCCCATTCACCCATCACCACCTATGCTCACTCACCTACATTGTCTCCTAGTCCAATTTTACACTTCACTCATCCTCCTGTTCAAATCCCAGCATGACTCTGTCCCTCCGTCTGGAACCTCCTCCAGCCCCTACAGCCCTCCCCATCTCTGTAACCTCTTCTGGGATGTCTTTGTCCCTTGACCAGTTTAAGTGTGACACAATTCCTGTTCCGAGTGAGATGCCAGCTCATGCTACTCATACACCCCACCTGATGCCTCAAAGGTTCTCAAAGCTTGTTCAGATAAGCAAAGGAAAGCCACACAATTCCCACTGAATATCTGATAAGATTCATCAATCTCCCTCTGCCATTACATGAGGGCAAGCATTTTCCAGCATCTGCCAATCAGTGGATTGCAATTAAACTCTGACTGACCTTGGAACTTGCCTGTTTGCCTCCTCCAACTTCTGCATCAGCCCTTTAATTATTGAATACATAACTAACAGATCCCCCATGACGTTGCTCCTTGTTAGTGTTATGGTGAACATTAGGAATGCTGTCGCAAATATGTTGTTTCCTAATTCATATGATTCAAGACATAGATTTATTTTGATGTGGATAAATGGGAAAGCAAGATTAAGAAACTGGTGAATAACCCGAATGTAAATGCAAGTCAAGCCTGTCTGGATTAATGAAAGTTATAAAATAACCTGAGTTTAGATTATCCTGTCGGTGGGAGTACTGTGAAAACTTAAACAAAGAATCATAGAGATACATAGAGTACAAGAATCATCGAGTACAGAAACAGGCCCTTCGGCCCAACTCAGCCATGCTGACCAGGTTTCCTGAACTGAACTAGTCCCTTTTGCCTGCGTTTGGCCCATATCCCTCTAAACCTTTCCTATGTAGCTGTCCAAATGCATTTTAAATGCTGTAATTGTACCCGTCTCTACCACCTCCTCTGGCAGCTCATTCCATATACACACCATCCTCTGTGTGAAAAAGATGCCACTCAGGCCCCGTTTAAATCTTTCCCCTCTCACCTTCAGCCTTTGCCCTCTGGTTTTGGACTCCCCTACCCTGGAGAAAAGGCCTTGGCTATTCACCTTATCAGTGCCCCTCATGATTTTATAAACCTCTATAAGGTTACCCCCCTCATCCTCCTACGCTCCAGGGAAAGAAAGTCCCAGCCAATCCAGCCTCTCCTTATAATTCAAACCTTCCATTCCTGGTAACATCCTTGTACATCTTTTTCACACCCTTTCCAGTTTAATAACATCCTTCCTAGAGCAGGGCGACCAAAATTGTACCCCGTACTCCAAATGTGGCCTTACCAATATCTTGTGCAGTTGTAACATAACATCCCAACTCCTGTACTCAGTGTTCTGACCGATGAAGGCAAGTGTGCCAAACGGCTTCTGTGACGCCACTTTCAAGGAACTATGTACCTGCACCTCTAGGTCTCTCTGTTCGACAACACTCCCCGGGTCCTTCCATTAACTGTGTAAGTCCTGCCCTGGTTTCTCTTACCAAAATGCAACATCTCGCATTTATCTGAATTAAACTCCATCTGCCATTCCTTGGCCCACTGGCCCAGATGATCAAGATCCCATTGTAATCTTAGATAACCTTCTTCACTGTCCATTACACTACCAATTTTGGTGTCAACCGCAAACTTACAAACCATGCCTCCTATATTCTCATCCAAATCATTTATATGAATGACAAACAACAGTGAATCCAGCACCGATCCTTGCAGCACACTGCTGGTTACAGGTCTCCAGTCTGAAAAACAACCCTCGACCACAACCCTCTGTCTCCCACCAGCAAGTCAATTTTGTATCCAATTGGCTAGCTCTCCCTGGATCCCATGTGATCTAACCTTACTGACCAATCTACCATGCGGTACTTTGTCAAAGGCCTTGTTAAAGTCCACGTAGACAATGTCTACCGCACTGCCCTCATCTATTTTCCTGGTCGCCCCTTCAAAAAACTCTATCAAATTTGGAAGACACGATTTCCCATGGACAAAGAGTGCTGACTATCCCTAATCAATCCTTGCCTATCCAAATGCCTGTTAGCCCTGTCTCTCAGAATCCCTTTCAACAACCCACCCAACATTGACATTAGGCTCACCAATCTGTAGTTCCCTGGCTTTTCCTGACACATTTCTTAAATAATGGCAGAACATTTACCTCCCTCCAGTCTTCTGGCACCTCACCCGTGGCTGTCGATGATACAAAAATCTCCTGGGATACACTTGATCAGGTCCCATGGATTTATCCATCTTAATGTGTTTTAAGACATCCAGCACCTCCTCTTTTGTAATATGGATGCTTTTCAAGACATCACTATTTACTTCCCTGAGTTTCGTAGCTTCCCGCAAACAACCTCCCCCAATTAACATTTGAAAGTTCCTGTCTAATATCATCAAAATTGGCCTTACTCCAATTTAAAACTTTAATATGTGGACCAGACCCATCCTTTTCCACCAACTGCACCGACCACAATCCTACCCAAGTCCCAACCCCCCAACCCCACCTATTTACCCTGCTTGTCCCCCTGACACTAAGGGGCAATTTAGCCCCTCAACCTAACCTGCACGTCTTTGGAGTGTGGGAGGAATCTAGAGCACCCAGAGGAAACCCATGCAGACATGGGGAGAACATGCAAACTCCACACAGTCACCCCTGGCTGGAATTGAACCCGGGTCCCTGGCGCTATGAGGCAGCAATGCTAACCACTGTGCCACACACTTAACAAACTCCTCCCCATCCAAACCCTTAATACTATGGCAGTCCCATTCTGTGTTTGGAAAGTTAAAATCCCCCACAATTGGAGCTCTATTATTCTTGCAGCTATTTGCTATCTCCCTACATATTTGCTCTTCAATGTACGCCAAAAATTGGGGGTCTTTGGTACAATCCCATCAAAGTGATCAACGCCTTTTTATTTCTCAGTTGCACTCAAAGAAGCTCATTGGACAATCCCATAGAACCATAGAAAATTACAGCTCAGAAACAGGCCTTTTGGCCCTTCTTGTCTGTGCCGAACCATTTTTTGCCTCGTCCCACTGACCTGCACTTGGACCATATCCCTCCACACCCCTCTCATCCATGAACCCGTCCAAGTTTTTCTTAAATGTTAAAAGTGACCCCGCATTTACCACTTTATCCGCCAGCTCATTCCACACTCCCACCACTCTCTGCGTGAAGAAGCTCCCCCTAATATTCCCTTTAAACTTTTCTCCTTTCACCCTTAACCCAGGCCCTCTGGTTTTTTTCTCCCCTAGTCTCAGCGGAAAAAGCCTGCTTGCATTCACTCTATCTATACCCATCAAAATCTTATACACCTCTATCAAATCTCCCCTCAATCTTCTACGCTCCAGGGAATAAAGTCCCAACCTATTCAATCTCTCTCTGTAACTCAGCTTCTCAAGTCCCGGCAACATCCTTGTGAACCTTCTCTGCACTCTTTCAACCTTATTTACATCCTTCCTGTAACTAGGTGACCAAAACTGTACACAATACTCCAAATTCGGCCTCACCAATGCCTTATATAACCTTACCATAACACTCCAACTTTTATACTCGATACTCCGATTTATAAAGGCCAATGTACCAAAGGCAATCTTTACGACCCTATCCACCTGTGACGTCACTTTTAGGGAATTCTGTACCTGTATTCCCAGATCCCTCTGTTCAACTGCACCTCTTCAGAGTCCTAACATTTACCCTGTACGTTCTACTTTGATTTGTCCTTCCAATGTGCAATATCTCACACTTGTCTGCGTTAAATTCCATTTGCCATTTTTCAGCCCATTTTTCTAGTTGGTCCAAATCCCTCTGCAAGCTTTGAAAACCTTCCTCACTGTCCACTACACCTCCAATCTTTGTATCATCAGTAAACTTGCTGATCCAATTTACCACATTATCATCCAGATCATTGATATAGATGACAAACAACAATGGATCCAACACCGATCCCTGCGGCACACCACTAGTCACAGGCCTCCACTCAGAGAAGCAATCCTCCACAACCACTCTCTGGCTTCTTCCATTGATAGTAAGAAGTTTAACAACACCAGGTTAAAGTCCAACAGGTTTATTTGGTAGCAAAAGCCACACAAGCTTTCGAAGCTCTAAGCCCCTTCTTCAGGTGAGTGGGAATTCTGTTCACAAACAGAGCTTATAAAGACACAGACTCAAGTTACATGAATAATGGTTGGAATGCGAATACTTACAACTAATCAAGTCTTTAAGAAACAAAACAATGGGAGTGGAGAGAGCATCAAGACAGGCTAAAAAGATATGTATTGTCTCCAGACAGGACAGCCAGTGAAACTCTGCAGGTCCAGGCAACTGTGGGAGTTACAAATAGTGTGACATGAACCCAATATCCCGGTTGAGGCCGTCCTCGTGTGTGCGGAACTTGGCTATCAGTTTCTGCGCAGCGACTCTGCGCTGTCGTGTGTCGCGAAGGCCGCCTTGGAGAACGCTTACTCGAATATCAGAGGCCGAATGCCCGTGACCGCTGAAGTGCTCCCCAACAGGAAGAGAACAGTCCTGCCTGGTGATTGTCGAGCGGTGTTCATTCATCCGTTGTCGCAGCGTCTGCATAGTTTCCCCAATGTACCATGCCTCGGGACATCCTTTCTTGCAGCGTATCAGGTAGACAACGTTGGCCGAGTTGCAAGAGTATGTACTGTGTACCTGGTGGATGGTGTTCTCACGTGAGATGATGGCATCTGTGTCGATGATCCGGCACGTCTTGCAGAGGTTGCTGTGGCAGGGTTGTGTGGTGTCGTGGTCACTGTTCTCCTGAAGGCTGGGTAGTTTGCTGCGGACAATGGTCTGTTTGAGGTTGTGCGGTTGTTTGAAGGCAAGAAGTGGGGGTGTGCGGATGGCCTTGGCGAGATGTTCGTCTTCATCAATGACATGTTGAAGGCTCCGGAGGAGATGCCGTAGCTTCTCCGCTCCGGGGAAGTACTGGACAACGAAGGGTACTCTGTCCACTGTGTCCCGTGTTTGTCTTCTGAGGAGGTCGGTGCGGTTTCTCATTGTGGCGCGTTGGAACTGTTGATCAATGAGTCTAGCGCCATATCCTGTTCTTATGAGGGCATCTTTCAGCATCTGGAGGTGTCTGTTGCGATCCTCCTCATCCGAGCAGATCCTGTGTATTCGGAGGGCTTGTCCGTAGGGGACGGCTTCTTTAACGTGTTTAGGGTGGAAGCTGGAGAAGTGGAGCATCATGAGGTTATCCGTGGGCTTGCGGTACAGTGAGGTGCTGAGGTGACCGTCCTTAATGGAGATGCGCGTGTCCAAGAATGCAACCGATTCCAGAGAGTAGTCTATGGTGAGCCTGATGGTGGGATGGAACTTGTTGATGTCATCATAGAGTTGTTTCAGTGATTGTTCACCATGAGTCCAAAGGAAGAAAATGTCATCGATGTATCTAGTGTATAGCATCGGTTGAAGGTCCCGTGCGGTGAAGAAGTCTTGTTCGAACCTGTGCATGAAGATGTTGGCATATTGAGGTGCAAATTTGGTCCCCATGGCTGTTCCGTGTGTCTGGATAAAGAACTGGTTGTTGAAGGTGAAGATATTGTGGTCCAGGATGAAGCGGATGAGATGTAAAATTGCATCTGGAAACTGGCAGTTGTTGGCGCTGAGCACTGAGGCCGTTGCAGCAATGCCATCGTCATGGGGGATGCTGGTGTAGAGTGCCGAGACATCCATTGTGACGAGGAGCGCTCCTGGTTCAACTGCTCCATGTGTGCCGAGTTTCTGTAGGAAGTCCGTCGTGTCGCGACAAAAGCTGGGGGTTCTTTGTACAATGGGTTTCAGGATGCCCTCGACATAGCCGGAGAGGTTCTCGCACAGGGTCCCATTGCCCGATACGATGGGACGGCCGGGTGTGTTTGCCTCCCGAAGATACACAAGGCAAACACACCCGGCCGTCCCATCGTATCGGGAAATGGGACCCTGTGCGAGAACCTCTCCGGCTCTGTCGAGGGCATCCTGAAACCCATTGCACAAAGAACCCCCAGCTTTTGTCGCGACACGACGGACTTCCTACAGAAACTCGGCACACATGGAGCAGTTGAACCAGGAGCGCTCCTCGTCACAATGGATGTCTCAGCACTCTACACCAGCATCCCCCATGACGATGGCATTGCTGCAACGGCCTCAGTGCTCAGCGCCAACAACTGCCAGTTTCCAGATGCAATTTTACATCTCATCCGCTTCATCCTGGACCACAATATCTTCACCTTCAACAACCAGTTCTTCATCCAGACACACGGAACAGCCATGGGGACCAAATTTGCACCTCAATATGCCAACATCTTCATGCACAGGTTCGAACAAGACTTCTTCACCGCACGGGACCTTCAACCGATGCTATACACTAGATACATCGATGACATTTTCTTCCTTTGGACTCATGGTGAACAATCACTGAAACAACTCTATGATGACATCAACAAGTTCCATCCCACCATCAGGCTCACCATAGACTACTCTCTGGAATCGGTTGCATTCTTGGACACGCGCATCTCCATTAAGGACGGTCACCTCAGCACCTCACTGTACCGCAAGCCCACGGATAACCTCACGATGCTCCACTTCTCCAGCTTCCACCCTAAACACGTTAAAGAAGCCATCCCCTACGGACAAGCCCTCCATATACACAGGATCTGCTCGGATGAGGAGGATCGCAACAGACACCTCCAGACGCTGAAAGATGCCCTCATAAGAACAGGATATGGCGCTAGACTCATTGATCAACAGTTCCAACGCGCCACAGCGAAAAACCGCACCGACCTCCTCAGAAGACAAACACGGGACACAGTGGACAGAGTACCCTTCGTTGTCCAGTACTTCCCCGGAGCGGAGAAGCTACGGCATCTCCTCCGGAGCCTTCAACATGTCATTGATGAAGACGAACATCTCGCCAAGGCCATCCCCACACCCCCACTTCTTGCCTTCAAACAACCGCACAACCTCAAACAGACCATTGTCCGCAGCAAACTACCCAGCCTTCAGGAGAACAGTGACCACGACACCACACAACCCTGCCACAGCAACCTCTGCAAGACGTGCCGGATCATCGACACAGATGCCATCATCTCACGTGAGAACACCATCCACCAGGTACACAGTACATACTCTTGCAACTCGGCCAACGTTGTCTACCTGATACGCTGCAAGAAAGGATGTCCCGAGGCATGGTACATTGGGGAAACTATGCAGACGCTGCGACAACGGATGAATGAACACCGCTCAACAATCACCAGGCAAGACTGTTCTCTTCCTGTTGGGGAGCACTTCAGCGGTCACGGGCATTCGGCCTCTGATATTCGGGTAAGCGTTCTCCAAGGCGGCCTTCGCGACACACGACAGCGCAGAGTCGCTGAGCAGAAACTGATAGCCAAGTTCCGCACACATGAGGACGGCCTCAACCGGGATATTGGGTTCATGTCACACTATTTGTAACTCCCACAGTTGCGTGGACCTGCAGAGTTTCACTGGCTGTCTTGTCTGGAGACAATACACATCTTTTTAGCCTGTCTTGATGCTCTCTCCACTCCCATTGTTTTGTTTCTTAAAGACTTGATTAGTTGTAAGTATTCGCATTCCAACCATTATTCATGTAAATTGAGTCTGTGTCTTTATAAGCTCTGTTTGTGAACAGAATTCCCACTCACCTGAAGAAGGGGCTTAGAGCTTCGAAAGCTTGTGTGGCTTTTGCTACCAAATAAACCTGTTGGACTTTAACCTGGTGTTGTTAAACTTCTTACTGTGTTTACCCCAGTCCAACGCCGGCATCTCCACATCATTCTTCCATTGAGCCAGTGTCTAATCCAATTTACTACTTCCCCATGTATACCTAGCGACTGAACCTTCCGAACTAACCTCCCATGAGGGACCTTGTCAAAGGCCTTGCTGAAACCCAGGTAGACAATATCCACTGCCTTCCCTTCATCCACTTTCCTGGTAACCTCCTCGAAAAACTCTAATAGATTGGTCAAACATGACCTACCACGCACAAAGCCATGCTGACTCTCCCTAATAAGTCCCTGCCTATCCAAATATTTGTAGATCCTATCCCTTATCACACCTTCCAATCACTTGCCCACCACCGACGTCAAATTTACTGGCCTACAATTTCCCGGATTTCTGTTGGAACCTTTTTTAAATCTCTCAGGAATATGCTCTCTAACTATTGCCGTGATGTTTTCCCGAATCAAAAACTCAACTCCACCTCCTTTCTTGCCTTCCCTTCTATCCTTCCTAAAGCATCTGTACCCCAGAACTTTGAGCTGCCAGTCCTGTCCCTCCCTCGGCCCTCCAAGCCTGTGCCGCTCCTTGGTCCAACTAGACCAATCATTTGTATCCCTCCATTCCCAGGCTGCTCATCTGACTATCCAGGTAAGTCTTAAACGATGCCAGCGTGTCTGCCTCCACCACCCTACTTGGCAGCGCATTCCAGGCCCCCACCGCTCTCTGTGTAAAAAACATCCCTCTGATATCTGAGTTAAACCTCGCCCCTCTCACCTTGAGCCCGTGGCCCCTCGTGATCATTACCTCCGACCTGGGAAAAAGCTTCCCACTGTTCACCCTATCTATACCCTTCATAATTTTGTTCACGTCTATTAGGTCTCCCCTCATTCTCCGTCTTTCCAGGGAGAACAAGCCCAGTTTACCCAATCTCTCCTTAGAGCAAAGACCCTCCGTACCAGGCAACATCCTGGTAAACCTTCTCTGCACTCTCTCTAAAACCTTCACGTCCTTCTGGTAGTGTGGCAACCAGAACTGGACGCAGTACTCCAAATGTGGCCTAACCAGCGTTCTATACAGCTGCATCATCAGACTCCAGCTTTTATACTCTATACCCCATCCTATAAAGGCAAGCATACCATATGCCTTCTTCACCAGCTTCTCCACCTGTGCTGCCACCTTCAAGGATTTGTGGACTTGCACACTTAGGTCCCTCTGTGTTTCTATACTCTTGATGGCTCTGCCATTTATTGTATAACTCCCCCCTACATTAGTTCTTCCAAAATGCATCACTTCGCATTTATCTGGATTAAATTCCATCTACCATTTCTCCGCCCAATTTTCCAGCCTATCTATATCGTGCTGTATTGTCCGACAATGTTCATCGCTATCCGCAAGTCCAGCCATGCTTTTATAATACTTATGATATTCCAGTTCCATGTACCCATCTGGGCCCTGAGTTCATCTGCCTTACCTGTCAGATCTCTTGTATCAAAATAATCGTAGTTAATTCATCAGTCTTCCCTCGTTTCCTGCAATGATCCTACTTGCCTTGTCTATTTAACTTGCCCTCTTTAAATTCTGCATGAGCCTCAGTGTCCCATTTTGTCACACTACTCTTTAGTGTTCCACCCCCCCTGCCAGTTTAAACCCTCACAAATAGATGTAGCAAATCTCCCCATCAGTATATCGGTCCCCCTCCAGTTCAGGTGCAACCCATTCCTCTACCCCAAGAGTTCCCAATGCTCCAAAAGTCTGAATCCCTGCCCCCTGCACCAGCTGCTCAGCCACTCATTCATCTGCCCTATCTTCCTATTCCTACTCGCACTAGCACGTGGCACTGGGAGTAATCCAGGAATTACTACCCCTGAGGTCCCTCTTTTTAACCTCCTGTGTATGTGGCTATAAAATCTACAGTGTCACGTTTGTAGGACTTCCATTGTTTAAGTCTTTTTTAATAAAATAAAGTTTGTTTTTGTTTCAAAAAAGTGAAATCCTGTGAGCTAGTTTTTAAACCTATGTACCAAAGAACAAAGAACAATACAGCACAGGAACAGGCCCTTCGGCCCTCCAAGCCCGCGCCGCTCCCTGGTCCAAACTACCTTGGAATATAACCTCACCCTGTCCAATCCCTCCTCATAGCTGCAATTTTCAACTCCTGGCCACATTCTTGTAAATCTCTACAATCTCTCCAGAACAATTATGTCCTTCCTGTAATGTGGTGGCCAGACTATACATAAAACTCCAGTTGTGACCTATCTAGTGTTATCTACAGTTCCAGCATTACATCCTTGCCCTCCCAGGACAGGTACAGCTCTGAGTAAAGCTCCCTCTACACTGTCCCCATCAAACATTCCCAGGACAGGTACAGCACGGGGTTAGATACAGAGGAAAGCTCCTCTACATTGTCCCCATCAAACACTCCCAGGACAGGTACAACACGGGGTTAGATACAGAGGAAAGCTCCCTCTACACTGTCCCCATCAAAACCTGCCAGGACAGGTACAGCACGGGGTTAGATACAGAGTAAAGCTCCCTCTACACTGTCCCCATCAAACACTGCCAGGACAGGTACAGCACGGGGTTAGATACAGAGTAAAGCTCCTTCTACATTGTCCCCATCAAACACTCCCAGGACAGGTACAGCACGGGGTTAGATACAGAGTAAAGCTCCCTCTACACTGTCCCCATCGAACACTCCCAGGACAGATACAGCACGGGGTTAGATACAGAGTAAAGCTCCCTCTACACTGTCCCCATCAAACACTCCCAGGACAGGTACAGCACGGGGTTAGATACAGAGTAAAGCTCCCTCGACACTGTCCCCATCGAACACTCCCAGGACAGATACAGCACGGGGTTAGATACAGAGTAAAGCTCCCTCTACACTGTCCCCATCAAACACTCCCAGGACAGATACAGCACGGGGTTAGATACAGAGTAAAGCTCCCTCTACACTGTCCCCATCAAACACTCCCAGGACAGGTACAGCACGGGGTTAGATACAGAGTAAATCTCCCTCTACACTGTCCCCATCAAACACTCCCAAGATAGAGAGTAAAGTTCCCACTGCACTGGTTTCGTCAAACACTCCCAGGACAGGTATGGCACAAGTGTAAGAGATCCATCGAGGAAGTTAAGGCCGAAACCAATTCCCCTGATTTGTTTATCAATGAGTTCTCATAACTGAAAGAGTTATGAGAACTGCCTGAAGTGCCTTTTCCCAAATTACTTTCCCAGGTAAATGCAGGACATTGTGTACAGAGTATAGTTCTGCAAGTACACAGCACCTTCAGTTAATCATTGCAAGACTCTCCGTAGGAGTAATCAAATCATATTTAACACGAGACACAGAAGCAGATATTCAGGACTGGTGACCACAAGCTTGCTCACAGAGTGAGGGTTAAAGGAGCCTATTAAAGGAGGAATGCGTGAGAGAAGGAGAGAGAGAGTAACAGAAAGAGGAAGAGATAGAGGAAGCGAGAGCTGGAGAGAGAGAAAGAGAGATGCAGAGACAGAGAGAGAGAGGCAAACTGAGCAGCGGAGAGAGGGGAAAATAGAGACAGAAAGAGCGAGAGTCATGGGAAAAGATGGAGTGACACAAAGGCAGGAAAAGGAAAAGAGAGAGAGAGAGAGAGACAGGACAGTGACACTGACAGAGAGAGAGACAGACAGAGAGAGAAAGACAGAGGGAAAGAGAGAGTGACAGTTGGTGAGGTTTAGGAAGGGAATTCCAGAGTTTCAGCCCCCAGCTGAAGGCACGGCTGCTCATGGTGGACCGATGGGAATCGGGCAATGCTCAGGAGGCTGGAATAGGAGGAGGTTACAGAGATAGGGAGGGTTGGAGGAGGTTACAGAGATAGGGAGGGTTGTTGGGGCTGGAGGAGGTTAGAGAGATAGGGAGGGTGGTTGGGGCTGGAGGAGGTTACAGAGATAGGGAGGGTGGTTGGGGCTGGAGAAGGTTACAGAGATAGGGAGGGTTGGAGGAGGTTACAGAGATAGGGAGGGTGGTTGGGGCTGGAGGAGGTTACAGAGATAGGGAGGGTGGTTGGGGCTGGAGAAGGTTACAGAGATAGGGAGGGTTGTAGGGGCTGGAGGAGGTTACAGAGATAGGGAGGGTTGTTGGGGGCTGAATGAGGGTACAGAGATCAGAAGGGCTTTAGGGAGTGGAGGAGGTTACAAATATAGGGAGGGATGTTGGGGCTGGAGGAGGTTACAGAGATAGGGAGAGTTGTTGAGGCTGGAGTAGGTTACAGAGATAAGGCAGGGTTATAGGGGCTGTGGGATGTTACAGAGATAGGGATTGTTGTAGGGGCTGGAAGAGGTTACAGAGATAGGGAAGGTTGTCAGAGTTGGAGGAGGTTACAGGGATAGGGAGGGTTGTCGGGGCTGGAGGTGGTTACAGAGATAGGGAGGGTTGTAGTTGATTATTTCTCTTCCCCCTCATCACCAGCTCCTCCTCAATTTCTTTTGCCTTGCCCATCCTCCAGCCCCTTGCTCTCTCAGAGGCTCCTCCATCTCTTCTTCCTATCTGGCCTCCACATCCAAAAGCCCTGATCCCTCTCGCCTCACTCCCTATCACTCAGGCCCACCCCATCTTCCTCAGGCTGGCTGGACCCCTTGATCCCTCCCAGCTCTCATCACGCACCCTCCAATCAGTGAACTCTGCCTTGCCACATGTGACCTACACCCTCTGCCCCCACGCTGGCTGTTCAAACAGCATTTGATCCAAAACAACACCAGAGGTTACCACTCAAGACAGGAGGGTATAAATCATATCTGACCCGTGAATCCTGACCCAAAACTCTGGGGTTTGACTGTGCCCACTGGCAGTGACCTCTGGCAGCACAACCTGGCAGCTAATCCTCACCCCAGACTGCAAACACTGTCGGTGAACTCTTAACCCTGACTGCACATGGTGAGTGAACTCTGACCCCTGACTGTGCACTCGGTCAGTGATCTCTGACCCCTTACTGCACATGTCAGTGAACTCTAACCCTGACTGCACACTGCAAACGCAGCCTCTGGCCCCAAGACGCACATTGTGACTTTAATCTCTGACCCTTGTCTATACACCCTGACCCCAGACTGATGTCACACCATGCTCCCAGACTGAGGAGTCTCTGAGCCTCGAAACCTGACCCCAAAACCCCTCATTTAAAAACTTTGACAAACAGCCCTGATCGCTGACCCTTAACCCTCACCCTTACACAGCCATAAACCAGGATGACAACCCCCTTACCCTGCCCTCACTCCAAACCCCCTGAATCCTGTTCCCAAACTCCCCATGTACAACTCTTGCTACCCCCTCTGCACTGTCTTCTGAAGATTGGTACACGGACTCACCTCATGCATGCCCAATCCCCACATGGCAGTCTGAGGGTCGGCCTAGATAAAAGGCTGGAGGCTCAGCAGCTGATAGTTTGCAGATGGAGCTCCCCCCTCCCCCCAGGCAAAGCTGGAAAGTGGTGTGGTCCAGCTCCACGCACTTTCTGACTCAACAACTGTGACCAGTCTGTGCCTCTATCTAATTTCAGAATAACTTCCTCCCAGCCTGGCTTCCTCTCTTCGCCTATTCTATCGTCTGCTTTACACACATCAACTGACCGGACTGCTCTTCAATACTGACTGGATAGTGAGACTCTGCCAGATCAGAGTGCAGCCTCCCCGAGCCCACCATCCAACTAAATCCCACTCCAACTATCTACCTCACTGTTAGCAGTCCAGCAGGGAGTAAAGGGAAGGTGGTGACTGGGCTGTTGGGTTCTGATCTGTCTCTCCTGCCCCAACGTCACCACCAAAACCCCCCCTTCCCCCAAGATTGTCTCCAATCTCTCAGAGCCACCCCTCACTTCTATTACTGAAGGAAGATGGAGTTCGGGAAATGGTTAATCTGCTGTTCGCTGGCTCTCTCCGTATCAATCTGTGAGTTTTATTCAATGTCTGTGGTTCTCTCTGTCTCTCTCAGTTCTGTTTTGCTTCCTCATTTGGGATTTTGATGTCCAAATTCTCCTTGGAACACTCTCAAGGCCTCGGAGGGGATGTTGAAAATTTACTGGAACAGGTCCAGGAAATCAGGGGCTTCAGTCAACGCAGAGAGACTGGGAGAAACTGGGATTGTTCTCCTTAGAGCACAGAAGGTTAAGGGAAGATTGAATTGAGGCGTTCAAAAGTGGAAGCAGATTCAATAGCAACTTGCAAAAAGGGGGGAATTGGAGAAATACTTTGAAGGGGGTAAATTTGCAGTGAGATGGAAGAAGTAGAAGGGAATGAGATTAATAAGATCACTGTCATAGAACTAGTATGGGCCCGATGTGTGGAATGGCCTCTTCCTGTACTGTGTTGTGCTCTGAATTGAAATATCCTCCAGTCACTGAGCTGGTCTCGTTCTGCACTCACTGACTGTTTCCTCTTGTTAAACTTCAGTTCAGAATCAGGCTGCCCGTCTCCCTGTGAATGGCTCCCTGGGTCAGTCAGTCTACCTGTCTCTGGAGAATCCACATGGATTGAAGATTGACGAGGTTTTCTGGAAACGATCTTCACCCAGACTCAGAGTAGCAAGATACATGAAGGGCCATGTTGAATATTTTGGTGCTGAGGATTACAAGAAACGGATAAAACTTCATCCTGGGAACTTCAGCCTGCAAATCAGTGATTTACGGAGAGCGGACCCCGGGGATTATGAGGTGATTGTAACCGGAAATTCAGGAGTGGAAAATACAGAGAGAGTTAAACTGGAAGTGTACGGTAAGTGAGATTCTATTGGATGACTGAGCTTCACTGCTCACTGAAAGATAGGAATAAGAGGTCATTCAGCTCCTTGAGCCTGTTCCACCATTCAATAAGATCCTGTCTGATCAGCTACATCAACTCCATCATCCCACCCGATTCCCAAATCCCTCAATCTGACTTCTGTCAAAACATCTCTCCATCTTGGTCTTGATTATCCTCATCGAGAGAGAAACCCGAGCTCCCGAGGGGAGAGAATTCCAAATCTTCAAAACCCTGCGAGAAATCAGTTCCTCCTCTTCTCAATCTGGAATAGTCTGACCACAAGACCATGAGAAATAGGAACAGGAGCCAGTCATTCAACCCTTCAAGCCTGCTCCATCATCCATTGCAACATAGGTGACCCCATATTCCTCACAGCCACTTTCCTGCCCTTTTCTCGTAACCCTCGATTCGCTTAATCAAGAATCTATCTATTGCAGCATTAGATATACACAAGGAATCTTTCCCCACAGCTCTCTGTGGCAAGGAGTTCCAAACACTCACAACCTTCTGACAGCAGAAATTCCTGGACAACACAGTCTTAAATCGGCGATCCTTTATTCTGAGACGATGCCCCCTGGTTCTCGACTCTCCCATGAGGGGAAACATACTCTCAGCATTTATTCTGTCAAGCCCCTTAAGTATCCTATAATACCCCTTACCCCGAAATTGTGACCCCTCTAATTCCACTATCTCCAAGCGGGGCAGGGAAGGGGGAACAGCCTCTCAGTATCTACCATGTCAAACACACTAACGATTTTAACCGTCATGTATAATCCTTCACCTGCCCCACGTAAATAAATGAGTTGTTGCCAAAACCACCGTCTCCTAGTCCAGATGTTACTGAGATCAGAGAGGACAGCTTCTAATATATTCCATTCGTCAGGGATATTTTCTTCTTTCATGGGATGTGGGCGTTGTTGGCAAGGCCAGACTTTGTTTCCTATCCTTAATTGCCCTTGAACTTTGCGGCTTGCTTGACAATTTCAGAGGGCAGTTAAAAGTCAACCACATTGCTTTGGATCTGTAGTCACATGTAGGTAAGGATAGCAGATTTCTGTCACAAAAGGACATTATGAACTTGATGGGTTTTTACAACAATCAATGGCAGTTTCATGTTCACCATTGCTGAGATACGTTTTCGATTCCAGATTTTATTAATTGAATTTAATTTCTATCAGCTGCCATGGTTGGATTTGAACCGACACCAGCAGAGCTTTAGTCTGGGTCTCTGGATTACTGATCCAGTGACATTATCACAACACCACTATCTCCCTGAACAGGGTACACAGTGACAACTCTATCATCATTCTAGAGTCTCTCTATTGTGAACCCAGACTGATCTTCTTTAACCAATTCCCCAGCAGATCGAGAGGGTGCCCTCCAGATAATGAGGGTCACAGGGACCACTTACTGGAGTCACCAATGAGACTGATCCAGAGAGAATTCCCAGGATACAATCCCACACTCTGAGCGGAATGGTTAAAATGGAGGGTTGAGCGGGGTTCAGAGTTGTCTTGAAGCGGGCGTGAGGGTGCTGGATATTGAGGTGACCCACAAGGGCCGACATTCCTCCCTCATGTTTCTTTTGTCTTTCAATCTGAATATCAGAGCCTGTGACAGGAACAAAGATCAGCTGTCAGATCACAGAGAACTGTAACATCACCCTGAGCTGCTCAGTGAACACAGGCGACAGCACCAGCTTCAGTTGGTGGATGGGACAAGAAGCATTGGGGAATGACAGCATCCATCATCTCTCTGACAATGGACAGGAGTCACAGCTTCATTTCACACTGGAGACCAATGACACTGTGTACAAGTGTGAGGCCAGGAACCCCGTCAGTGAAGACACTGCACACATCAAACTGAGTGACGTCTGCAATGTAACCAAACCTGGTGAGTCTGAGGAAGAGAAAAATGTAACTGTACTCAGTGAGTATCACAGTCAGACAAAGAAACAACTGCATTCAAATGTTAAATGGCTCTATTTTGTAATGTCCTGTGTGTATTTGATGGGGTAAACACAGTAAGAAGTCTTACAACACCAGGTTAAAGTCCAACAGGTTTATTTGGTAGCAAAAGCCACAAGCTTTCGGAACAGGCTGTTCCTTCATCAGGTGGGTGGGAGTTCTGATCACAAACAGGGCACAAAGACACAAACTAAATTTACATGAATAATGATTGGAATGCGAGTCTTTCCAGCTAATCAATTCTTAAAGGTACAGACAATGTGAGTGGAGGGAGCATTAAGCACAGGTTAAAGAGATGTGTATTGTCTCCAGACAGGACAGCCAGTAAGATTTTGCACATCCAGGCAAGTTGTGGGGGTTACAGATCGTGTGACATGAACCCAACATCCCGGTTGAGGCCGTCCTCATGTGTGCGGAACTTGGCTATCAGTTTCTGCTCAGCGACTCTGCGCTGTCGTGTGTCGTGAGGGCCGCCTTGGAGAGCGCTTACCCGGAGATCAGAGGCTGAATGCCAATGACCGCTGAAGTGTTCCCCAACAGGAAGAGAACACTCTTGTCTGGTGATTGTCGAGCGGTGTTCATTCATCCGTTGTCGTCGCGTCTGCATGGTTTCCCCAATGTACCATGCCTCGGGACATCCATTCCTGCAGCGTATCAGGTAGATAACATTGGCCGAGTTGCAAGAGTATGTACCGTGTACCTGGTGGATGGTGTTCTCACGTGAGTGATGGCATCCGTGTCGATGATCCGGCACATCTTGCAGAGATTGCTGTGGCAGGGTTGTGTGGTGTCGTGGTCACTGTTCTCCTGAAGGCTGGGTAGTTTGCTGCGGACAATGGTCTGTTTGAGGTTGTGCAGTTGTTTGAAGGCAAGAAGTGGGGGTGTGGGGATGGTGTGTTTGATGGGGACAGGATAGAGGGAGCTTTACTTTAAAGTTAATTTATTAGTGTCACAAGTAGGCTTACATTAACACTGCAATGCAATTACTGTGAAAATTCCTTAGTCGCCACACTCCGATGCCTGTTTGGGTATCCTGTGGGAACATTTAGCGTGGCCAATGCACCTAATCAGCACGTCTTTCAGGCTGTGGGAGGAAACCGGAGCACCCGGAGGAAACTCACGAAGACATGGGGAAAACGTGCAAACTCCACCCAGTCACCTTAGCCGGGAATCAAACCCGGCTCCCTGGCACTGTGAGGCAGCAGTGCTAATCACTGTGCCACCATGCACCCACTGCTCTGTATCTCTGTGTCACTTACTCTGCTTTTGTTACTCTCAGACAGTGAGTGTGAAGTGATGGGCCGTGAAATACATCCCTCTAACAGTGATTGTTTCCCTTCTCCTCCTCCAGCTGAACCATCCTATAGCTCTCCATGTACTGCGAAGATCATCAGCTCTGTCATCATTCTGACTATTCTTCTCTCGATTATTGTCATCGTCCATGTGATCAGCAAACGTTGAGTATTAGCAACTCATTCCTGAATCGTACTGTTACTCTTCAATATTCATGGATATTGTGATGGAGACAGAGGGAGAGAGAGAGAGATAAGAAGATAAAAACAGAATGAGACAGCGAGAGAAAGGGAGAAAGAGTCAGAGATAAAAGAGAGAATAAGAGAGAGTTAGAGGTAGGGAGAAGGGATAGAGACATAATACTGAGTGTTACTCTTCAATATTCTTGGATATAGTGATGGAGACAGAGGGACAGAGAGAGAGGAACAAGGAGTCATAGAGTCATAGAGGTTTACAGCATGGAAACAGGCCCTTTGCCCCAACATGTCCATGCCACCCTTTTTTTTTAACCACCAAGCTGTTCCCAATCGTCCACGTTTGGCTCATATCTCTCTTTACCCGTCTTAACCATGTAACTGTCTAAATTGTACCCACCTCCACTACTACGTCTGGCAGCTTGTTCCAGACGCTCACAATCCTCTTTGTATCTCTCCCCTCTCATCTTAAACCTCTGCCCTCTAGTTTTAGACTCCCCTACCTTTGGGAAAGGATGTTGACTATCTAACTGACCTGTGCCCCTCATTATTTTATAGACATCCCCTTAAAGACAGAATGAGACAGAGCGAGAGAAAGAGAGTGAGAGGCAACGAGAGAGAGAGCGAGAGAGATTGTAATTGAAGGGGACAGAGAGAGAGAGATTGAGAGTGACTGAGAGAGATTGTGAATGAGATAGAGGGAGAGACAGAGTGAGAGATTGAGCGGGTAAGAGGGCCAGAGTTTAAAGAGTCGAAGAGAGAGAGAGATTGAGATAGACAGGATTGGAGAGAAAGAGACAGAAAGACCAAGACAGGAGAGACTTAGATGAGAATTGTCCGGCTGTTCGTGCCCCACCGCTGCAGCAAGCAAAGACAAAGAATTTGGCACTCAGCCAAAACACCGTTCATTGCAGCATGACCAGAAACCCCTGAGGGTGTGAGCGGCCTGAAACTTCTGCCCCGTGATACTGAGAGAGAGGAAGAGGGAGAGATAAAGGGTAAGAAACATAGAGAGACCGACATAATGGGAAAAGATTCAGACAGAAGGAGGGACAGAGAGAGAAAAAGAGAGACAGAGATTCAGGGAGAAAGTCAGGGAAACAGGGAGACCGAAAGACATAAAGAGAGTGGGAGATTGAGAGGGAAAGAGACTGTGAGATTGAGGGAGGCAGAGAGAGGGAGAGACAGAATGAGAGAGGTAATGGTTGAGAGAGAATAATTGTGAGGCAGGAAAGATAGAGGTAATAAATGAGTTTTATGGAGAGAGAGAGAGAGATAATGGTTGAGAGTTGGGGATTGAGAGGGTTTTTGAATGCAGAGCAAGTGATTGAGAGAGAGGGTAAGAGAAAGAGAGCAGACAGGAAGATAGAGATTGGGATCCAGCTCTGTGTCAGGACTGGGATCACTGACCCCCATCCTTCTCTCTTCTATCAGGCACTGAACTGGGGGCCAGGAGAACCCGAGGGCAAATCCAAAACGGTAGGTGATTCTTTCTGTAGACTTGTATCCCTCTCCCCCACATTGCTACACTTTCCATCGCCTTCAATTTCTCACATCCCTTTTCCTTTCGCCTGCTCCCTCCTCGCTTGACCCTCCATTCCCATTCCCCTCCCTCCCTTTCTTCTCCTCTCCCTCCCCACTCCCTCACGTCAGAGAACCCTTCCCTTTCCTTGTCTCCTCACTGCTCTGAACTTCCCTCCCCTAATGCTGTTCCTTCTTCTTCCTTCTCCCTTTCCCTCATTCACTTCCTCACCATCTCATCTCCCTGCTCCCCTGCCCTCTCCTCTCCTCTCCCTCTCTCTCTCTCCCCCTCTCCCTCCGTTCAGCCCCTCAGCTTGAAGCACCCAAAAACCAGTATCTGGATGCACAGTCATAACTTGTTGTGACTCCTGCCTCCCTCACAGAACTTCGAGGAGGGACAGAGGGACCTGTCTATGAGCTGGATGGCTGAGGAAAAGGAGGAAACGGGCTGAGGAGGAGACAGAGGAGAAGAAGGGAGTGAGAGGAGGGAGAGGAGAGGTGTTTTCCAACAGTCTGAAAGACATTCTGATTCCGGGCCATTTCCAGAGAGCAGTCCATGACATCCCATCAGGAAAATCACAGAATTCCCAGCCGATCACAGCAAGATTGCAGCAGTAGCCAATCAGAGGACAATCGCTGACAATCTGCCCTGTGACAAGGCTGAGAATGTCAGGAAGGTGGAACAGAAAGTGTCATTGTGTATTCTGAGAGGGACTATTCACTTATCCTCTTGGTCAAATCCCAGTATGAACTCATCCCTAACTTGGAATCTCCTCCAGTCCCTACAACCCTCCCCATCTCTCTAACCTCCTCCAGCCCCTATAACCCTCCCTATCTCTGTAATCTCCTCCAGCCCCTTCAACCCTCCCTATCTCTATAACCTCCTCGAGCCTCTATAACCCTCCCTATCTCTGTAACCTCCTCCAGCCCCTATAACCCTCCCTGTCTCTGTAACCTCCTCCAGCCCCTAAAACTCTCCCTGTCTCTGTAACCTCCTCTGGGATGTCTGGTCCCAAAACAGACACAATTCCTGTTTCAGAGAGAAATCTCAGCACCTGCCAGTCATACTCCACATCTGATGTATCAAAGGTGCTCAAAGCTTGTTCAGAGAAGCAAAGGAAAACCACACAATTCCCATTGAGTATCTGATAGGATTACTTCATCAATCCCCTTTCCATGTTGCTCAAGGGAGGTGGGGGGAGGTGGGGGGGTGGGGAGGGAGGTGGGGGGGGGGGGTGGGGGGGGGGGGGGTGGGGGGGGTGGGGGGGTTGGGGGTTTGGGGGGGCGGTGGGGGTTGGGTGTGGGCGGTGGGCTGTGGGCAGTGGGGGGGGGGGATTCAAAAATTCTTCAGTTTAAGTTATCTGGATGTTGCTGACCTAAGTTATTTGCAGATATGGTCTTGTTGAAATGTATTTGTAATTCATGAGGGGAAAAGAAGCTGACAGAATGGGAATAGTGGGAGGAACCTCAGTGAAAGACAGTTCACTTTGTGGCAGGAAGCAGTTAGTTGAATAGTTATCTTAGAAGGAGCAGTAGAGAAGCTATGGGAGTAGACTGGGGAAAACCAGTCTGTCAGTCCAAAGTCAGGGCACGAAGGCAATGGAATACTTACTGGGAGAAGCCGCTCTGGATGTCTAAGTGCCACAGTGTGAAACTGATGAGAAATCAAAGTGAATTCGAGAGGGCTATGGCATACATTTGAGTTGCTTCTCGAAGAAATGAATTAATCTTCAGGATTTTGTGAGCGATCTCAGTACAAAGTAAAAATGTAGATTTGCAGCATACGTGGTTATAAAATGTACAATGTCAAGTTTGTAGAACTTTTGTAATAAATTAAAGTTTGCTTTGCTTCAAAAAAGAGAAATCTTGTGGGGTAGTTCTTAAATCCATGCCCCCTGGTAATTGATTCCTCTGCGAGGGGAAACAGGTCTTTCCTGTCTACCCTGCCTGGGTTCTTCTGAACTTGTTTACTTCAATTAGCCTCTTCTGTTATAAGGATAACAATCTGAGCCCATCCAACCCTACCTCATAGCTACAATATTCAAACCCTGGCCACATCTTTGTGAATCTTCTTTGCACTTGCTCCAGGGCAATTATGTCCTTCCTGTAACGTGTTAACCATAACTATACATAAAACTTCAGCTGTTGCCTAGTCAGTGATATTTACAGTTCCCCATCCTCCCAGGGTAGGTACAACATGGCGTTAAATACAGAGTAAAGTTCCCTCTACACTGTACACATCAAACACGCCCAGGTCAGGTACAGTACAGGGTCAGATACAGAGTACACTTCCTCTACGCTGTCCCCATCAATCATTTCCAGGACAGGTACAGCATGGAGTAGTTAGAAAGTAAAGCTCCCTTTACACTGTCCCCGTCAAACACTCCCAGGACAGGTACTGCACAAGGTTAGATACAGAGTAAAGCTCCCTCTACACTGTCCTCATCAAACACTCTCAGGACAGGTACAGCATGGGGTTAATATAGAGTGAAGCTCCCTCTGCACTGTCCCCATCAAACACCCCCACGACAGGTACAGCACGGGGATAGATACAGAGTAAAGCTCCCTCTACACTGTCCTCATCAAACACCCCCAGGACAGGTACAGCACGGGGTTAGATACAGAGTAAAGCTCCCTCTACACTGTCCCCATCAAACACCCCCAGGACAGGTACAGCACGGGGTTAGATACAGGGTAAAGCTCCCTCTACACTGTCCTCATCAAACACCCCCAGGACAGGTACAGCACGGGGTTAGATACAGAGTAAAGCTCCCTCTACACTGTCCTCATCAAACACCCCCAGGACAGGTACAGCACGGGGTTAGATACAGAGTAAAGTTTATACAATCTGAAGAGAAACCACAGCAAGGTCCATTTACAGGATCCTTATTGTGTTCAGGAATCACATGACCTCTAGGTTTGTTACACAAATATTGATATTTCTTCATGCACATGGATGAAAACTCAAAATGAGGAAGTCAATTTTAAACTGAGCCGGACTCAGCAATTTGCAAACTGCAGAGCTGGAACAAATAGTCTTCATGCGGCCAAGCCTTGGGCTATCAAATTCCCATTAAAACCAGACTGACCTGATCAGATGCTAAAGGCCACCTTATTTCAGAATGAACCGTTACTTACACTTCCAGTGAATGTGCTTTGTGAGAAGAATGCTACTCAGACTTGGTGGCACCCAGCTCTGTAAGAGGCCAGAGCCATAATGTGACAAGGACAGCACTTAGAACCATTGAAAAGTTACGGCACAGAAGGAGGTCATTCAGCCAATTTTGTCCATGCCAGTCTGCTGATAGCCCAGGTGCCCTTTCCAGTCCCACCTTCTGGCACCCAAGTCATAGCCCTATAGCTTACAGCACTCAAGGTGCAGATCCAGGTACTTTTTGAAAGAGTTTAGGGTCTCAGCCTCCACCACCAATTCAGGCAGCAAATTCAGGACACCCACTGCCCTTTGCTTAAAATAAAATCCTCCTCATGTCCCCTCCACACCAACTGCCACTTATCTTGAATCAATGTCTCCTGGTTCTAGAATTCTCCACCAAGGGAAATACTGTCCACGCTATCTGTTCTCCTCATAATTTTATACCTTTATCAAGTCACCCCTCAGCCTTCTTTATTCCAAGAAAAAAACCCTTTATTATTCCTTTAGCAAATCCATGCTGATCATCCCTGACAAATTCTTGCCTTTCTCCATGACAGTTAATCCTATCTCTCAGGGTTGAATCTACTAATTTGCCCACCAAATGTAAGACTAACTGGCATATAATTGTTTGGCATTTTCTTCGATCCCGTTTAAAACAATGGAACTATGTTTGCATTTCTCCAGTCCTCTGGTACCTCCCTTCTATCTAGTGAGGATTGGAAAATCATCTTCAGAGCATCTGCTATTTCCTTCCTGATCTCCTTCAGCAGCCTTGGAAACAGTCCATCTGGCCCTGGTGACTTATCAATTTCCAGGATTGCAAGGATTGCAACCCTTCAAGTTCTTCCTCTCTCTTTATGATTATTCCATCCAATATCCCACAGTGTTCCTCCTGGACTGCTATATGTGCATCATCCCTTTCCTTTGTAAACATGGAGACAAAATATTCATTTAAAACCCTTCTCACAGATTCTGCATCAATCCACAAGTTCCTTTCTTCATCTCTGATAGGTCCCATTTTTCCCTTAGCTAACCTTTGACCAATAATATTTTGGTAAAACATTTTTGGGTTTTCTTTAAATTTTCTTGCTAATTTTTTTATGCTCTCGCTTTGATTTCTTTA
Source organism: Mustelus asterias (assembly GCF_964213995.1). Lineage (NCBI taxonomy): Eukaryota > Metazoa > Chordata > Chondrichthyes > Carcharhiniformes > Triakidae > Mustelus > Mustelus asterias. Next base: position 80,523,953 of record NC_135816.1, on the reverse strand, counting down.
TTTTCTTCTTTATTTCGACCCTGCACTTCCGATATTCATCTAATTTATCTGCAGTGCTTAGTTCTTTGTTCCTATCATACACTTTCTTTTTCTGTTTGATCTTCCCCTGAATTCTTCTGGACAACCGATGGGTGCAGATTTGGCAGCATCATTCTCAATTTTGGAAGGGCCAGGTCTGCTTTGTATATTTAGGATCTTGCTGTTCAGTGCTTCCCACTGGTTTTCGATTAATTTATCCTGTAGCAGGGCTGTCCAGTATATCTCAGCCAAGTCCCTTCCCATTCTACAAAATTTTCCTTCCCCCCCCAAAACTTTTATTCTAGCTTTATCTCTGTCATTTTCCATGGTAATGCTAAATCTAACTGAATTGTGATCACTATCCCTGATATAGTCGGCAACTGTCACTTCACCCACTTGCCTTTCTTCATTCCCCAAGGCTAGGTCTAGAATTGCATCCCTTCTCATTGCGCTTGTCGCTAGTTGGTTGAAAAACATTTCCTGCACACAATGCATGAATTATTCTCCCTCTGTACCCCTTATATTGTTTGAAACCCAGTTGATATTGGAATAGTTAAAGTCTCCTACTGTTATTGCCCTCGTTATTACAGGCAGAAATGTGCCTACATATTTGTTCTACTGTCTTCCTTTCACTATTTGAGGATCTGCAGTATACTCCCAGTACTGTGCTTGACCTTTTTTCATTTTTAACCCATAAACCCTCACTTTTTAACCTGTTTAATATGTCATCCCTTCTCTTAACTGGAATTGACTATTTAACCTTTGGGCTACTCCCTTTTTTATCTCCTACTCTAGTGGGAGTCTGAAGACTCTATAAGCAGGGATACTGAGCTGCCAATTTAACCCAGCCTTTAGCCAGGTTTCCATCATAGCAATGACATCCTGCTGCCGCGTGTCTCCCTGTGCCCGCACTGCAAGCACCCGACCCATAGCTTCCCTTTGCCTTGGAAGTTGCAGCCACGGATGCCACACTTGCACCATTCTCCCAGCGCTCCATTACTGACTCAGAGTGGTAGCCTATGTTTCCCAGCTCCTTTCTCCAGTAAAACAGAGCATCTCTGTATGTGAGGAGCAATTGTTAGCTGTGTTCTGGGTGGTGAACCACTTCACCTTATATCATTGGCCTGATTCCCTGAACCATCCTAACAGAACATACTGTCGAAATCTCAACTTCCAAGTTTGACTTTAATACAAACACTCATTAACACAAGACACTTAACCAACAGATTGTCTTTATTTACTTGCTGGCAAGGGGAGCGGTCTTGACACAATGGGTCAGACAAAGAAAATCATCCTGGTTTATACAATTCTGCAGCTCACAGTTAGTTGGGCACAATCCAATCAAAAGTGCTACAAATGACATACTTTACGTATTGATCCAATAGAAACAATACTGAACCACCCTGATCGATGAGATCACGATACCTCGTGGGATACCCCAATATATCATCCCTCAGCCTGTCCTCCAGTCTCTCAGTCAGACATCATGTCTGTATTTTGATAGCAGCCTCACAAAGCATCTTCACCAAAACAGTCTCACATGGGCATCCTTTAACTGATAAAGGGGACCTACAAAAGCCATTAGTATTTTATGGCCTTGTCAGTGAAGTTAACTGAATCTCTAAGGGATGTGGTCAACACAATTTGCCTTCAGGATATTTCCCAATTATAGCCCTGATAAGTTTGTTTATTGCCAACGTAATGAAACACACGTATATATTGCTTATCAATTCAATGACTGAGCTTTTCATCACAACCTACAATTTTGAGGGGTGTCATCATGTTACCATTAATTCTTGTCAGTTCCCACTAAGTCCCCGATCATAACTCGTTCGTTAGCTAAGACATTAATATCTTTCTGACTCTGTTTTGATTAGAAACTGTGAAGCAGCTTCATTAAAACTCACTCTTGTATCAGTTGTTTCTAATAAGGTGTCAGGTGAGGCAATGAAGCCTCCTTTATGGCCCTGTGATTCCAACAGTTGGGTGTTTTAAAGGACTGTATCTGGCATGTGTTTGGTATCAAAGGGGCACTCTGTAACTGTGCATCAAAGTTTCTTTGTTTAACTTCTAAAAATGTACAGAAGATATATTTATATGTATGGACTAATTTAAGGTATTACATGTCCTTCAAAACTACAAAGTATTTAAAATACCTCATTACAATTACTAACAAACTTACTCCCCATTGATTTAAAGTGAATTCTGCATCTAAGTTGATTAGACAAAAACCCTAACAGTCTGGCAATCGTATAGTAGCCCTGTTCTTTTCTATCTTTCTACAACACTCTCATCCACATTTTGCAGGACGGCCAAATTAAAGATGGCACAGTCAGCCAAAACTACAGAATGGGTTGGACCCTAACGCAGGCACACGACATTACGGTAAAATGTACCAAGTTGCCCACCTTCCTGGCTGACAGCTTCAGCTACGGTGGGGAACCCCATGAGTGTCAGGTAGCGGAAACAACTGATCCCAAGGGACAATCTGTGCCAAAACAAAACAGGGGAAGACCCAAGGGAACCTGGGGAGCAGAGAAATGTGTAAAATTATTTGTAGATGGACCCTCAATGGTAGAGGATGCACACCAATAGACAGAGGATGTGGCAGTTATACGGCCCAGGTAATGCAGGCGGTGCTGAATATATTTGGTACGGCCAAAGGTTTCATACCGCCTTCCATCCTCAATCCAGTAGGATTGTAGGGAGGATGGACCGCACCCTCAAAGAGATGCAGCGCAAGGTCATCCAGCAAAATAACTCGACCTGGAATAGTCCTTTCCTTTGGTCTCATGATCCGATGGAACTGACCCTCTTGTTCAACTGGATTCATTCCCCATTCCTTAAAGACTGGAAGCCCCATGAGAGGTATGGAACCCCTACCAAGATTCAACTTGTCAGAGCCCGAGGTCACAGCTTTATTCATGAGAAAACTATAAGAACCCGACTGGATAATATACAGGCTGCACGGAAGGCAGCAGCCATCAAAACAGCAAAAAGAAAGAAGCAGAGTAAGGCTGTCTTTAAAGGGAAGGTGAGCCGGGTAGAATATGAAGTAGGACAGCAGGTAACGCTGCCGGTCTTTCAGCCAGAACATTCCTGTCCCCGAGGGATTCAGGTCCCCATTCTGTTGTGGATAAAGCAACACTGTCAGTGCATAAAATGTTACTGGACGCCTGGTGACTGGATGATATTATGTGAACCAATTAAAGGCACTCGACGCCCAGGACAACAGCCACCAGTTCCATCTGTTTTCGAGGGATTGGAAGAAGCAAACCCCAATCCTAATCCCATGGCCCTGCTGATCCAGTGCCAGTCCCAGTCACTGTTCCCGATCCTGATCCAGTGCCAGTCCCAGTCACTGTTCCCGATCCTGATCCTGGGCCAGTCCCAGTCACAGATCCAGGTCCTGACGCTGAGCCAGCTCTGAGCAATACCCTATCTGAGGCACTGACCTCAGAACCCGATTCACTGGCCCTGCCCACCCCAGCCAGCAGAGTAAGGCCTCAGCAGGCAGCACCATGAAGCAAAAGAGGTGGATTAAAAGTAGTCCGCCCGAGGAAGTGTCCAATGTGTTGCTCTAACCCAGACATCATGAACGAGGCAGTGCCTTTGCTAAGGAATTCACTGCATGTCCCTGTGGACTAAGAGGGATTAGGAATCACAAGGTATGCTTGAATACTTCAATACTGGGAGTTGTTTATTGAAGGTATGCACTCTTTCGCAGTCAGGTCTAAGGCTGACCACAGGGTGGAGCTAACAGCCCACGGGTCACCCAGGGGTCATCTGACCTGTACTCTGAAAGTACCCCAAACCTCAACATTCTATATATATATAAAGATACATATTATCACCTCCCCCGTAAATCCAAAATTTCCCAACTGAAAGCAAAGGTGGAAAACATACAAACAAGGAAGAACATGTTTACACACAATGAGTCCTATTTGTACAGTGTTGCAATCTAGAGCGGTGCTTAAATCACCAGGCCTCTGAGCATGTGCAGAGGCCCCAAACTGTCAGCCTCTGGTATGCTGGCTAGCTCGATCGCTGGCCAGCCCGGGACCCCCACAATGCTGCACCCCAAACCCCGCATGGCCCAATTTCGCCCCCCCCGCCCACCTGAACATTCCCAGGCTCAGCCCCGACCCCCCCCCCCCCCCCCCGGCCTGGAGCGCCCCGATCTCCAGTCCCCTTGCCCCCAGCAGTGGCGATTCCCCCACCCTCCCACAGGCAGAACCCCACCAAACCACCCCCCCCCTCCCCATGGCAGGCCCCCTTGGCAGACTCCGTCCCCCCCAGCTGACCGCCCCATCCCAGACCGCCCCGATCGCTGACTGCCCTCCAGCCCCCAATGATCCCTATGCAGAGTGGCAGCGGGACCCCCCCAACCCCACAGGTCACTCCCGAGGTCCCATCCCAGCAGGTCCCACCACAGAAGGCAAGACCCCCAATGGACTCTGTCTACTTGGCACTGCATGCCCGATGGGCAGTGCCAAGTGCCCCCAGGCATGTGCACTTTGCCCCTTGGGTACTGCCAGGGACCATGCCTAGGGGGCACCACCCTCTCCTTAGCGCAACTCCCAGGGGGGACCCGATTGCCCCCCCTTCACTCCAGCAGATTCAGGCCGTTAACTCCCAAAAGTAGGGAGCTAGTCTGAACCCCACTGGAGTGAAATACACCTGGTGGGGTGGGAGATGCGAGCGGGCTAAGAGAATTCAGTCCCGGGCCCGCTAATAGCATTTAAGTAGTAAAATACTGCTCGCCCTTTCTCCCGAACAATTTCCAGTGCAGTGCGACACCGCCAGAAATACGGACCTGGGAGACGCAAATGTGGCACGACTGCTCACAGGAATCCCGCGAATCGGCCAACGCACGATTCTCCCAGCCTGCTGTGCAGAAAAATTAGCGGAATGGAATGGGAGAATCACACCCAATGAGTTTATCAGGGGGGTGGCAGTTTCGTAGAGGTTGTTTCTTTGCTTCCTGAACCTCTTCCAGAGTAGTCTCCCGGGATTCTGGAAGATCTTGCTGTTCAGCATTAGGGTCCCCTATCTGACGTTCCCCAGGTGGCTGGTGCCACAGATGCTGCGTCCTCCCTTGGGCGAATCAACTCTGACTCTGAAATACTCGGCCTGGGCAAACACGCTGGGGCCAACGTGGACGGTTCCATCATTTGTGGGACTTCCCACCTCTGGTGCAGTGCTGTGACTAACAGGTCCGCATATCCTCCTCAAACCAATTCATCCTGGTCTGTACTGTGTACGACAAAGGACCTGTAACAATGCTAGCCAGTGTCCACTTCTCTTCAGAAGTATAATTCCTCGCTCTGGAAAGTCCTCGACTTCACGCGTTCTGGTCATCTGTTCCTCTTGGTTCTGTTTAACCAAGTCTTATGTCTCCTCCGGCCACAGCAGGTTGAACATGGTGATTATTTTTCTGTTGAACATCAACAAAGCTGGTGAGCACTGAGTTGTTGCGTGTGCCGTGTTGTGCTAAGAAATTTATTTATCCTCTGCCCTAGCGACCCCTCCCCTTCCTGTGACAACTTCAGAGACTGTTTCAGAGTCTAAACAAATCACCCACCAGACCATTCATCGCCAGGTGATATGGTGCCGACATCAGATGTCTGATTTCATGGTGCACCATGTACTCCGTCAAATCCTGTGCCACAAACTGGGATCCATTGTCACTGACCACTTGTTCCCCATTACCAAACCGGGGAAATACTTCATCAATTTGTCTAGTGTTCACTCCGCAGACGTGGACTTCATAGCCACAACCCCCGGCAACCTGGAGTGGGCATCTATTACCACTAAAAGCATCTGCCCTTCTGCTGGCCCGGCAAAGTCAATGTGGATTCGCTGTCATGGCGATTGTGGCCATTCCCACGGATGAAGGGGCGATAAGGCCTCCCCTACCAAAGCTCAGGATCCAAACAATCCCACTTTTTCTTCAACTTGTTCATCAAATTCACATTACCCCCGGGTGCCCTCGGTGTATCTGTTCCAGCACCTTTCCTCTTAATGATGGGAGAATGACGACTCTCATGCCCCATAACAAACATCCATCCAATATGGGCAACTCCCATTTTCGGGACATATACGACCAAAGCTCCAGATGGTTCCTGCAACTTGAGCTTCCTCTCTGGACCACATTCAATACTTGATTCATAATTGGATCATTCTGGATAGCATTCCGCACCTGGTGAGCAGTGAGCGGAACTTTATCCTCCTGTGTGAAGTATGTTATCTTCGGATTCCAGCTGGGAGCATCTTTATCTCCAGGAAAAGGCAGCCTTGACTGAGCATCCGCATTGCCGTGTTTCTCTGACTGACGGTACCGGATCTCATACGAGTAGGCTGACAGCACCAACGCCGAGCTTAGCAATCGAGCTGCCGTCATGGATAGTATCCCAGTGAACAGACTTAAGATGGATATTAAGGGCCAATAGTCTGTTAGAAGCATGAAATGCCTACCATAAAGGACATGATAAAATCTCTTAACAGCAATTTCGATGTCCAAGCCTTCTTTATTCACCTGAGTATACTTTTCCTTAGCCTTTGTCAATGATCTAGAAGCGAATGCTATGGATCTTCCCTCCCCAGTCAGCTAATGTGAGACAGGACAGCACCGACCCCATAGGGCAGAGAGACAGAGAGACAGGACAGTGACACTGACAGAGAGTGAGACAGACAGAGAGACAGGACAGTGACACTGACAGAGAGCGAGGCGGACAGAGAGACAGACAGTGACACTGACAGAGAGTGAGACAGACAGAGAGACAGAGAGACAGGACAGTGACGCTGACAGAGAGTGAGACAGACAGAGAGACAGAGAGACAGGACAGTGACACTGACAGAGAGTGAGATAGACAGAGAGACAGAGAGAGACAGGACAGTGACACTGACAGACACTGAGACAGACAGAGAGACAGAGAGACAGGACAGTGACACTGACAGAGAGAGACAGACAGACAGAGAGAGAAAGACAGAGGGAAAGAGAGAGTGACAGTTGGTGAGGTTTAGGAAGGGAATTCCAGAGTTTCAGCCCCCAGGCAGCTGAAGGCACGTCTGCTCATGGTGGACCGATGGGAATCGGGCAATGCTCAGGAGGCTGGAATTGGAGGAGGTTACAGAGATAGAGAGGGTTGTTGGGGCTGGAGGAGGTTACAGAGATAGGGAGGGTTGTAGGGGCTGGAGGAGGTTACAGAGATAGGGAGGGTTGTTGGGGCTGGAGGAGGTTACAGAGATAGGGAGGGTTGTTGGGGCTGGAGGAGGTTACAGAGATAGGGAGGGTTGTAGGGGCTGGGGGAGGTTACAGAGATAGGGAGGGTTGTTGGGGCTGGAGGACGTTACAGAGATAGGGAGGATTGTAGGGGTTGGAGGATGTTACAGAGATAGGGAGGGTTGTAGGGGTTGGAGGATGTTACAGAGATAGGGAGGGTTGGAGGGGCTGGAGGACGTTACAGAGATAGGGAGGGTTGTAGGGGCTGGAGGAGGTTACAGAGATAGGGAGGGTTGTAGTTGATTATTTCTCTTCCCCCTCATCACCAGCTCCTCCTCAATTTCTTTTGCCTTGCCCATCCTCCAGCCCCTTGCTCTCTCAGAGGCTCCTCCATCTCTTCTTCCTATCTGGCCTCCACATCCAAAAGCCCTGATCCCTCTCGCCTCACTCCCTATCACTCAGGCCCACCCCATCTTCCTCAGGCTGGCTGGACCCCTTGATCCCTCCCAGCTCTCATCACGCACCCTCCAATCAGTGAACTCTGCCTTGCCACATGTGACCTACACCCTCTGCCCCAACGCTGGCTGTTCAAACAGCATTTGATCCAAAACAACACCAGAGGTTACCACTCAAGACAGGAGGGTATAAATCATATCTGACCCATGAATCCTGACCCAAAGCTCTGGGGTTTGACTGTACCCACTGGCAGTGACCTCTGGCAGCACAACCTGGCAGCTAATCCTCACCCCAGACTGCAAACACTGTCGGTGAACTCTTACCCCTGACTGCACATGGTGAGTGAACTCTGACCCCTGACTGTGCACTCGGTCAGTGATCTCTGACCCCTTACTGCACATGTCAGTGAACTCTAACCCTGACTGCACACTGCAAACGCACCCTCTGGCCCCAAGACGCACATTGTGACTTTAATCTCTGACCCTTGTCCATACACCCTGACCCCAGACTGATGTCACACCATGCTCCCAGACTGAGGAGTCTCTGAGCCTCGAAACCTGACCCCAAAACCCCTCATTTAAAAACCTTGACAAACAGCCCTGATCGCTGACCCTTAACCCTCACCCTTACACAGCCATAAACCAGGATGACAACCCCCTTACCCTGCCCTCACTCCAAACCCCCTGAATCCTGTTCCCAAACTCCCCGTGTACAACTCTTGCTACCCCCTCTGCACTGTCTTCTGAAGATTGGTACACGGACTCACCTCATGCATGCCCAATCCCCACATGGCAGTCTGAGGGTCGGCCTAGATAAAAGGCTGGAGTCTCAGGAGCTGATAGTTTGCAGATGGAGCTCCCCCCCTCCCCCCAGGCAAAGCTGGAAAGTGGTGTGGTCCAGCTCCACGCACTTTCTGACTCAACAACTGTGACCAGTATGTGCCTCTCTCTAATTTCAGAATAACTTCCTCCCAGCCTGGCTTCCTCTCCTCGCCTATTCTATCGTCTGCTTTACACACATCAACTGACCGGACTGCTCTTCAATACTGACTGGATAGTGAGACTCTGCCAGATCAGAGTGCAGCCTCCCCGAGCCCACCATCCAACCAAATCCCACTCCAACTATCTACCTCACTGTTAGCAGTCCAGCAGGGAGTAAAGGGAAGGTGGTGACTGGGCTGTTGGGTTCTGATCTGTCTCTCCTGCCCCAACGTCACCACCAAAACCCCCCCTTCCCCCAAGATTGTCTCCAATCTCTCAGAGCCACCCCTCACTTCTATTACTGAAGGAAGATGGAGTTCGGGAAATGGTTAATCTGCTGTTCGCTGGCTCTCTCCGTATCAATCTGTGAGTTTTATTCAATGTCTGTGGTTCTCTCTGTCTCTCTCAGTTCTGTTTTGCTTCCTCATTTGGGATTTTGATGTCCAAATTCTCCTTGGAACACTCTCAAGGCCTCGGAGGGGATGTTGAAAATTTACTGGAACAGGTCCAGGAAATCAGGGGCTTCAGTCAACGCAGAGAGACTGGGAGAAACTGGGATTGTTCTCCTTAGAGCACAGAAGGTTAAGGGAAGATTGAATTGAGGCGTTCAAAAGTGGAAGCAGATTCAATAGCAACTTGCAAAAAGGGGGGAATTGGAGAAATACTTTGAAGGGGGTAAATTTGCAGTGAGATGGAAGAAGTAGAAGGGAATGAGATTAATAAGATCACTGTCATAGAACTAGTATGGGCACGATGTGTGGAATGGCCTCTTCCTGTACTGTGTTGTGCTCTGAATTGAAATATCCTCCAGTCACTGAGCTGGTCTCGTTCTGCACTCACTGACTGTTTCCTCTTGTTAAACTTCAGTTCAGAATCAGGCTGCCCGTCTCCCTGTGAATGGCTCCCTGGGTCAGTCAGTCTACCTGTCTCTGGAGAATCCACATGGATTGAAGATTGACGAGGTTTTCTGGAAACGATCTTCACCCAGACTCAGAGTAGCAAGATACATAGAGAACCATGTTCAATATTTTGGTGCTGAGGATTACAAGAAACGGATAAAACTTCATCCTGGGAACTTCAGCCTGCAAATCAGTGACTTACAGAGAGCGGACACCGGGGATTATGAGTATGAGGTGACTGTAACCGGAAATGCAGAAGTGGAAAATACAGAGAGAGTTAAACTGGATGTGTACGGTAAGTGAGATTCTATTGGATGACTGAGCTTCACTGCTCACTGAAAGATAGGAGTAAGAGGTCATTCAGCTCCTTGAGCCTGTTCCACCATTCAATAAGATCCTGTCTGATCAGCTACATCAACTCCATCATCCCACCCGATTCCCAAATCCCTCAATCTGACTTCTGTCAAAACATCTCTCCATCTTGGTCTTGATTATCCTCATCGAGAGAGAAACCCGAGCTCCCGAGGGGAGAGAATTCCAAATCTTCAAAACCCTGTGAGAAATCAGTTCCTCCTCTTCTCAATCTGGAATAGTCTGACCACAAGACCATGAGAAATAGGAACAGGAGCCAGTCATTCAACCCTTCAAGCCTGCTCCATCATCCATTGCAACATAGGTGACCCCATATTCCTCACAGCCACTTTCCTGCCCTTTTCTCGTAACCCTCGATTCGCTTAATCAAGAATCTATCTATTGCAGCATTAGATATACACAAGGAATCTTTCCCCACAGCTCTCTGTGGCAAGGAGTTCCAAACACTCACAACCTTCTGAGAGCAGAAATTCCTCATCACCTCAGTCTTAAATCGGCGATCCTTTATTCTGAGACGATGCCCCCTGGTTCTCGACTCTCCCATGAGGGGAAACATACTCTCAGCATTTATCCTGTCAAGCCCCTTAAGTATCCTATAATACCCCTTACCCCGAAATTGTGACCCCTCTAATTCCACTATCTCCAAGCGGGGCAGGGAAGGGGGAACAGCCTCTCAGTATCTACCATGTCAAACACACTAACAATTTTAACCGTCATGTATAATCCTTCACCTGCCCCACATAAATAAATGAGTTGTTGCCTCAACCACCGTCTCCTAGTCCAGATGTTCCTGAGATCAGAGAGGACAGCCTCTAATATATTCCATTCGTCAGGGATATTTTCTTCTTTCATGGGATGTGGGCGTTGTTGGCAAGGCCAGACTTTGTTTCCTATCCTTAATTGCCCTTGAACTTTGCGGCTTGCTTGACAATTTCAGAGGGCAGTTAAAAGTCAACCACATTGCTTTGGATCTGGAGTCACATGTAGGTAAGGACAGCAGATTTCCGTCCCTAAAGGACATTATGAACTTGATGGGTTTTTACAACAATAATTGGCAGTTTCATGTTCACCATTGCTGAGATACTTTTTCGATTCCAGATTTTATTAATTGAATTTAATTTCTATCAGCTGCCATGGTTGGATTTGAACCGACACCAGCAGAGCTTTAGTCTGGGTCTCTGGATTACTGGTCCAGTGACATTATCACAACACCACTATCTCCCTGAACAGGGTACACAGTGACAACTCTATCCTCATTCTAGAGTCTCTCTATTGTGAACCCAGACTGATCTTCTTTAACCAATTCCCCAGCAGATCGAGAGGGTGCCCTCCAGATAATGAGGGTCACAGGGACCACTTACTGGAGTCACCAATGAGACTGATCCAGAGAGAATTCCCAGGATACAGTCCCACACTCTGAGCGGAATGGTTAAAATGGAGGGTTGAGCGGGGTTCAGAGTTGTCTTGAAGCAGGCGTGAGGGTGCTGGATATTGAGGTGACCCACAAGGGCCGACATTCCTTCCTCATGTATCTTTTGTCTTTCAATCTGAATATCAGAGCCTGTGACAGGAACAAAGATCAGCTGTCAGATCACAGAGAACTGTAACATCACCCTGAGCTGCTCAGTGAACACAGGCGACAACACCAGCTTCAGCTGGTGGATGGGACAAGAAGCATTGGGGAATGACAGCATCCATCATCTCTCTGAAAATGGACAGGAGTTACAGCTTCATTTCACAGCACAGATCGAGGACAATGTGTACAAGTGTGAGGCCAGGAACCCCGTCAGTGAAGACACTGCACACATCAAACTGAGTGACGTCTGCAATGAAAACAAACCTGGTGAGTCTGAGGAAGAGAAAAATGTAACTGTACTCAGTGAGTATCACAGTCAGACAAAGAAACAACTGCATTCAAATGTTAAATGGCTCTAATTTGTAATGTCCTGGGTGTATTTGATGGGGTAAACACAGTAAAAAGTCTTACAACACCAGGTTAAAGTCCAACAGGTTTATTTGGTAGCAAAAGCCACAAGCTTTCGGAACAGGCTGTTCCTTCATCAGGTGGGTGGGAGTTCTGATCACAAACAGGGCACAAAGACACAAACTCAATTTACATGAATAATGATTGGAATGCGAGTCTTTCCAGCTAATCAAGTCTTAAAGGTACAGACAATGTGAGTGGAGGGAGTATTAAGCACAGGTTAAAGAGCTGTGTATTGTCTCCAGACAGGACAGCGAGTGAGATTTTGCACATCCAGGCAAGTTGTGGGGGTTACAGATAGTGTGACATGAACCCAACATCCCGGTTGAGGCCGTCCTCATGTGTGCGGAACTTGGCTATCAGTTTCTGCTCAGCGACTCTGCGCTGTCGTGTGTCGGGAAGGCCGCCTTGGAGAACGCTTACCCGGAGATCAGAGGCTGAATGCCCATGACCGCTGAAGGGCTCCCCAACAGGAAGAGAACAGTCTTGCCTGGTGATTGTCGAGCGGTGTTCATTCATCCGTTGTCGTAGCGTCTGCATGGTTTCCCCAATGTACCATGCCTCGGGACATCCTTTCCTGCAGCGTAACAGGTAGACAACATTGGCCGAGTTGCAAGAGTATGTACCGTGTACCTGGTGGATGGTGTGCTGCGTGAGATGATGGCATCCGTGTCGATGATCCGGCACGTCTTGCAGAGGATGCTGTGGCAGGGTTGTGTGGTGCCGTGGTCACTGTTCTCCTGACGGCTGGGTAGTTTGCTGCGGACAATGGTCTGTTTGAGGTTGCGTGATTGTTTGAAGGCAAGAAGTGGGGGTGTGGGGATGGTGTTTTTGATGGGGACAGGGTAGAGGGAACTTTACTTTAAAGTTCATTTATTCGTGTCACAAGTAGGCTTACATTAACACTGCAATGAAGTTACTGTGAAAATTCCTTAGTCACCACACTCCGATGCCTGTTTGGGTATCCTGTGGGAACATTTAGCGTGGCCAATGGACCTAATCAGCACGTCTTTCAGGCTGTGGGAGGAAACCGGAGCACCCGGAGGAAACTCACGCAGACATGGGGAAAACGTGCAAACTCCACCCAGTCACCTTAGCCGGGAATCAAACCCGGCTCCCTGGCACTGTGAGGCAGCAGTGCTAATCACTGTGCCAACGTGCACCCACTGCTCTGTATCTCTGTGTCACTTACTCTGCTTTTGTTACTCTTAGACAGTGAGTTTGAAGTGATGGGCCGTGAATTGATGAAGCAGTTTTTTTCACTGAGCTGTGAAATACACCCCTTTAACAGTGATTCCCCTTCTCCTCCTCCAGCTGAACAATCCTGCAGCTCTCCATGTACTGTGAAGATCATCAGCTCTGTCATCATTCTGACTATTCTTCTCTCGATTATTGTCATCGTCCATGTGATCAGCAAACGTTGAGTATTAGCAACTCATTCCTGAATCGTACTGTTACTCTTCAATATTCATGGATATTCTGATGGAGACAGAGAGAGAGAGAGAGATAAGAAGATAAAAACAGAATGAGACAGCGAGAGAAAGGGAGAAAGAGTCAGAGATAAAAGAGAGAATAAGAGAGAGTTAGAGGAAGGGAGAAGGAATAGAGACATAACACTGAGTGTTACTCTTCAATATTCATGGATATGGTGTTGGAGACAGAGGGACAGAGAGAGAGGAACAAGGAGTCATAGAGGTTTACAGCATGGAAACAGGCCCTTTGCCCCGACATGTCCATGCCACCTTTTTTTTTAACCACCAAGCTAGTCCCAAGTGTCCACGTTTGGCTCATATCTCTCTTTACCCATCTTAACCATGTAACTGTCTAAATGCTTTTTAAAAGACAAAATTGTACCCACCTCCACTACAACGTCTGGCAGCTTGTTCCAGACGCTCACCATCCTCTGTGTGAAAAGATTACCCCTCTGGACCCTTTTGTATCTCTCCCCTCTCATCTTAAACCTCTGCCCTCTAGTTTTAGACTCCCCTACCTTTGGGAAAGGATGTTGACTATCTAACTGACCTGTGCCCCTCATTATTTTATAGACCTCCCCTTAAAGACAGAATGAGACAGAGCGAGAGAAAGAGAGAGAGAGGTAAAGAGAGAGAGATAAAGAGAAAATGAGATGGGGTACTGAACAAGGTTAGATACAGAGTAAAGCTCCCTCTACACTGTCCTCATCAAACACTCCCAGGACAGGTACTGCACAAGGTTAGATACAGAGTAAAGCTCCCTCTACACTGTCCTCATCAAACACTCTCAGGACAGGTACAGCACGGGGTTAGATACAGAGTAAAGCTCCCTCTACACTGTCCCCATCAAACACCCCCAGGACAGGTACAGCACGGGGTTAGATACAGAGTGAAGTTTATACAATCTGAAGAGAAACCACAGCAAGGTCCATTTACAGGATCCTCATTGTGTTCAGGAAACACATGACCTCCAGGTTTGTTACACAAATATTGATATTTCTTCATGCACATGGATGAAAACTCAAAATGAGGAAGTCAATTTTAAACTGAGCCGGACTCTGCAATTTGTAAACTTCAGAGCTGGAACAAATAGTCTTCATGCAGCCAAGCCTTGGGCTATCAAATTCCCATTAAAACCAGACTGACCTGATCGGATGCTAAAGGCCACCTTATTTCAGAATGAACCGTTACTTACACCTCCAGTGAATGTGCTTTGTTCGAAGAATGCTACTCAGACTTGGTGGCACCCAGCTCTGTAAGAGGCCAGAGCCATAATGTGACAAGGACAGCACTTAGAACCATTGAAAAGTTACGGCACAGAAGGAGGTCATTCAGCCCATTTTGTCCATGCCAGTCTGCTGATAGCCCAGGTGCCCTTTCCAGTCCCACCTTCTGGCACCCAAGTCATAGCCCTATAGCTTACAGCACTCAAGGTGCAGATCCAGGTACTTTTTGAAAGAGTTTAGGGTCTCAGCCTCCACCACCAATTCAGGCAGCAAATTCAGGACACCCACTGCCCTTTGCTTAAAGAAAAATTCCTCTTCATGTCCCCTCCACACCAACTGCCACTTATCTTGGATCAATGTCTCCTGCTTCTAGAATTCTCCACCAAGGGAAATACTGTCCACTCTATCTGTTCTCCTCATAATTTTATACCTTTATCAAGTCACCCCTCAGCCTTCTTTGTTCCAAGAAAAAAATCCTTTATTATTCCTTTAGCAAATCCATGCTGATCATCCCTGACAAATTCTTGCCTTTCTCCATGACAGTTAATCCTATCTCTCAGGGTTGAATCTACTAATTTGCCCACCAAATGTAAGACTAACTGGCATATAATTGTTTGGCATTTTCTTCGATCCCGTTTAAAACAATGGAACTATGTTTGCATTTCTCCAGTCCTCTGGTACCTCCCTTCTATCTAGTGAGGATTGGAAAATCATCTTCAGAGCATCTGCTATTTCCTTCCTGATCTCCTTCAGCAGCCTTGGAAACAGTCCATCTTGCCCTGGTGACTTATCAATTTCCAGGATTGCAAGGATTGCAACCCTTCAAGTACTTCATCTCTCTTTATGATTATTCCATCCAATATCCCACAGTGTTCCTCCTGGACTGCTATATCTGCATCATCCCTTTCCTTTGTAAACATGGAGACAAAATATTCATTTAAAATCCTTCTCACAGCTTCTGCATCAATCCGCAAGTTCCTTTCTTCATCTCTGATAGGTCCCACTTTTCCCTTAGCTAACCTTTGACCAATAATATTTTGGTAAAACATTTTTGGGTTTTCTTTAAATTTTCTTGCTAATTTTTTGCTCTCGCTTTGATTTCTTTATTTTCTTTTTTATTTCGACCCTGCACTTCCGATATTCATCTAATTTATCTGCAGTGCTTAGTTCTTTGTTCCTATCATACACTTTCTTTTTCTGTTTGATCTTCCCCTGAATTCTTCTGGACAACCGATGGGTGCAGATTTGGCAGCATCATTCTCAATTTTGGAGGGGCCAGGTCTGCTTTGTATATTTAGGATCTTGCTGTTCAGTGCTTCCCACTGGTTTTCGATTAATTTATCCTGTAGCAGGGCTGTCCAGTATATCTCAGCCAAGTCCCTTCTCATTCCTACAAAATTTTCCTCCCCCCAGTACAAAACTTTTATTCCAGCTTTATCTCTGTCATTTTCCATGGTAATGCTAAATCTAACTGAATTGTGATCACTATCCCTGATATAGTCGGCAACTGTCACTCCACCCACTTGCCCCTTCGTTCCCCAAGGCTAGGTCTAGAATTACATCCCTTCTCATTGCGTTTGTCACTCGTTCGTTGAAAAACATTTCCTGCACACAATGCATGATTCTCCCTCTGTGCCCCTTATATTGTTTGAATCCCATTTGATATTGGAATAGTTAAAGTCTCCTACTGTTATTGCCCTCATTATTACAGGCAGAAATGTGCCTACATATTTGTTCTACTGTCTTCCTTTCACTATTTGAGGATCTGCAGTATACTCCCAGTACTGTGCTTGCCCTTTTTTCATTTTTAACCCATAAACCCTCACTTTTTAACCTGTTTAATATGTCATCCCTTCTCATAACTGGAATCGATTATTTAACCTTTGGGCTACTCCCTTTTTTATCTCCCACTCTAGTGGGAATCTGAAGACTCTATAAGCAGGGATATTGAGCTGCCAATTTCCATCATAGGTTTCCATCATAGCAATGACATCCTGCTGCCGCGTGTCTACCTGTGCCCACACTGCAAGCACCCGACCCAGAGCTTCCCTTTGCCTTGGAAGTTGCAGCCACGGATGCCACACTTGCACCATTCTCCTCCCAGCGCTCCATTACTGACTCGGAGTGGTAGCCTATGTTTCCCAGCTCCTTTCTCCAGTAAAACACAGCATCTCTGTATGTGAGGAGCAATTGTTAGCTGTGTTCTGGGTGGTGATCCACTTCACCTTATATCATTGGCCTGATTCCCTGAACCATCCTGACAGAACATACTGTCGAAATCTCAACTTCCAAGTTTGACTTTAATACAAACACTCATTAACACAAGACACTTAACCAACAGATTGTCTTTATTTACTTGCTGGCAAGGGGAGTGGTCTTTACACAATGGGTCAGACAAAGAAAATCATCCTGGTTTATACAATTCTGCAGCTCACAGTTAGTTGGGCACAATCCAATCAAAAGTGTTACAAATGACATACTTTACGTATTGATCCAATAGAAACAATACTGAACCACCCTGATCGATGAGATCATGATACCTCGTGGGATACCCCAATATATCATCCCTAAGCCTGTCCTCTAGTCTGCAGCCCAGCTCAGATATCCACTCCATCTGACGAAGGAGCTCTGCTCCGAAAGCTTATGGTATTTGCTACCAAATAAACCTGTTGGACTTTAACCTGGTGTTGTGAGACTTCTTACTGCTCTAGTCTCTTAGTCAGACATCATGTCTCTATTTTGATCGCAGCCTCACAAAGCACCTTCACCAAAACAGTCTCACATGGGCATCCTTTAATTGATAAAGGGGACCTACAAAAGCCATTAGTATTTTATGGCCTTGTCAGTGAAGTTAACTGAATCTCTAAGGGATGTGGTCAACTCAATTTGCCTTCATGATATTTCCCAATTATAGCCCTGATAAGTTTGTTTATTGCCAACGTAATGAAACACACGTATATATTGCTTATCAATTCAATGACTGAGCTTTTCATCACAACCTACAATTTTGAGGGGTGTCATCACGTCACCATTAATTCTTGTCAGTTCCCACTAAGTCCCCTACCATAACTTTTTCGTTAGCTAAGACATTAATGTCTTTCTGACTCTGTTTTGATTAGAAACTGTGAAGGCAGCTTCATTAAAACTCACTCTTGTCTCAGTTGTTTCTGATGAGGTGTCTGGTGAGGCAATGAAGCCTCCTTTATTGCCCTGTGATTCCAACAGTTGGGTGTTTTAAAGGAATGTATCTAACATATGTTTGGTATCAAAGGGGCACTCTGTAACTGTGCATCAAAGTTTCTTTGTTTAACTTCTAAAAATGTACAGAAGATATATTTATATGTATGGACTAATTTAAGGTATTACATGTCCTTCAAGACTACAAAGTATTTAAAACACCTCATTACAATTACTAACAAACTTACTCCCCATTGATTTAACGTGAATTCTGCATCTAAGTTGATTAGACAAAAACCCGAACAGTCTGGCAATCGTATAGTAGCCCTGTTCTTTTCTATCTTTCTACAACACTCTCATCCACATTTTGCAGGACGGCCAAATTAAAGATGGCACAGTCAGCCAAAACTACAGAATGGGTTGGACCCTAACGCAGGCACACGACATTACGGTAAAATGTACCAAGTTGCCCACCTTCCTGGCTGACAGCTTCAGCTACGGTGGGGAACCCCATGAGTGTCAGGTAGCGGAAACAACTGATCCCAAGGGACAATCTGTGCCAAAACAAAACAGGGGAAGACCCAAGGGAACCTGGGGAGCAGAGAAATGTGTAAAATTATTTGTAGATGGACCCTCTATGGTAGAGGATGCACACCAGAAGACAGAGGATGTGGCAGTTATACGGCCCAGGTAATGCAGGCGGTGCTGAATATATTTGGTACAGCCAAAGGTTTCATACCGCCTTCCATCCTCAATCCAGTAGGATTGTAGAGAGGATGGACCGCACCCTCAAAGAGATGCAGCGCAAGGTCATCCAGCAAAATAACTCGACCTGGAATAGTCCTTTCCTTTGGTCTCATGATCCGATGGAGCTGACCCTCTTGTTCAACTGGATTCATTCCCCATTCATTCCCCATATTCATCATGGAGTGCGGTTACAAGTGGTGTACCTCAGGGATCTGTTTTGGGGCCACTGCTGTTTGTAATATTTATTAATGATCTGGATGAGGGTATAGTTGGGT
This sequence comes from Mustelus asterias, assembly GCF_964213995.1. Lineage (NCBI taxonomy): Eukaryota > Metazoa > Chordata > Chondrichthyes > Carcharhiniformes > Triakidae > Mustelus > Mustelus asterias. Next base: position 80,505,122 of record NC_135816.1, on the reverse strand, counting down.
GGATTAGCAAATTTGCTGATGACACCAAAGTCGGTGGTGTGGTAGACAGTGAGGAAGGGTGTCGTAGTTTGCAGGAAGACTTAGACAGGTTGCAAAGTTGGGCCGAGAGGTGGCGGATGGAGTTTAATGCGGAGAAGTGTGAGGTAATTCACTTTGGTAGGAATAACAGATGTGTTGAGTATAGGGCTAACGGGAGGACTTTGAATAGTGTGGAGGAGCAGAGGGATCTAGGTGTATGTGTGCATAGATCCCTGAAAGTTGGGAATCAAGTAGATAAGGTTGTTAAGAAGGCATATGGTGTCTTGGCGTTTATTGGTAGGGGGATTGAATTTAGGAGTCGTAGCGTTATGTTGCAACTGTACACAACTCTGGTGCGGCCGCACTTGGAGTACTGTGTGCAGTTCTGGTCCCCACATTACAGGAAGGATGTGGAGGCTTTGGAGAGGGTGCAGAGGAGGTTTACCAGGATGTTGCCTGGTATGGAGGGGAGATCCTATGAGGAGAGGCTGAGGGATTTGGGATTGTTTTCGCTGGAAAGGCGGCGGCTAAGAGGGGATCTTATTGAAACATATAAGATGATGAGAGGTTTAGATAGGGTGGATAGTGATAGCCTTTTTCCTCTGATGGAGAAATCCAGCACGAGGGGGCATGGCTTTAAATTGAGGGGGGGTAGTTATAGAACCGATGTCAGGGGTAGGTTCTTTACCCAGAGGGTGGTGAGGGATTGGAATGCCCTGCCAGCATCAGTAGTAAATGCGCCTAGTTTGGGGGCGTTTAAGAGATCCGTAGATAGGTTCATGGACGAAAAGAAATTGGTTTAGGTTGGAGGGTCACAGTTTTTTTTTTTTTTTTTAACTGGTCGGTGCAACATCGTGGGCCGAAGGGCCTGTTCTGCGCTGTAATGTTCTATGTTCTATGTTCTATTTCTTAAAGACTGGAAGCCCCATGAGAGGTATTGAACCCCTACCAAGATTCAACTTGTCAGAGCCCGAGGTCACAGCTTTATTCATGAGAAAACTATAAGAACCCGACTGGATAATACACAGGCTGCACGGAAGGCAGCAGCCATCAAAACAGCAAAAAGAAAGAAGCAGAGTAAGGCTGTCTTTAAAGGGAAGGTGAGCCGGGTAGAATATGAAGTAGGACAGCAGGTAACGCTGCCGGTCTTTCAGCCAGAACATTCCTGTCCCTGAGGGATTCAGGTCCCCATTCTGTTGTGGATAAAGCAACACTGTCAGTGCATAAAATGTTACTGGACGCCTGGTGACTGGATGATATTATGTGAACCAATTAAAGGCACTCGACGCCCAGGACAACAGCCACCAGTTCCATCTGTTTTCGAGGGATTGGAAGAAGCAAACCCCAATCCTAATCCCGTGGCCCTGCTGATCCAGTGCCAGTCCCAATCACTGTTCCCGATCCTGACACTGAGCCAGCTCTGAGCAATACCCTATCTGAGGCACTGACCTCAGAACCCGATTCACTGGCCCTGCCCACCCCAGCCAGCAGAGTAAGGCCTCAGCAGGCAGCACCCTGAAGCAAAAGAGGTGGATTAAAAGTATTCCGCCCGAGGAAGTGTCCAGTGTGTTGCTCTGACCCAGAGATCATGAACGAGGCAGTGCCTTTGCTAAGGAATTCACTGCATGTCCCTGTGGACTAAGGGGGATTAGGAATCACAAGGTATGCTTGAATACTTCAGTACTGGGAGTTGTTTATTGAAGGTATGCACTCTTTCGCAGTCAGGTCTAAGGCTGACCACAGGGTGGAGCTAACAGCCCACGGGTCACCCAGGGGTCATCTGACCTGTACTCTTAAAGTACCCCAAACCTCAACATTCTATATATATATAAAGATACATATTATCACCTCCCCCGTAAATCCAAGGTGGAAAACATACAAACAAGGAAGAACATGTTTACACACAATGAGTCCTATTTGTACAGAGTGTTGCAATCTACCACTGACCACAATGTAAAATCATTCTGACAAATGGACAGAATGGGGACGATTCTCCCCCCAAAAAATTCTAAGTGTCGAATTTGTGGGAAAACTGGAGTAATTCATGCTGGTCTTTTCAGTGGCTCTTCAGACAAGAATCTCCCACAAGCGTGAATATTATTAAATTTCAGGCGGCGGGGCCGATTCACGCTGGAGAGGCTTAAATCACCAGGTCTCTGAGCATGTGCAGAGGCCCCAAACTGTCAGCCTCTGGTATGCTGGCTAGCTCGATCGCTGGCCAGCCCAGGACCCCCACAATGCTGCACCCCACACCCCGCATGGCCCAATTTCACCCCCCCCCCCCCCACCCTGAACATTCCCAGGCTCAGCCCCGACCCCCCCGTCCCGGACCTCCCCGATCTCCAGTCCCCTTGCCCCCAGCAGTGGCGATTCCCCCACCCTCCCACAGGCAGAACCCCACCAACCCCCCCCCTCCCCATGGCAGACCCCCTTGGCAGACTCCGCCCTCCCCAGCTGACCGCCCCATCCCAGACCGCCCCGATCGCTGACTGCCCTCCAGCCCCCAATGATCCCTATGCAGAGTGGCAGCGGGACCCCCCCAACCCCACAGGTCACTCCCGAGGTCCCATCCCAGCAGGTCCCACCACAGAAGGCAAGACCCCCAATAGACTCTGTCTACTTGGCACTGCATGCCCGATGGGCAGTGCCAAGTGCCCCCAGGCATGTGCAATTTGCCCCTTGGGTAGTGCCAGGGACCATGCCTAGGGGGCACCACCCTCTCCTTAGCGCAACTCCCAGGGGGGACCCGATTGCCCCCACTTCACTCCAGCAGATTCAGGCCGTTAACTCCCAAAAGCGGGGAGCTAGTCTGAACCCCACTGGAGTGAAATACACCTGGTGGGGTGGGAGATGCGAGCGGGCTAAGAGAATTCAGTCCCGGGCCCGCTAATAGCATTTAAGTAGTAAAATACTGCTCGCCCTTTCTCCCGAACAATTTCCAGTGCAGTGCGACACCGCCAGAAATACGGACCTGGGAGACGCAAATGCGGCGCGACTGCTCACAGGAATCCCGCGAATCGGCCAACGCACGATTCTCCCAGCCTGCTGTGCAGAAAAATTAGCGGAATGGAATGGGAGAATCACACCCAATGAGTTTATCAGGGGGGTGGCAGTTTCGTAGAAGTTGTTTCTTTGCTTCCTGAACCTCTTCCAGAGTAGTCTCCCGGGATTCTGGAAGGTCTTGCTGTTCAGCATTAGGGTCCCCTATCTGACGTTCCCCAGGTGGCTGGTGCCACAGATGCTGCGTCCTCCCTTGGGCGAATCAACTCTGACTCTGAAATACTCGGCCTGGGCAAACCCGCTGGTGCCAACGTGGACGGTTCCATCATTTGTGGGACTTCCCACCTCTGATGCAGTGCTGTGACTAACAGGTCCGCATATCCTTCCCAAACCAATTCATCCTGGTCTGTACTGTGTACGACAAAGGACCTGTAACAATGCTAGCCAGTGTCCACTTCTCTTCAGAAGTATAATTCCTCGCTCTGGAAAGTCCTCGACTTCACACATTCTGGTCATCTGTCCCTCTTGGTTCTGTTTAACCAAGTCTTAGGTCTCCTCCGGCCACAGCAGGTTGAACTTGGTGATTATTTTTCTGTTGAACATCAACAAAGCTGGTGAGCACTGAGTTGTTGCGTGTGCCGTGTTGTGCTAAGAAATTTATTTATCCTCTGCCCTAGCGACCCCTCCCCTTCCTGTGACAACTTCAGAGACTGTTTCAGAGTCTAAACAAATCACCCACCAGACCATTCATCGCCGGGTGATATGGTGCCAACATCAGATGTCTGATTTCATGGTGCACCATGTACTCCGTCAAATCCTGTGCCACAAACTGGGATCCATTGTCACTGACCACTTGTCCCCCATTACCAAACCGGGGAAATATTTCATCAATTTGTCTCGTGTTCACTCCGCAGACGTGGACTTCATAGCCACAACCCCCGGCAACTTGGAGTGGGCATCTATTACCACTAAAACCATCTGCCCTTCTGCTGGCCCGGCAAAGTCAATGTGGATTCGCTGTCACGGCGATTGTGGCCATTCCCACGGATGAAGGGGCGATAAGGCCTTCCCTACCAAAGCTCAGGATTCAAACGATCCCACTTTTTCTTCAACTTGTTCATCAAATTCACATTACCCCCGGGTGCCCTCGGTGTATCTGTTCCAGCACCTTTCCTCTTAATGATGGGGGAATGACGACTCTCATGCCCCATAACAAACATCCATCCAATATGGGCAACTCCCATCTTCGGGACATATACGGCCAAAGCTCCAGGTGGTTCCTGCAACTTGAGCTTCCTCTCTGGACCACATTCAATACTTGATTCATAATCGGATCATTCTGGATAGCATTCCACACCTGGTGAGCAGTGAGCGGAACTTTACCCTCCAGTGTGAAGTACATTATCTTCAGATTCCAGCTGGGAGCATCTTTATCTCCAGTAAAAGGCAGCCTTGACAGAGCATCCGCATTGCCGTGTTTCTCTGACTGACGGTACCGGATCTCATACGAGTAGGCTGACAGCACCAACGCCGAGCTTAGCAATCGAGCTGCCGTCATGGACAGTATCCCAGTGAACAGACTTAAGATGGATATTAAGGACCGATGGTCTGTTAGAAGCATGAAATGCCTACCATAAAGGACATGATAAAATCTCTTAACACCAATTTTGATGTCCAAGCCTTCTTTATTCACCTGAGTATACTTTTCCTCAGCCTTTCTCAATGATCTAGAAGCGAATACTATGGATCTTCCCTCCCCATTCGGCATAATGTGAGACAGGACAGCCCCAACCTCATAGGGCAGAGAGACAGAGAGACAGGACAGTGACACTGACAGAGAGTGAGACAGACAGAGAGACAGGACAGTGACACTGACAGAGAGTGAGACAGACAGAGAGACAGGACAGTGACACTGACAGAGAGAGAGAGACAGACAGAGAGAGAAAGACAGAGGGAAAGAGAGAGTGACAGTTGGTGAGGTTTAGGAAGGGAATTCCAGAGTTTCAGCCCCCAGGCAGCTGAAGGCACGGCTGCTCATGGTGGACCAATGGGAATCGGGCAATGCTCAGGAGGCTGGAATTGGAGGAGGTTACAGAGAAAGGGAGAGTTGTTGGGGCTGGAGGAGGTTACAGAGATAGGGAGGGTTGTCGGGGCTGGAGGAGGTTACAGAGATAGGGAGGGTTCTTGGGGCTGGAGGAGGTTACAGAGATAGGGAGGGTTGTCGGGGCTGGAGGAGGTTACAGAGATAGGGAGTGTTGTAGGGGCTGGAGGTGGTTACAGAGATAGGGAGGGTTGTAGTTGATTATTTCTCTTCCCCCTCATCACCAGCTCCTCCTCAATTTCTCTTGCCTTGCCCATCCTCCAGCCCCTTGCTCTCTCAGAGGCTCCTCCATCTCTTCTTCCTATCTGGCCTCCACATCCAAAAGCCCTGATCCCTCTCGCCTCACTCCCTATCACTCAGGCCCACCCCATCTTCCTCAGGCTGGCTGGACCCCTTGATCCCTCCCAGCTCTCATCACGCACCCTCCAATCAGTGAACTCTGCCTTGCCACATGTGACCTACACCCTCTGCCCCCACGCTGGCTGTTCAAACAGCATTTGATCCAAAACAACACCAGAGGTTACCACTCAAGACAGGAGGGTATAAATCATATCTGACCCGTGAATCCTGACCCAAACCTCTGGGGTTTGACTGTACCCACTGGCAGTGACCTCTGGCAGCACAACCTGGCAGCTAACCCTCACCCCAGACTGCAAACACTGTCGGTGAACTCTTAACCCTGACTGCACATGGTGAGTGAACTCTGACCCCTGACTGTGCACTCGGTCAGTGATCTCTGACCCCTTACTGCACATGTCAGTGAACTCTAACCCTGCACTGCACACTGCAAACGCACCCTCTGGCCCCAAGACGCACATTGTGACTTTAATCTCTGACCCTTGTCCATACACCCTGACCCCAGACTGATGTCACACCATGCTCCCAGACTGAGGAGTCTCTGAGCCTCGAAACCTGACCCCAAAACCCCTCATTTAAAAACCTTGACAAACAGCCCTGATCGCTGACCCTTAACCCTCACCCTTACACAGCCATAAACCAGGATGACAACCCCCTTACCCTGCCCTCACTCCAAACCCCCTGAATCCTGTTCCCAAACTCCCCGTGTACAACTCTTGCTACCCCCTCTGCACTGTCTTCTGAAGATTGGTACACGGACTCACCTCATGCATGCCCAATCCCCACATGGCAGTCTGAGGGTCGGCCTAGATAAAAGGCTGGAGTCTCAGGAGCTGATAGTTTGCAGATGGAGCTCCCCCCTCCCCCCAGGCAAAGCTGGAAAGTGGTGTGGTCCAGCTCCACGCACTTTCTGACTCAACAACTGTGACCAGTATGTGCCTCTCTCTAATTTCAGAATAACTTCCTCCCAGCCTGGCTTCCTCTCTTCGCCTATTCTATCGTCTGCTTTACACGCATCAACTGACCGGACTGCTCTTCAATACTGACTGGATAGTGAGACTCTGCCAGATCAGAGTGCAGCCTCCCCGAGCCCACCATCCAACCAAATCTCACTCCAACTATCTACCTCACTGTTAGCAGTCCAGCAGGGAGTAAAGGGAAGGTGGTGACTGGGCTGTTGGGTTCTGATCTGTCTCTCCTGTCCCACCGTCACCACCAAAACCCCCCCTTCCCCCAAGATTGTCTCCAATCTCTCAGAGCCACCCCTCACTTCTGTTACTGAAGGAAGATGGAGTTCGGGAAATGGTTAATCTGCTGTTCGCTGGCTCTCTCCATATCGATCTGTGAGTTTTATTCAGTGTCTGTGGTTCTCTCTGTCTCTCTCAGTTCTGTTTTGCTTCCTCATTTGAGATTTTGATGTCCAAATTCTCATTGGAACACTCTGAAGGCCTCGGAGAGGATGTGGAAAATTTACTGGAACAGGTCCAGGAAATCAGGGGCTTCAGTCAATGCAGAGAGACTGGGAGAAACTGGGATTGTTCTCCTTAGAGCACAGAAGGTTAAGGGAAGATTGAATTGAGGCGTTCAAAATCAGGAAGCGTTTGGATGGAGTGAACGAGGGGAAAGTGTTTCTAGTGACAGGGGAGTTGGTAACCACAGAGAGATACAGATTGAAGAGAATCAGTAAAATAACCAGAGAGGAGGATGAGGAGGAATGTTTTTACACAGCAAGTTGTTGTGATCTGGAAGGTGCCGCCTGGAAGGCAGTGGAAGCAGATTCAATAGCAACTTGCAAATGGGGGAATTGGAGAAATACTTTGAAGGGGGTAAATTTGCAGTGAGATGGAAGAAGTAGAAGGGAATGAGATTAAGAAGATCACTGTCATAGAACTAGTATGGGCATGATGGGTTGAATGGCCTCTTCCTGTACTGTGTTGTGCTCTGAATTGAAATAACCTCCAGTCACTGAGCTGGTCTCGTTCTGCACTCACTGACTGTTTCCTCTTGTTAAACTTCAGTTCAGAATCAGGCTGCCCGTCTCCCTGTGAATGGCTCCCTGGGTCAGTCAGTCTACCTGTCTCTGGAGAATCCACATGGATCGAAGATTGAAGAGGTTTTCTGGATACGGTCTTCACCCAGACTCAGAGTAGCAAGATACATGAAGGGCCATGTTCAATATTTTGGTGCTGAGGATTACAAGAAACGGATAAAACTTCATCCTGGGAACTTCAGCCTGCAAATCAGTGACTTACAGAGAGCGGACACCGGGGATTATGAGGTGATTGTAACCGGAAATTCAGAAGTGGAAAATACAGAGAGAGTTAAACTGGATGTGTACGGTAAGTGAGATTCTATTGGATGACTGAGCTTCACTGCTCTCTGAAAGATAGGAATAAGAGGTCATTCAGCTCCTTGAGCCTGTTCCACCATTCAATAAGATCCTGTCTGATCAGCTACATCAACTCCATCATCCCACCCGATTCCCAAATCCCTCAATCTGACTTCTGTCAAAACATCTCTCCATCTTGGTCTTGAATATCCTCATCGAGAGAGAATCCCGAGCTCCCGAGGGGAGAGAATTCCAAATCTTCAAAACCCTGCGAGAAATCAGTTCCTCCTCTTCTCAATCTGGAATAGTCTGACCACAAGACCATGAGAAATAGGAACAAGAGCCAGTCATTCAACCCTTCAAGCCTGCTCCATCATCCACTGCAACATAGGGGACCCCATATTCCTCACAGCCACTTTCCTGCCCTTTTCCCATAACCCTCGATTCGCTTAATCAAGAATCTATCTATTGCAGCATTAGATATACACAAGGAATCTTTCCCCACAGCTCTCTGTGGCAAGGAGTTCCAAACACTCACAACCTTCTGACAGCAGAAATTCCTCATCGCCTCAGTCTTAAATCGGCGATCCTTTATTCTGAGACGATGCCCCCTGGTTCTCGACTCTCCCATGAGGGGAAACATACTCTTAGCATTTATCCTGTCAAGCCCCTTAAGTATCCTATAATACCCCTTACCCCGAAATTGTGACCCCTCTAATTCCACTATCTCCAAGCGGGGCAGGGAAGGGGGAACAGCCTCACAGTATCTGCCATGTCAAACACACTAACGATTTTAACCGTCATGTATAATCCTTCACCTGCCACACGTAAATAAATGAGTTGTTGCCTCAACCACCGTCTCCTAGTCCAGATGTTACTGAGATCAGAGAGGACAGCCTCTAATATATTCCATTCGTCAGGGATATTTTCTTCTTTCATGGGATGTGGGCGTTGTTGGCAAGGCCAGACTTTGTTTCCTATCCTTAATTGCCCTTGAACTTTGCGGCTTGCTTGACAATTTCAGAGGGCAGTTAAAAGTCAACCACATTGCTTTGGATCTGGAGTCACATGTAGGTAAGGATAGCAGATTTCCGTCCCTAAAGGACATTATGAACTTGATGGGTTTTTACAACAATCAATGGCAGTTTCATGTTCACCATTGCTGAGATAAGTTTTCGATTCCAGATTTTATTAATTGAATTTAATTTCTATCAGCTGCCATGGTTGGATTTGAACCGACACCAGCAGAGCTTTAGTCTGGGTCTCTGGATTACTGGTCTAGTGACATTATCACAACACCACTATCTCCCTGAACAGGGTACACAGTGACAACTCTATCATCATTCTAGAGTCTCTCTATTGTGAACCCAGACTGATCTTCTTTAACCAATTCCCCAGCAGATCGAGAGTGTGCCCTCCAGATAATGAGGGTCACAGGGACCACTTACTGGAGTCACCAATGAGACTGATCCAGAGAGAATTCCCAGGATACAATCCCACACTCTGAGTGAATGGTTAAAATGGAGGGTTGAGCGGGGTTCAGAGTTGTCTTGAAGCGGGCGTGAGGGTGCTGGATATTGAGGTGACCCACAAGGGCCGACATTCCTTCCTCATGTATCTCTTGTCTTTCAATCTGAATATCAGAGCCTGTGACAGGAACAAAGATCAGCTGTCAGATCACAGAGAACTGTAACATCACCCTGAGCTGCTCAGTGAACACAGGCGACAACACCAGCTTCAGTTGGTGGATGGGACAAGAAGCATTGAGGAATGAAAGCATCCATCATCTCTCTGAAAATGGACAGGAGTTACAGCTTCATTTCACAGCACAGATCGAGGACAATGTGTACAAGTGTGAGGCCAGGAACCCCGTCAGTGAAGACACTGCACGCATCAAACTGAGTGACGTCTGCAATGAAAACAAACCTGGTGAGTCTGAGGAAGAGAAAAATGTAACTGTACTGAGTGAGTATCACAGTCAGACAAAGAAACAACTGCATTCAAATGTTAAATGGCTCTATTTTGTAATGTCCTGGGTGTATTTGATGGGGTAAACACAGTAAGAAGTCTTACAACACCAGGTTAAAGTCCAACAGGTTTATTTGGTAGCAAAAGCCACAAGCTTTCGGAACAGGCTGTTCCTTCATCAGGTGGGTGGGAGTTCTGATCACAAACAGGGCACAAAGACACAAACTCAATTTACATGAATAATGATTGGAATGCGAGTCTTTACAGCTAATCAAGTCTTAAAGGTACAGACAATGTGAGTGGAGGGAGCATTAAGCACAGGTTAAAGAGCTGTGTATTGTCTCCAGACAGGACAGCGAGTGAGATTTTGCACATCCAGGCAAGTTGTGGGGGTTACAGATAGTGTGACATGAACCCAACATCCCGGTTGAGGCCGTCCTCATGTGTGCGGAACTTGGCTATCAGTTTCTGCTCAGCGATTCTGCGCTGTCGTGTGTCGTGAAGGCCGCCTTGGAGAGCGCTTACCCGGAGATCAGAGGCTGAATGCCCATGACCGCTGAAGTGTTCCCCAACAGGAAGAGAACAGTCTTGTCTGGTGATTGTCGATCGGTGTTCATTCATCCGTTGTCGTAGCGTCTGCATGGTTTCCCCAATGTACCATGCCTCGGGACATCCTTTCCTGCAGCGTATCAGGTAGACAACGTTGGCCGAGTTGCAAGAGTATGTACCGTGTACCTGGTGGATGGTGTTCTCACGTGAGATTGATGGCATCCGTGTCGATGATCCGGTACATCTTGCAGAGATTGCTGTGGCAGGGTTGTGTAGTGTCATGGTCACTGTTCTCCTGAAGGCTGGGTAGTTTGCTGCGGACAATGGTCTGTTTGAGGTTGTGCAGTTGTTTGAAGGCAAGAAGTGGGGGTATGGGGATGGTGTGTTTGATGGGGACAGGGTAGAGGGAGCTTCACTTTAAAGTTAATTTATTAGTGTCACAAGTAGGCTTACATTATCACTGCAATGAAATTACTGTGAAAATTCCTTAGTCGCCACACTCCGATGCCTGTTTGGGTATCCTGTGGGAACATTTAGCGTGGCCAATGCACCTAATCAGCACGTCTTTCAGGCTGTGGGAGGAAACTGGAGCACCTGGAGGAAACTCACGCAGACATGGGGAAAACGTGCAAACTCCACCCAGTCACCTTAGCCGGGAATCAAACCCGGCTCCCTGGCACTGTGAGGCAGCAGTGCTAATCACTGTGCCACCATGCACCCACTGCTCAGTATCTCTGTGTCATTTTCTCTGCTTTTGTTACTCTCAGACAGTGAGTGTGAAGTGATGGGCCGTGAAATACATCCCTCTAACAGTGATTGTTTCCCTTCTCCTCCTCCAGCTGAACCATCCTATAGCTCTCCATGTACTGCGAAGATCATCAGCTCTGTCATCATTCTGACTATTCTTCTCTCGATTATTGTCATCGTCCATGTGATCAGCAAACGTTGAGTATTAGCAACTCATTCCTGAATCGTACTGTTACTCTTCAATCTTCATGGATATTGTGATGGAGACAGAGGGAGAGAGAGAGAGATTAGAAGATAAAAACAGAATGAGACAGCGAGAGAAAGGGAGAAAGAGTCAGAGATACAAGAGAGAATAAGAGAGAGTTAGAGGAAGGGAGGAGGGATAGAGACATAATACTGAGTGTTACTCTTCAATATTCAGGGATATAGTGGTGGAGACAGAGGGACAGAAAGAGAAGAACAAGGAGTCATAGAGTCATAGAGGTTTACAGCATGGAAACAGGCCCTTTGCCCCAACATGTCCATGCCACCCTTTTTTTTTAACCACCAAGCTGTTCCCAATCGTCCACGTTTGGCTCATATCTCTCTTTACCCATCTTAACCATGTAACTGTCTAAATTGTACCCACCTCCACTACTACGTCTGGCAGCTTGTTCCAGACGCTCACCATCCTCTTTGTATCTCTCCCCTCTCATCTTAAACCTCTGCCCTCTAGTTTTAGACTCCCCTACCTTTGGGAAAGGATGTTGACTATCTAACTGACCTGTGCCCCTCATTATTTTATAGACCTCCCCTTAAAGACAGAATGAGACAGAGCGAGAGAAAGAGAGAGAGGGCAACAAGAGAGAGAGCGAGAGAGATTGTAATTGAAGGGGACAGAGAGAGAGAGATTGAGAGTGCCTGAGAGAGATTGTGAATGAGATAGAGGGAGAGGCAGAGTGAGAGATTGAGCGGGTAAGAGGGCCAGAGTTTAAAGAGTCGAAGAGAGAGAGAGATTGAGATAGACAGGATTGGAGAGAAAGAGACAGAAAGACCAAGACAGGAGAGACATAGATGAGAATTTTCCTGCTGTTCGTGCCCCACCGCTGCAGCAAGCAAAGGCAAAGAATTTGGCACTCAGCCAAAACACCGTTCATTGCAGCATGACCAGAAACCCCTGAGGGTGTGAGCGGCCTGAAACTTCTGCCCCGTGATACTGAGAGAGAGGAAGAGGGAGAGATAAAGGGTAAGAAACATAGAGAGACCGACATAATGGGAAAAGATTCAGTCAGAAGGAGGGACAGAGAGAGAAAAAGAGAGACAGAGATTCAGGGAGAAAGTCAGGGAAACAGGGAGACCGAAAGACAGAAAGAGAGTGGGAGATTGAGAGGGAAAGAGACTGTGAGATTGAGGGAGGCAGAGAGAGGGAGAGATAGAATGAGAGAGGTAATGGTTGAGAGAGAATAATTGTGAGGCAGGAAAGATAGAGGTAATAAATGAGTTTGATGGAGAGAGAGAGAGAGAGAGATAATGGTTGAGAGTTGGGGATTGAGAGGGTTTTTGAATGCAGAGCAAGTGATTGAGAGAGAGGGTAAGAGAAAGAGAACAGACAGGAAGATAGAGATTGGGATCCAGCTCTGTGTCAGGACTGGGATCACTGACCCCCATCCTTCTCTCTTCTATCAGGCACTGAACTGGGGGCCAGGAGAACCCGAGGGCAAATCCAAAACGGTAGGTGATTCTTTCTGTAGACTTGTATCCCTCTCCCCCACATTGCTACACGTTCCATCGCCTTCAATTTCTCACATTCCTTTTCCTTTCGCCTGCTCCCTCCTCTCTTGACCCTCCATTCCCATTCCCCTCCCTCCCTTTCTTCTCCTCTCCCTCCCCGCTCCCTCACGTCAGAGAACCCTTCCCTTTCCTCGTCTCCTCACTGCTCTGAACTTCCCTCCCCTAATGCTGTTCCTTCTTCTTCCCTCTCCCTTTCCCTCATTCACTTCCTCACCATCTCATCTCCCTGCTCCCCTGCCCTCTCCTCTCCCTCTCTCTCTCTCTCCCCCTCTCCCTCCGTTCAGCCCCTCAGCTTGAAGCACCCAAAAACCAGTATCTGGATGCACAGTCATAACTTTTTGTGACTCCTGCCTCTCTCACAGAACTTCGAGGAGGGACAGAGGGACCTGTCTATGAGCTGGATGGCTGAGGAAAAGGAGGAAACGGGCTGAGGAGGAGACAGAGGAGAAGAATGGAGTGAGAGGAGGGAGAGGAGAGGTGTTTTCCAACAGTCTGAAAGACATTCTGATTCCGGGCCATTTCCAGAGAGCAGTCCATGACATCCCATCAGGAAAATCACAGAATTCCCAGCCGATCACAGCAAGATTGCAGCAGTAGCCAATCAGAGGACAATCGCTGACAATCTGCCCTGTGACAAGGCTGAGAATGTCAGGAAGGTGGAACAGAAAGTGTCATTGTGTATTCTGAGAGGGACTATTCACTTATCCTCTTGTTCAAATCCCAGTATGAACTCATCCCTAACTTGGAATCTCCTCTCGCCCCTACAACCCTCCCTATCTCTCTAACCTCCTCCAGCCCCTATAACCCTCCCTATCTCTGTAATCTCCTCCAGCCCCTTCAACCCTCCCTATCTCTATAACCTCCTCGAGCCTCTATAACCCTCCCTGTCTCTGTAACCTCATCCAGCCCCTATAACTCTCCCTATCTCTGTAACCTCCTCCAGCCCCTATAATCCTCCCTGTCTCTGTAACCTCCTCCAGCCTCTATAACCCTCCCTGTCTCTGTAACCTCCTCCAGCCCCTATAATCCTCCCTGTCTCTGTAACCTCCTCCAGCCTCTATAACCCTCCCTATCTCTGTAACCTCCTCTGGGATGTCTTGTCCCTGAACAGACAGAATTCCTGTTTCAGAGAGAAATCCCAGCACCTGCCAGTCATACTCCACATCTGATGTCTCAGAGGTGCTCAAAGCTTGTTCAGAGAAGCAAAGGAAAACCACACAATTCCCATTGAGTATCTGATAGGATTACTTCATCAATCCCGTTTCCATGTTGCTCAAGGGAGGTGGGGGGAGGTGGGGGGGTGGGGAGGGAGGTGGGGGGGGTGGGGGGGGTGGGGGGGTGGGGGGTTTGGGGGGGCGGTGGGGGTTGGGTGTGGGCGGTGGGCTGTGGGCGGTGGGGGGGGGGATTCAAAAATTCTTCAGTTTAAGTTATCTGGATGTTGCTGACCTAAGTTATTTGCAGATATGGTCTTGTTGAAATGTATTTGTAATTCATGAGGGGAAAAGAAGCTGACAGAATGGGAATAGTGGGAGGAACCTCAGTGAAAGACAGTTCACTTTGTGGCAGGAAGCAGTTAGTTGAATAGTTATCTTAAAAGGAGCAGTAGAGAAGCTATGGGAGTAGACTGGGGAAAACCAGTCTGTCAGTCCAAAGTCAGGGCACGAAGGCAATGGAATCCTTCCTGGGAGAAGCCGCTCTGGATGTCTAAGTGCCACAGTGTGAAACTGATGAGAAATCAAAGTGAATTCTAGAGGGCTATGGCATACATTTGAGTTGCTTCTCGAAGAAATGAATTAATCTTCAGGATTTTGTGAGCGATCTCAGTACAAAGTAAAAATGTAGATTTGCAGCATACGTGGTTATAAAATGTACAATGTCAAGTTTGTAGAACTTTTGTAATAAATTAAAGTTTGTTTTGCTTCAAAAAAGAGAAATCTTGTGGGGTAGTTCTTAAATCCATGCCCCCTGGTAATTGATTCCTCTGCGAGGGGAAACAGGTCTTTCCTGTCTACCCTGCCTGGGTTCTTCTGAACTTGTTTACTTCAATTAGCCTCTACTGTTATAAGGATAACAATCTGAGCCTATCCAACCCTACCTCATAGCTACAATATTCAAACCCTGGCCACATCTTTGTGAATCTTCTTTGCACTTGCTCCAGGGCAATTATGTCCTTCCTGTAACGTGTTAACCATAACTATACATAAAACTTCAGCTGTGGCCTAGTCAGTGATATTTACAGTTCCCCATCCTCCCAGGGTAGGTACAACATGGCGTTAAATACAGAGTAAAGTTCCCTCTACACTGTACACATCAAACACGCCCAGGTCAGGTACAGTACAGGGTCAGATACAGAGTACACTTCCTCTAAGCTGTCCCCATCAATCATTTCCAGGACAGGTACAGCATGGAGTAGTTAGAAAGTAAAGCTCCCTTTACACTGTCCCCGTCAAACACACCCAGGACAGGTACTGCACAAGGTTAGATACAGAGTAAAGCTCCCTCTACACTGTCCTCATCAAACACTCTCAGGACAGGTACAGCATGGGGTTAATATAGAGTGAAGCTCCCTCTGCACTGTCCCCATCAAACACCCCCAGGACAGGTACAGCACGGCGTTAGATACAGAGTAAAGCTCCCTCTACACTGTCCTCATCAAACACCCCCAGGACAGGTACAGCACGGGGTTAGATACAGAGTAAAGCTCCCTCTACACTGTCCTCATCAAACACCCCCAGGACAGGTACAGCACGGGGTTAGATACAGGGTAAAGCTCCCTCTACACTGTCCTCATCAAACACCCCCAGGACAGGTACAGCACGGGGTTAGATACAGAGTAAAGCTCCCTCTACATTGTCCCCATCAAACACTCCCAGGACAAGTACAGCACGGGGTTAGATACAGAGTAAAGCTACTTCTACACTGTCCTCATCAAACACCCCCAGGACAGGTACAGCACGGGGTTAGATACAGAGTAAAGTTTATACAATCTGAAGAGAAACCACAGCAAGGTCCATTTACAGGATCCTTATTGTGTTCAGGAAACACATGACCTCCAGGTTTGTTACACAAATATTGATATTTCTTCATGCACATGGATGAAAACTCAAAATGAGGAAGTCCATTTTAAACTGAGCCAGACTCAGCAATTTGCAAACTGCAGAGCTGGAACAAATAGTCTTCATGCGGCCAAGCCTTGGGCTATCAAATTCCCATTAAAACCAGACTGACCTGATCAGATGCTAAAGGCCACCTTATTTCAGAATGAACCGTTACTTACACTTCCAGTGAATGTGCTTTGTTCGAAGAATGCTACTCAGACTTGGTGGCACCCAGCTCTGTAAGAGGCCAGAGCCATAATGTGACAAGGACAGCACTTAGAACCATTGAAAAGTTACGGCACAGAAGGAGGTCATTCAGCCCATTTTGTCCATGCCAGTCTGCTGATACCCCAGGTGCCCTTTCCAGTCCCACCTTCTGGCACCCAAGTCATAGCCCTATAGCTTACAGCACTCAAGGTGCAGATCCAGATACTTTTTGAAAGAGTTGAGGGTCTCAGCCTCCACCACCAATTCAGGCAGCAAATTCAGGACACCCGCTGCCCTTTGCTTAAAATAAAATCCTCTTCATGTCCCCTCCACACCAACTGCCACTTATCTTGAATCAATGTCCCCTGGTTCCAGAATTCTCCACCAAGGGAAATACTGTCCACTCTATCTGTTCTCCTCGTAATTTTATACCTTTATCAAGTCACCCCTCAGCCTTCTTTGTTCCAAGAAAAAAAACCTTTATTATTCCTTTAGCAAATCCATGCTGATCATCCCTGACAAATTCTTGCCTTTCTCCATGACAGTTAATCCTATATCTCAGGGTTGAATCTACTAATTTGCCCACCAAATGTAAGACTAACTGGCGTATAATTGTTTGGCATTTTCTTTGATCCCGTTTAAAACAATGGAACTATGTTTGCATTTCTCCAGTCCTCTGGTACCTCCCTTCTATCGAGTGAGGATTGGAAAATCATCTTCAGAGCATCTGCTATTTCCTTCCTGATCTCCTTCAGCAGCCTTGGAAACAGTCCATCTTGCCCTGGTGACTTATCAATTTCCAGGATTGCAAGGATTGCAACCCTTCAAGTACTTCCTCTCTCTTTATGATTATTCCGTCCAATATCCCACAGTGTTCCTCCTGGACTGCTATATCTGCATCATCTCTTTCCTTTGTAAACATGGAGACAAAATATTCATTTAAAACCCTTCTCACAGATTCTGCATCAATCCGCAAGTTCCTTTCTTCATCTCTGATAGGTCCCACTTTTCCCTTAGCTAACCTTTGACCAATAATATTTTGGTAAAACATTTGTGGGTTTTCTTTAAATTTTCTTGCTAATTTTTTTATGCTCTCGCTTTGATTTCTTTATTTTCTTCTTTATTTCGACCCTGCACTTCCGATATTCATCTAATTTATCTGCAGTGCTTAGTTCTTTGTTCCTATCATACACTTTCTTTTTCTGTTTGATCTTCCCCTGAATTCTTCTGGACAACCGATGGGTACAGATTTGGCAGCATCATTCTCAATTTTGGAGGGGCCAGGTCTGCTTTGTATATTTAGGATCTTGCTGTTCAGTGCTTCCCACTGGTTTTCGATTAATTTATCCTGTGGCAGGGCTGTCCAGTATATCTCAGCCAAGTCCCTTCTCATTCCTACAAAATTTTCCTCCCCCCCCTACAAAACCTTTATTCAAGCTTTATCTCTGTCATTTTCCATAGTAATGCTAAATCTAACTGAATTGTGATCACTATCCCTGATATAGTCGGCAACTGTCACTTCACCCACTTGCCCCTTCGTTCCCCAAGGCTAGGTCTAGAATTACATCCCTTCTCATTGGGTTCGTCACTAGTTCGCTGAAAAAAATTTCCTGCACACAATGCATGATTCTCCCTCTGTGCCCCTTATATTGTTTGAATCCCAGTTGATATTGGAATAGTTAAAGTCTCCTACTGTTATTGCCCTTGTTATTACAGGCAGAAATGTGCCTACATATTTGTTCTACTGTCTTCCTTTCACTATTTGAGGATCTGCAGTATACTCCCAGTACTGTGCTTGCACTTTTTTCATTTTTAACCCATAAACCCTCACTTTTTAAACCTGTTTAATATGTCATCCCTTCTCATAACTGGAATTGACTATTTAACCTTTGGGCTACTCCCTTTTTTATCTCCCACTCTAGTGGGAGTCTGAAGACTCTATAAGCAGGGATATTGAGCTGCCAATTTAACCCCGCCTTTAGCCAGGTTTCCATCATAGCAATGACATCCTGCTGCCGCGTGTCTACCTGTGCCCGCACTGCAAGCGCCCGACCCAGAGCTTCCCTTTGCCTTGGAAGTTGCAGCCACGGATGCCACACTTGCACCATTCTCCTCCCAGCGCTCCATTACTGACTCGGAGTGGTAGCCTATGTTTCCCAGCTCCTTTCTCCAGTAAAACACAGCATCTCTGTATGTGAGGAGCAATTGTTAGCTGTGTTCTGGGTGGTGATCCACTTCACCTTATATCATTGGCCTGATTCCCTGAACCATCCTGACAGAACATACTGTCGAAATCTCAACTTCCAAGTTTGACTTTAATACAAACACTCATTAACACAAGATACTTAACCAACAGATTGTTTTTATTTACTTGCTGGCAAGGGGAGCGGTCTTGACACAATGGGTCAGACAAAGAAAATCATCCTGGTTTATACAATTCTGCAGCTCACAGTCAGTTGGGCACAATCCAATCAAAAGTGCTACAAATGACATACTTTACGTATTGATCCAATAGAAAAAACACTGAACCACCCTGATCTGAGATCACGATACCTCGTGGGATACCCCAATATATCATCCCTAAGCCTGTCCTCCAGTCTCTTAGTCAGACATCATGTCTCTATTTTGATAGCAGCCTCACAAAGCATCTTCACTAAAACAGTCTCACATGGGCATCCTTTAATTGATAAAGGGGACCTACAAAAGCCATTAGTATTTTATGGCCTTGTCAGTGAAGTTAACTGAATCTCTAAGGGATGTGGTCAACTCAATTTGCCTTCAGGATATTTCCCAATTATAGCCCTGATAAGTTTGTTTATTGCCAACGTAATGAAACACACGTATGTATTGCTTATCAATTCAATGACTGAGCTTTTCATCACAACCTACAATTTTGAGGGGTGTCATCATGTTACCATTAATTCTTGTCAGTTCCCACTAAGTCCCCGACCATAACTCTTTCATTAGCTAAGACATTAATGTCTTTCTGACTCTGTTTTGATTGGAAACTGTGAAGCAGCTTCATTAAAACTCAATCTTGTATCAGTTGTTTCTGATAAGGTGTCAGGTGAGGCAATGAAGCCTCCTTTATGGCCCTGTGATTCCAACAGTTGGGTGCTTTAAAGGAATGTATCTAACATGTGTTTGGTATCAAAGGGGCACTCTGTAACTGTGCATCAAAGTTTCTTTGTTTAACTTCTAAAAATGTATAGAAGATATATTTATATGTATGGACTAATTTAAGGTATTACATGTCCTTCAAAACTACAAAGTATTTAAAACACCTCATTACAATTACTAACAAACTTACTCCCCATTGATTTAAAGTGAATTCTGCATCTAAGTTGATTAGACAAAAACCCTAACAGTCTGGCAATCGTATAGTAGCCCTGTTCTTTTCTATCTTTCTACAACACTCTCATCCACATTTTGCAGGACGGCCAAATTAAAGATGGCACAGTCAGCCAAAACTACAGAATGGGTTGGACCCTAACGCAGGCACACGACATTACGGTAAAATGTACCAAGTTGCCCACCTTCCTGGCTGACAGCTTCAGCTACGGTGGGGAACCCCATGAGTGTCAGGTAGCGGAAACAACTGATCCCAAGGGACAATCTGTGCCAAAACAAAACAGGGGAAGACCCAAGGGAACCTGGGGAGCAGAGAAATGTGTAAAATTATTTGTAGATGGACCCTCTGTGGTAGAGGATGCACACCAAAAGACAGAGGATGTGGCAGTTATACGGCCCAGGTAATGCAGGCGGTGCTGAATATATTTGGTACAGCCAAAGGTTTCATACCCCCTACCATCCTCAATCCAGTAGGATTGTAGAGAGGATGGACCGCACCCTCAAAGAGATGCAGCGCAAGGTCATACAGCAAAATAACTCGACCTGGAATAGTCCTTTCCTTTGGTCTCATGATCCGATGGAACTGACCCTCTTGTTCAACTGGATTCACTCCCCATTTCTTAAAGACTGGAAGCCCCATGAGAGGTATTGAACCCCTACCAAGATTCAACTTGTCAGAGCCCGAGGTCACAGCTTTATTCATGAGAAAACTATAAGAACCCGACTGGATAATACACAGGCTGCACGGAAGGCAGCAGCCATCAAAACAGCAAAAAGAAAGAAGCAGAGTGCGGCTGTCTTTAAAGGGAAGGTGAGCCGGGTCGAATATGAAGTAGGACAGCAGGTAACGCTGCCGGTCTTTCAGCCAGAACATTCCTGTCCCCGAGGGATTCAGGTCCCCATTCTGTTGTGGATAAAGCAACACTGTCAGTGCATAAAATGTTACTGGACGCCTGGTGACTGGATGATATTATGTGAACCAATTAAAGGCACTCGACGCCCAGGACAACAGCCACCAGTTCCATCTGTTTTCGAGGGATTGGAAGAAGCAAACCCCAATCCTAATCCCATGGCCCTGCTGATCCAGTGCCAGTCCCAGTCACTGTTTCCGATCCTGATCCAGTGCCAGTCCCAGTCATTGCCTCTCCCTGGAGATCACATGGTCTGGAATGGGGGGGTGGGGGTAAGTTAATAGGTTGTAATGAACAAAGCATCGTAGCTGTGAGGGACAGCTCGGTGGATAGGATATTGGTATGTAGATAGGCTGGAAAATTGGGCGGGGATCCTGGATTCAGGATTCAATCCTGGACCGGGGAGCGGCGCGGGCTTGGAGGGCCGAAGGGCCTGTTCCTGTGCTGTATTGTTCTTTGTTCTTGTTCAGTGCCAGTCCCAGTCACTGTTCCCGATCCTGATCCTGGGCCAGTCCCAGTCACTGTTCCCGATCCTGATCCTGGGTCAGTCCCAGTCACATATCCAGGTCCTGACATTGAGCCAGCTCTGAGCAATACCCTATCTGAGGCACTGACCTCAGAAACCGATTCACTGGCCCTGCCCACCCCAGCCAGCAGAGTAAGGCCTCAGCAGGCAGCACCCTGAAGCAAAAGAGGTGGATTAAAAGTATTCCGCCCGAGGAAGTGTCCAGTGTGTTGCTCTAACCCAGACATCATGAACGAGGCAGTGCCTTTGCTGAGGAATTCACTGCATGTCCCTGTGGACTAAGGGGGATTAGAAATCACAAGGTATGCTTGAATACTTCAATACTGGGAGTTTATTGAAGGTATGCACTCTTTCGCAGTCAGGTCTAAGGCTGACCACAGGGCGGAGCTAACAGCCCACGGGTCACCCAGGGGTCATCTGACCTGTACTCTTAAAGTACCCCAAACCTCAACATTCTATATATATATAAAGATACATATTATCACCTCCCCCGTAAATCCAAAATTTCCCAACTGAAAGCAAAGGTGGAAAACATACAAACAAGGAAGAACATGTTTACACACAATGAGTCCTATTTGTACAGAGTGTTCCAATCTACCACTGACCACAATGTAAAATCATTCTGACAAATGGACAGAATGGGGACGATTCTCCCAAAAAAATTTCTAAGTGTCGAATTTGTGGGAAAACTGGAGTAATTCATGCTGGTCTTTTCAGTGGCTCTTCAGACAAGAATCTCCCACAAACATGAATATTATTAAATTTCAGGCGGCGGGGCCTATTCACGCTGGAGAGGCTTAAATCACCAGGTCACTGAGCATGTGCAGAGGCCCCAAACTGTCAGCCTCTGGTATGCTGACTAGCTCGATCGCTGGCCAGCCCGGGACCCCCACAATGCTGCACCCCAAACCCCGCATGGCCCAATCTCGCCCCCCCGCCCACCTGAACATTCCCAGGCTCAGCCCCGACCCCCCCGTCCCGGACCTCCCTGATCTCCAGTCCCCTTGCCCCCAGCAGTGGCGATTCCCCCACCCTCCCACAGGCAGAACCCCACCAACCCCCCCCCCTCCCCATGGCAGACCCCCTTGGCAGACTCCGCCCCCCCCAGCTGACCGCCCCATCCCAGACCGCCCCGATCGCTGACTGCCCTCCAGCCCCCAATGATCCCTATGCAGAGTGGCAGCGGGACCCCCCCAACCCCACAGGTCACTCCCTAGGCCCCACCCCAGCAGGTCCCACCACAGAAGGCAAGACCCCCAATAGACTCTGTCTACTTGGCACTGCATGCCCGATGGGCAGTGCCAAGTGCCCCCAGGCATGTGCACTTTGCCCCTTGGGTAGTGCCAGGGACCATGCCTAGGGGGCACCACCCTCTCCTTAGCGCAACTCCCAGGGGGGACCCGATTGCCCCCCCTTCACTCCAGCAGATTCAGGCCGTTAACTCCCAAAAGTAGGGAGCTAGTCTGAACCCCACTGGAGGGAAATACACCTGGTGGGGTGGGAGATGCGAGCGGGCTAAGAGAATTCAGTCCCGGGCCCGCTAATAGCATTTAAGTAGTAAAATACTGCTCGCCCTTTCTCCCGAACAATTTCCAGTGCAGTGCAGACACCACCAGAAATACGGACCTGGGAGACGCAAATGTGGCGCGACTGCTCACAGGAATCCCGCGAATCGGCCAACGCACGATTCTCCCAGCCTGCTGTGCAGAAAAATTAGCGGAATGGAATGGGAGAATCACACCCAATGAGTTTATCAGCGGGGTGGCAGTTTCGTAGAAGTTGTTTCTTTGCTTCCTGAACCTCTTCCAGAGTAGTCTCCCGGGATTCTGGAAGGTCTTGCTGTTCAGCATGAGGGTCCCCTATCTGACGTTCCCCAGGTGGCTGGTGCCACAGATGCTGCGTCCTCCCTTGGGCGAATCAACTCTGACTCTGAAATACTCGGGCTGGGCAAACCCGCTGGGGCCAACGTGGACGGTTCCATCATTTGTGGGACTTCCCACCTCTGATGCAGTGCTGTGACTAACAGGTCCGCAGATCCTCCCCAAACCAATTCATCCTGGTCTGTACTGTGTACGACAAAGGACCTGTAACAATGCTAGCCAGTGTCCACTTCTCTTCAGAAGTATAATTCCTCGCTCTGGAAAGTCCTCGACTTCACACATTCTGGTCATCTGTCCCTCTTGGTTCTGTTTAACCAAGTCTTAGGTCTCCTCCGGTCACAGCAGGTTGAACATGGTGATTATTTTTCTGTTGAACATCAACAAAGCTGGTGAGCACTGAGTTGTTGCGTGTGCCGTGTTGTGCTAAGAAATTTATTTATCCTCCGCCCTAGCGACCCCTCCCCTTCCTGTGACAACTTCAGAGACTGTTTCAGAGTCTAAACAAATCACCCACCAGACCATTCATCGCCGGGTGATATGGTGCCGACATCAGATGTCTGATTTCATGGTGCACCATGTACTCCGTCAAATCCTGTGTCACAAACTGGGATCCATTGTCACTGACCACTTGTTCCCCATGACCAAACCGGGGAAATATTTCTTCAATTTGTCTCGTGTTCACTCCACAGACGTGGACTTCATAGCCACAACCCCCGGCAACTTGGAGTGGGCTTCTATTACCACTAAAACCATCTGCCCTTCTGCTGGCCCAGCAAAGTCAATGTGGAATCGCTGTCACGGCGATTGTGGCCATTCCCACGGATGAAGGGGCGATGAGGCCTTCCCGACCAAAGCTCAGGATTCAAACGATCCCACTTTTTCTTCAACTTGTTCATCAAATTCACATTACCCCCGGGTGCCCTCGGTGTATCTGTTCCAGCACCTTTCCTCTTAATGATGGGGGAATGACGACTCTCATGCCCCATAACAAACATCCATCCAATATGGGCAACTCCCATTTTTGGGACATATACGGCCAAAGCTCCAGATGGTTCCTGCAACTTGAGCTTCCTCTCTGGACCACATTCAATACTTGATTCATAATCGGATAATTCTGGATAGCATTCCGCACCTGGTGAGCAGTGAGCGGAACTTTATCCTCCTGTGTGAAGTATGTTATCTTCGGATTCCAGCTGGGAGCATCTTTATCTCCAGGAAAAGGCAGCCTTGACTGAGCATCCACATTGCCATGTTTCTCTGACTGACGGTACCGGATCTCATACGAGTAGGCTGACAGCACCAACGCCGAGCTTAGCAATCGAGCTGCCGTCATGGACATTATCCCAGTGAACAGACTTAAGATGGATATTAAGGGCCGATGGCCTGTTAGAAGCATTAATGCTAAGTTAGAATGCTAATCATTCTAATCAGTATTCTGTAACTTGATTTTGTGTCTCTGTTCACTGTTTGAGAGCACATTTCCACTCCATCTGACGAAGGAGGAGCGCTCCGAAAGCTTATGGTATTTGCTACCAAATAAACCTGTTGGACTTGAACCTGGTGTTGTTAAAACTCTTACTGTGTTCACCCCAGTCCAATGCCGGCATCTCCACATCATCACCCCTTCCTGCAGAAGCATCATGCCGACACACCCCGCCCAATCGCCCCCACCACTAACACTCTCAACACCCCACACCCTCCTAACCATCAGGCTTTCAATCCCCTTCCTTCTGTCCCCACAGGAGAATATGGTCCATAATCGCTGGGAGTGGGGTAAGACTGGAGGTGGGGTCCCCAAGCTGCACTTTCTCACTACTTTCGAGCTGTCGGGGGAATCCAAGGATAGAGTCGTGACCGACAGCCAGGTCAGGGTGTGCCGCCGAAGTGAGGAGCCACAAAACCTTCATTAATATGACCTATCTCAAGTAAGTTGCAATCTGCCCAGTTATCTGTCCCTCCCTTGCACTTACCCATGTGTCTTGTTTTGCAGGAGTCAACCCCGATGAGGCTGGGCCCTCAGGGGTCAGCGCCCCCGCTGAGACCCCGTGGATACCTGGAGAGAGGGTCCAATGACAACTCCAAGGAAAGCATCCAACAGTTGACAGAGACATCACACGCACCATCCACCAGTGCTGATACAGTGGGACATGTTCTTGGTGAGGCTTCTGGGGCACTTTCTGGTGAACACCACACAGCCGTTGAACATCAGGTGAAAGCGGGAACATCCGGCGGATTGGGCACATGGAGGTCTGCCAGAGCCGAGGAAACAGCTAGCCCCCCCCCCAGCCAGGGGCCGGGTCGCTGGGATCAGTTCCCCTGAAGCTGCTGAAGATGCAGAAGCAGATCCAGGGATGGCAGGGGGGACTGTCAGCAACATTGCAGCAACTGTAAGTCTGATTGGAGGACTCTCACAGCGTTAAGTTGCAGGAGATGGTGCCAACATTGATTGGCGCTCAGACAAACACTCCAAGGGTGACGACCGCCGTGGAAAACTTGGAGCAGGAAATGGCCATTATGGGTGGCAGGGAACATGGCCGAGATGCTAGGGACCTGAATGAAGGCCTCAGAGGTATGCTCCAGCGTGCCATGGCTGTGGGCCTCGAGAGCTTGGCCCAGTCTCAGAGGGTACTTGCTGAGGGGCTCCAGAGCTTTGCCCAGACCCAGAGGGCAATCGCTGAATGGATCCAGAGCTTGGTCCAAGCTCAGAGATCCATCGATGAGAGGACCAGAGCATGGTACAGACTGAAGAGGGCCACGGCGGAGAGCTCTCACACCACAGGGAAGACACAACTGGGCCTCCAGGACTTTCAGAGCCAGGTGATCCCGAGCCCCCGACCGTACCCAGGCCTTTCGCTTCCCCCCTTCCTGACGTTGGTGCATCTCCTGGGCAGCTGGATGAACAGGGTGGCACGGCCACATCCATGACAGTCCAGGGGATGCCTGCCAAGGGCATCACAGGCCATAGAGTGTGGCAACGCGGTTGACTGCATCCAACTCTGATATGCAGCCTGGCAGGGGGCACCTAGACGTAGCGATAGGACACCTAAGGTTAAGAAGTTGTAGGGTCAGCAAGAGGACACGGGAGAAAGCGTGCACTGTTAGGGTTCTGTTAATTTTGTCAATTAGCAAATCATTAATAAATGTTGTTGCATTCCACAGCTGTGGCTGATCTGTCTGTGACCCACCTCCCACAGGGGTAACCGTACCCCGAGCTGATGCATAGAGGCCCAGAGCGCCGTTCTACACGAGAGAGGCCCAAGGAGTGTGCAATGGCCTGACCCACATCAAGGGTGATATAGTGGCCTGCCTGTCACCTTGCGGATGCACTTGTATGCAGAGGACTGGGAGATGCCACAGGAGTCTCCACCGGTGGCCTGGAAGGACCAGGTGGGGTAAAGTTGAGGGACACCATGACCTTCATTGTCTCAGGGAACAGGTGTTCTCCTGCCCCATGTGGTGCCAAGTCCGCAAGCACATGGCACAGGAGCCACACGATGTCCTTGCTGAGACACAGCCTGCAGTGACACACGGCATCTGGCAGCTATCAAAGGACATGCAGGTTTTGTCTAGGCGGGGTCCCCATCTCCGACGTCCTCTAGCCCTTCCCTTGGGCTGATATTTTGCTGCTCGATGGTGGCCCCCTGTCTCCTGCTCTGGCCTCTGGTCTAGGCTGGCCTTGCAGCAGGCAGACATCTCCCTCCTCCTCCTCAGTTGCTATTATAACAGCCAGCTCAACTGACTGGAATGCAACATCAATTATGCCTTTGGGGCGGCACGGTGGCACAGTAATTAGCTGCCTCACAGCGCAAGGGACGCAGGTTCAATTCTGGCCTCAGGTCACTGTCTGTGTGGAGTTTGCGCAATCTCCCCATGTCTGCGTGGGTTTCCTCCGGGTGCTCTGTTTTCCTCCCATAGTCCGAAAGATGTGCTGGTTAGGTGGATTGGCCATGCTAAATTGCCCCTGAGGGTCAGGGGGACCAGCTGGGTAAATAGGGGATGGTTACAGGGATAGGGCCTGGGTGGGATTGCGGCTGGTGCAGACTCAATCAGTGGGATTGGGAGTCGACCTTCCAACTAGAGGGATTCTATGATTTGGTGTGGATGTTGGGGAGGAAGGAGACAGAGAGAGAGAGAGAGAGAAGAGAGAGAGAGGTAGTCTGTAAGGTTATTCATGCTGGGCCCCTCATTCCCTCCCAGCAACCCATATCTCCATGAATCTGGATGCTGGCAAGCCAGCACCATCCACAATGCCATGTGTCACCTCAATGGGCTGCCAACCCTGGCCACATCCTCGTCATGGCGAGTACAGGTGGCTGTGAATGGGTCCCCATAGGGAACTCCTGAAGCTTATACAGGATGTGGGCTGCAGTGGCTTCCTGGGACGGCTGGCAGTTCAGACAGACGGTGGGGAAGCACCCTCGTGATGAGCACGAGATGGGTTTCCAATGAGGGCAGCACTGCAGAGTCCATGGTGTGTGAGGAGCTGTGTTAACACCAGCAGAGCTGTCTTGACTGGAGCAATAACTGCCAGGCCTGGTTCTTGTTGCTGTTAGTGGGGCGTGGGATGGGATGGCAGCAGTCAGCCACAGAGCCTGTCCAGCAGACAGATGTGGAGATGCCGGCGTTGGACTGGGGTAAGCACAGTAAGAAGTCTCACAACACCAGGTTAAAGTCCAACAGGTTTATTTGGTAGCAAATACCATAAGCTTTCGGAGCGCTGCTCCTTCGTCAGATGGAGTGGTCTCTGTTCTCCAACAGTGCACAGACACAGAAATCAAGTTACAGAATACTAATTAGAATGCAAATCTCTACAGCCAGCCAGGTCTTAAAAGGTACAGATAATGTGGTTGGAGGGAACATTAAACACAGGTTAAAGAGATGTGTATTGTCTCCAGACAGAACAGCCAGTGAGATTATGCAAGACCAGGGGCAAGCTGTGGGGGCTACTGATAATGTGACATAAATTCAACATCCCGGTTTAGGCCGTCCTCATGTGTGCGGAACTTGGCTATCAGTTTCTGCTCAGCGACTCTGCGCTGCCGTGTGTCGTGAAGGCCGCCTTGGAGAACGCTTACCTGAAGATCCAAGGCTGAATGCCCGTGACTGCTGAAGTGCTCCCCCACAGGAAGAGAACAGTCTTGCCTGGTGATTGTCGAGCGGTGTTCATTCATCCGTTGTCGTAGCGTCTGCATGGTTTCCCCAATGTACCATGCCTCGGGACATCCTTTCCTGCAGCGTATCAGGTAGACAATGTTGGCCGAGTTGCAAGAGTATGTACCGTGTACCTGGTAGATGGTGTTCTCACGTGAGATGATGGCATCCGTGTCGATGATCCGGCACGTCTTATAGAACACCGTCTACCAGGTACACGGTACCTACTCTTGCAACTCGGCCAACATTGTCTACCTGATACGTTGCAGGAAAGGATGTCCCGAGGCATGGTACATTGGGGAAACCATGCAGACGCTACGACAACGGATGAATGAACACCGCTCGACAATCACCAGGCAAGACTGTTCTCTTCCTGTGGGGGAGCACTTCAGCAGTCACAGGCATTCAGCCTTGGATCTTCAGGTAAGCGTTCTCCAAGGCGGCCTTCACGACACACGACAGCGCAGAGTCGCTGAGCAGAAACTGATAGCCAAGTTCCGCACACATGAGGACGGCCTAAACCGGGATGTTGGATTTATGTCACATTATCAGTAACCCCCACAGCTTGCCCCTGGTCTTGCATAATCTCACCAGCTGTTCTGTCTGGAGACAATACACATCTCTTTAACCTGTGTTTAATGTTCCCTCCAACCACATTATCTGTACCTTTTAAGACCTGGCTGGCTGTAGAGATTTGCATTCTAATTAGTATTCTGTAACTTGATTTCTGTGTCTGTGCACTGTTGGAGAACAGAGACCACTCCATCTGACGAAGGAGCAGCACGCTCCGAAAGCTTATGGTATTTGCTACCAAATAAACCTGTTGGACTTTAACCTGGTGTTGTGAGACTTCTTACAGCAGACAGATGGCAGGGTAAACAGAGCGACATCAGTGGGATTGGGAGTCAACCTCACAAGCGACCCCTCAGGGGTCATTCAGCGGTCAGAGGGAATCGCGCAACTCAAGCCCCAAGCCAGGGCCAACCCTGTCCTGAAGACCCTCCATACCGCCCCAAATCTCACAACCATGCAAGCGCCCCACCCACCCCGCTCCATGGCGGTGGCTGAGACCCCGCACTTCCCCCCACACACCAGGATGGTTGGTGATCAGTGGAACTCAGCTCCTCGATCTCCTTTGCTGTGCCTGAACCATGCTTTATAGAGCAGCTGTGATTCGAGCTAGCGTGACATCTTCCAGGGAGGTTAGAAGCATTTGGGAGGGGAATGATAGTGTACAGATTTGCTAATGGTATTGAAATCCATTCAAATTCATGATAATGAATGGCTCTCGCCATGAAAAGGAGAGTGGGAAGATACCAAACTGTTTGGCGTCTGGTGCAAAGGTTTTTTGGCAATGTATGCAAACATTCCAACTCACTATGCTGATTGACTGGTATGGAGTGGTTGTAAGATCACACCCATTGTTTTTCCTTGATTAAAGGGTTCAATAAAGTTGTGTTTTGGACCATTACCTGACTCTTGTCCCCTTTGACTACCTCATTGCGTAACACACCTGAGTTACACAGGGTTACTGCAAACTGGTCAAGATTAGTCAGAGTACCTTTCACTTTACAACATCATCAAACACTGCCAGGACAGGTAGAGCACGGGGTTAGATACAGAGTAAAGCTTCCTCTACACTGTCCCCATCAAACACTCCCAGGACAGCTACAGCACGGGGTTAGATACAGAATGAAGCTCCTTCTACACTGTCCCCATCACACAATCCCAGGAGAGGTACTGAATGGGGTTAGATACAGAGTAAAGCTCCCTCTACACTGTCCTGATCACACACTCCCAGGACAGGTACAGAATGGGGTAAGGTACAGAGTGAAGCTCCCTCGACACTGTCCCCATCAGACACTCCCAGGACAGGTACATTACGGGCTTAGATACAGAGTAAAGCTCCCTCTACACTGTCCCCATCAAACACTCCTAGGAGAGGTACATTATGGGGTTAGATACAGTGTAAAGCTCCCTTTTCGCTGTCCACATCAAACAGTCCGAAGACAGGTACAGCATAGGGTTAGGTACAGAGTAAAGCTCTCCCAACACTGTCCCCATCAAACACTCCCAGGATAGGTACAGCATGGGGTTAGATAGAGAGTAAAACTCCCTCGACACTGTCCCTATCAAACTCTCCCAGGACAGGTACATTACAGGGTTAGATACAGAGTAAGTCTCCCTATACACTGTCCCCATTAATCACTCCCAGAATATGTACAGCATGGGGTTAGATACAGAGTAAATCTCCATCTGCACTGCCCCCATCAAACACTCCCAGGGTAAGTACAGTATGGGGGTAGATACAGAGTAAAGTTCCATCTACACTGTCCCCATCAAACACTCGCAAGACAGGTACATTACGTGTTTAGATACAGAGTAAAGCTCCCTTTACACTGTCCTCATCAAACAATCCCAGGACAGGTACAGCATGAGGTTAGATACAGAATGAAGCTTCATCTACACTGTCCTCATCAAACACTCCCAGGACAGGTACAGCACGGGGTTAGATACAGAGTAAACCCCCTCTGTACTGTCCCCATCAAACACTCCCAGGACAGGTACAGCACGGGGTTAGATACAGAGTAAAGTTCCCTCTACACTGTCCCCATCAAACACTCCCAGGACAGGTACAGCACGGGGTTAGATACAGAGTAAAGTTCCCTCTACACTGTCCCCATCAAACACTCCCAGGACAGGTACAGCACGGGGTTAGATACAGAGTAAAGCTCCCTCTACACTGTCCCCATCAAACACTCCCAGGGCAGGTACAGCACGGGGTTAGATACAGAGTAAAGCTCCCTCTCCACTGTCCCCATCAAACACTCCCAGGACAGGTACAGCACGGGATTAGATACAGAGTAAATCTCCCTCTACACTGTCCCCATCAAACACTCCCAGGACAGGTACAGCACGGGGTTAGATACAGAGTAAATCTCCCTCTACACTGTCCCCATCAAACACTCCCAGGACAGGTACAGCATGGGGTTAGATACAGAGTAAATCTCCCTCTACACTGTCCCCATCAAACACTCCCAGGACAGGTACAGCATGGGGTTAGATACAGAGTAAAGCTCCCTCTACACTGTCCCCATCAAACACTCCCAGGACAGCTACAGCACGGGGTTAGATACAGAGTAAATCTCCCTCTACACTGTCCCCATCAAACACTCCCAGGACAGGTACAGCACAGGGTTCGGTTCAGAGTAAAGCTCCCTCTACACTGTCCTCATCAAACACTCCCAGGACAAGTATATAATTGGACTGTGACATCTGAATGCAATTACTTATTTCTATCTCTGTGACACTCACCAGGTTTGTTTTCATTGCAGACGTCACTCAGTTTGATGTGTGCAGTGTCTTCACTGACGGGGTTCCTGGCCTCACACTTGTACACATTGTGCTCGATCTGTGCTGTGAAATGAAGCTGTAACTCCTGTCCATTTTCAGAGAGATGATGGATGCTGTCATTACTCAATGCCTCTTGTCCCCTCCACCAACTGAAGCTGGTGTTGTCGCCTGTGTTCACTGAGCAGTGAGAGTTTTAACAACACCAGGTTAAAGTCCAACAGGTTTATTTGGTAGCAAACGCCATTAGCTTTCGGAGCGCTGCTCCTTCGTCAGATGGAGTGGAAATCTGCCCTCAAACGGGGCACAGAGACACAAAATCAAGTTACAGAATATTGATTAGAATGCGAATCTCTACAACCAACCAGGTCTTAAAGATACAGACAATGTGAGTGGAGGGAGCATTAAGCACAGGTTAAAGAGATGTGTATTGTCTTCAGACAGTGAGATTCTGCAAGTCCAGGAGGCAAGCTGTGGGGGTTACTGATAGTGTGACATAAACCCAACATCCCGGTGTAGGCCGTCCTCATGTGTGCGGAACTTGGCTATCAGTTTCTGCTCAGCGACTCTGCGCTGTCGTGTGTCGTGAAGAACGCTTGGAGAACGCTTACTCAAAGATCAGGGGCTGAATGCCCGTGACCGCTGAAGTGCTCCCCCACAGGAAGAGGACAGTCTTGCCTGGTGATTGTCGAGCAGTGTTCATTCATTCGTTGTCGTAGCGTCTGCATGGTTTCCCCAATGTACCATGCCATCTGACTCTGACATCCACTCCATCTGACGAAGGAGCAACACTTCGAAAGGTAATGGCATTTGCTACCAAATAAACCTGTTGGACTTTAACCTGGTGTTGTTAAAACTCTTACTGTGTTTACCCCAGTCCAACGCCAGCATCTCCACATCTTCACTGAGCAGCTCAGGGTGATGTTACAGTTCTCTGTGATCTGATAGCTGATCTTTGTTCCTGTCACAGGCTCTGATATTCAGATTGAAAGACAAGAAATACATGAGGAAGGAATATCGGCCCTTGTGGGTCACCTCAATATCCAGCACCCTCACGCCCGCTTCAGACACCCACGAGAAAAATCTGATCGCCGATCATTCCTTCATCCTCCATTTTAACCGTTCCCCTCGTCCCACTGAATTCAAACAGGCCATTTGTGTCAATATGAGGAGTGGACACAGCGTTACACAGTCTTTCACGACAATCACGAACATTAATTTACTGCATTTGGACATGCACTGCTTCTGTATCTGAGGAGTCGCAACTGATGCTGAACCTTGTGCAGTCTTCAGCAAACATCTCTACTTCTAACCTTGTGATGGCAGGTAGGGCATTGATAAAACAGTTGTAGATGGTTGGTCCGAGGACACTACCCTGAGGAACGCCGGCAGTGATGTACTTAACTGCCCTCTGAAATGACCCAGCTAGTGGCTCAGTTCAAGGGCAATTAAGGATGGGTAACAAAGGCTGGCCTTGCCAGCAATGCCCATATTTCATAGAAGAATAAAATATCCCCTGATGACTGGAATCCATTTGAGGCTGTCCTCTCTGATCTCAGCAACAATGACCAGAATTTACAAATGTCTGGACCAGGACACTGTGGTTGGAGCAACAACTCAGTTATTAACATGGGGAAGATGAGGAATTATTCAAGATGGTTAAAATTCTTAATGTATTTGACAAGGTAGATGCTGAGAAGCTGTTACCCACTTCCTTCCCTGCTTGCAAATGGTAGAATTAGAAGGGTCACAATCTCAGGATAAGGAGTCAGCCAATTCCAGACTGAGATGAGGATGAAAGTTCTTCAGTCAGAAGGTTGTGAAGATTTGGAATTCTCTCTCCGAGAGAGCTTGGGTTTCTCTCTCGATGAGGATCTTCGAGACCGAAATGGATAGGTGTTTAGATGGAAGTCGGATTGGGGGATTTGGGAATCGGGTGGGATGATGTAGTTGATGTTGCTGATCAGACAGGATCTTATTGAATGGTGGAATGGGCTCGAGGGGCTGAATGGCCTCCTTTTCTTCCTATTTTTTTAATGAAGCTCAGTCCATCCAATAGAATCTCACTTACTGTACACATCCAGTTTGAATCTCTCTGTAGTTTCCACTCCTGAGTTTCCTGTTACAATCACCTCATAATCCCTGGTGTCCGCTCTCTATAAGTCACTGATTTGCAGGCTGAAGCTCCCAGGATGAAGTTTTATCCATTTCCTGCAATCCTCAGCACCGAAATATTCAACATGGTCCTTCCTGTATCTTGCTATTCTGAGTCTGGGCACAGATCATTTTCAGAAACATTGATATCCATCAATCCATGTGGGATCTCTGGAGATAGAGAGACTGACTGACCCAGGGATCCATTTACTGGGAGACGGGCAGCCTGATTCTGAACTGAAGTTTAACAAGAGTTTGATCATGCCTTCCTGTCTCAAGTGGTAACCTGTGGCAATGTTTTGGATTTGTGTTTCAACAACCCGTGTGAGGGCAGATGGTCACATGTGCCGAGGTGGAGTTGACTGATTGGAGTGTGCTGATGAGTAGTTGGGAGGCATCATGGGGTCTAGTCAGAGATGACTGGAAGATGGGGTGGTGCCTGAGGGATAGGGAGTGAGGCCAGAGGGAATGGGGCTTGTAGGTGAGGAGGACGGACATGGGGAACAGATGGAGGGGACTCTGGGAGAGCAAAGGTCTTGAGGATGGGTGAGGCAAAAGAAATTGAGGAGCGGCTGGTGATGAGGGAGATGAGAAATAATCAACTCCAATCTCCCTGTGATAGCGGGCAATCCTTCGTGGGCCATGTGCCCTGGCTGAAACCAATGGAGCATGAGCGCAGGTACCTGATGAATCGGGAGCGAGGGCACGCATTCCCGGGATGGAGGGCTACGGGAGTAGACCTCGATCATTGTGCTGTTAAATCATTAGTTGTAGTTCGTTTCTCACTCAGTAAACCTTGCCACATCGAGTCACCTTGAGTTGCTACACTCGCTATCTCTGTAACTGCCTCCATCCTATAGAACCTTCCCTATCTCTGTAATCTCCTCCAGCCCCTACAACCCTCCCTATCTCTGTAACCTCCTCCAGCCCGAACAACTCTCCCTATCTCTGTAACCTCCTCCAGCCCCTACAACCCTCCCTATCTCTGTAACCTCCTCCAGCCCCTACAACCCTCCCTATCTCTGTAACCTCCTCCAGCCCCTACAATCCTCCCTATCTCTGTAACCTCCTCCAGCCCCTACAATCCTCCCTATCTCTGTAACTGTCTCCATTCCCTACAACTCTCCCGATCTCTCTAACCTCATCCAGATACTACAATCCTCCCTATCTCTGTAACTGTCTCCATTCCCTACAACCCTCCCTATCTCTGTAACCTCCTCCAGATACTACAACCCTCCCTATCTCTGTAACCTCCTCCAGATACTGCAACCCTCCCTATCTCTGCAACCGTCTCCATCCCCTACAACCCTCCCTATCTCTGTAACTGTCTCCATCCCCTACAACTTTCCCTATCCCTGTAACCTCCTCCAGCCCCTACAACACTCCCTATCTCTGTAACTGTCTCCATCCCCTACAACTTTCCCTATCCCTGTAACCTCCTCCAGCCCCTACAACCCTCCCTATCTCTGTAACCTCCTCCAGCCCCTACAATCCTCCCTATCTCTGTAACTGTCTCCATTCCCTACAACTCTCCCGATCTCTGTAACCTCCTCCAGCCCCTACAACACTCCCTATCTCTGTAACCTCCTCCAGATACCACAACCCTCCCTATCTCTGCAACCGTCTCCATCCTCTACAACCCTCCCTATCTCTGTAACCTCCTCCAGCCCCTACAACACTCCCAAGCTCTGTAACCTCCTCCAGATACCACATCACTCCCTATTTCTGTTGCCACTTCCAACCCCTACATCACTTGCTATGTCTGTAACCTCCTCCAGCCCCTACAACCCTCCCTATATCTGTAACCTACTCCAGCTCCTACAACCCTCCGAGATCGCTGCGCTCCTCCAATTCTGGCCTCTTGAACATCCCACTGATTCCCATCGCTCCACCATTGGTGGCTGTGCCTTCAGCCGCCTGGGGTCCTAACTCGGGGATTCCCTCCCTAAACCTCTCTGCCTGGATCAGCAATTGACATACATGAGTCCACTGCAGGTGACGTCTGTCAATCCCGTTTCAGGCCCAAATATATTCCTCAATGATCCACACAATTTTTAACATGGTGACTTTGTACTTCTGCAACATAAGAGACTGGTCCCGTTCTTTCCACAATTTTGCCTGCCACCCATCCTGGTCCACCTGCAAAGTTTCTGGACAGACTAAATCATCAGCTTCTAAAATGCTATCCCTTTTTCTTGAGTCATGATTTTCTTTCTTGGAGGTTTGCCTCGCCTCCTTCCACCCCATCAAGTCTGGAAATACCAAATCCAAGTGGGTTCGCGGGCAGTGTCCCATTAGTAATTCCGCTGGCATTACCCGTGTGGTCGCATTCGGCGCAGTGTTATTCAATAACAAGAAATTTGCCAAGCGTAAAACAGTGGCCTTGCTTTTTCATAGATGATTTGAACATTTGTACAGCTCATTCTGCTAAACCATTAGAAGCTGGCTGGTAAGGGGCTGGCCAAACATGGTGAATACCATCCAACTTAGTAAATTTCTGAAACTCCTCCGCTGTAAATGTTGTGCCATTGTCTGACACGAAGACCTTTGGGATGCCGTGGGTGACAAATATCTGTGAATGTGGCTGTGGTAGACTTTATCAATTGGACATCCAGCCGCTTTGAATGAGCATTCAGCAGGACGAGGAACATACGTCCCATGAACAGTCCTGCGAAATCTATGTGCAGTCTTGACCACAGCCCTCCCGGCCGCTCCCATTTGCTGGTGGTGACAGTGACTGCTGGGTTTCACAACTCAGAGACTGGCTGAGCATCCTTTCAATTTATTTATTGATGTAACTTTGGGCTCGTGTTTTCGTCCTAATTTGCCTGGGGTTCGCATTGTGCAATTCTTGTAATAAAAGTGGTCCCCCCTGGAGTGGACGATAACACAAGTCCCCCACAATAACACGCTGTCCTCACACGTTAGCTCCACCTTATGCTGCAGGTAAGGTCTTATTGCTCTGACTTATCATATTGCCAACCCTGTAACAGCATCCTCTTAATTTTTTACCATATTAGATCCCTTTTGGTCCAGTTTTTATATGGGCAGCTGCGACAGGCAAAGTCTCGATCGGGTGCAGCGCCAACACTATTTCTTGTGGTACAGGTGGTGATGGTACGGTCTGCAGCAGAAGGAGGCAGCTGAGTGCATCCACATTCAATATCTACACCCCTGGCCTATGTTGTAAAGAGTAGCTGTCTGCAGCTAGCAATGAAGTCCATCTCTATACCATCGCAGAGGTGACTGGTGGCAGTGGTTTATCCTCTCAGAATAAACCCAAAAGCGGATTGTGATCTGATACTATTGTGATCTGATACTATGCTTACCATATGTGGATTGATGAAACTTCTTCACCACATAAATTACCTCAACTCTCTTTTGTCAATTTGAAAATAATTTTTCTCAACATTTGATAAGGTTCTTGACACAAATGTGATTAGTCTCTCCACTCCACCTGACATCCTGTGGAACACGATTGCTCCCACGTCATATGGTGATGTATCACAGGTAACTACCAATGGTTTGGTTGGATCAAAATGTACAAGCAGTGTTGATGACTGTAAGGCTTGCTTTACTTTTGCAAATGCCTCTCTCCATTTTCATCACCTTTGCTTCTCAAAAGCTGGTGTAGTGGGGCTAAGATTGTAAACATATTTTGTAGGAATCTGCCGTAGTAATTTATCATCCCGAGGAACAATTTTAACTTCAGTACATTTTTAGGCCGGCGTGGTACATTCTTTATCACTTTAACCTTGTCCTCCAAAGGATTTGGCATCTACCCTGAAGCCCAGGTACGTAACTTCATTCTCCTGGAAAGTGCATTTCTCTTGTTTCAAACGGACACAAGCTTTTTAAAATCTTTTGAGGACTTCTTCTGGGTTTGCCCTGTGCTCTTCAAGGGACGCTCCCGTAACTAGTACATCACTATTTTGAGAATGCCTTGCAATAAACTTTCCATCATACACTGGAAAATGGCACAGGTCAATGAGACTTCAAAGGGTAAATGTGTGTACTGGTATAACTCGTTGTGAGTGTTGATGGTAACTAACTGCTGGGAATCTTCATTCAACTCCAGCTACCAGTAGGCGTGACTGAAATCTGAGCTTGGTGTACTTAGGTCCCCTGCTAATTTTGTGTAGAGGTCCTTGATTCTTGGAATGAAGTATCTATCTATCTGAGCTCCTCAATTTACAGTTAATTTATAATCCCCACAGATTGTTAAACCTGTATAGTTCTTATGACACCCAAGATTTCCAATCATCCGAGCTCCACTTCTACTTTATGATGGAGTGTGTAAGGCACCTTGTGGGCTTGAAAGAATTTAGGCATCGTCTCGGGGTGAAAAAACATTTTGGCTTTAGCCCTTTTTTTTCATCCCGGTTCCTTCTGGAAAATCCCAGAGTTTCTGCACAATAGCTCTTGAAATCCTACATCCCAAATATTCAATATCTCCAGCCAGTCCAATTTTATCTGTTTCAACCAGTCTTGACCCATGAGACAAGGTCTGTGTCCCTCAATCATTAGAACTGGTAATTGTGCTGTTTATTTACTGTCGGATACCATTACTATAACTGACCAAACTGTCTTCAGCATCTCTCCAGTAGATGTAGACAAAATAGCTTCCGATTCACTCAACCTCAATGATTACAAACCTTTCTCAAAGCAGCTGAATGCTTGTTCCCCTATGACTGTGGCTGTGGCTCCAGTGCTGACCTCCATTTTAAGAATTCTGCCATTGACCATCAAAGCTAATTCTATAGGTGACAACTTGCTGAGTTGGACCTGGTTTAAAGTGTTAGTTTCGGATCCCTTGTCAGGCTCCTCAGACACGTGCTCTAACGGTACTAAACTAACTTGTTTTTATTGTGTGTGTTCTGTCCTCTGTGCTCTATTTTGCACCATGCCTGTAAATGATCCTTCCTCTTGCAACGGAAACATACATAATTTCTGCATTGTTCCCTGGGAGAGCTCTCCCCTACACCAAAAACAAACATCCACCCCCAATGCTGTACTACACCTCTCAGGCTCTGCTGCACCCTTACTCGGCCTGTTCCTCACAGCAGCCATTTCATGACACAGACAGTTCACTTCATTAGGCACGCCTTGTACTTCACTTGTGTCCTGCTCAGTACATTCAGTCACCGAGGCCATTTCTATGGCATTTTCCAAAGAGATTTTAGTCTCAACCAGCAGCATTTTTTGTACTGTGAGGCTGTTAATTCCACAGACCAGTCTCTTAACATCTCCCCCAAAGTTGGACTGAATCCACAGAGCTCTGCTAACCCTTTCAATCGTGCCATGAACCCAGAGACTATCTTCCATGAGACCCTCACTGCAGAGTGAAACAAATACCTCAACATGATGATTGAAGGTTGGAGGTTAAAATTATCTTTGACCAATTTTTAACCATCTGTTTTCAGTGGGGGTGAAAGGGGATCCGCTGCCACTGAGATCAGTGGGAGAGAAGGGGGGAGAGGCCTGCGATCAGTATGGTTGGCGGGAGTGTGGGGGGATAAGGGGGTCAGTAATGTTGGGGGGGTGGGGCAATGTCTGTGGGGGCCAGGGGGAGGCATTAACCAGCCTGGGAGGGATGTGGCAGGGGAGCAGCATTCTATCATTTTATTTTCTGCACATGCGCAGTTGGAGGCGCTGATCGGAGCTGCTGAGTTTTGGACGTGTTAAGCCCCACCCACAAGCTTGTGCATGGTGATGCAGAATCGCTGATATTTTTGCAGGCAGAGTGCGTATGGGAGCACCTCAGAACGGGTCTAAAAGTCGGATCTGAAACACTCCCACTTTAAAGTCTGTCCAGCACTTAGAATCAAAATGGCAAAATAGGACCTTTTTCCTTCCACTTGAGGGATTCCAATCTCTGCTCTTGAGAAACAGTTTGGAATCTTCTCCCACACGCTTTCTCTCGGAAGCTTGCACTAAGGATTAAAAACCTCCAGGGTTTTTAATCTCTCCTTTTAGTTTTCCTTCGATCACCATGTGCATTCAAGCTTTGCTTTCCACAGACTCTCTCAGGGATTCAGTCACACCAATAGAATACCACTGCCTCACATCCATAATAAGGAGTCACCAACATTTTGAGCCTTTCAGATGTCTGGTTTCTCACACAGTCAACTTTAAATCTGTTTCTTGCAGCTGTCTGTTTAATTCAGAGTCTCCTCTCTGTCCTTCAATTTTACTGAACTGGACCTTGCTCAGATTTCCATTCTTTGTTCATTTTACTTAACCGTCTACCTGAGACTTTCCTTTGTTGCCTGATAAAAGTCTACAAGGTTATGAGAGGCATGGACAGAGTGGATAGTCAGAAGCTTTGTCCCAGGGTGGAAGAGTCAATTACTAAGGAGCACAGGTTTAAGGTGTGAGGGGCAAAGTTTCGAGGAGATGTACGAGGCAACTTCTTTACACAGAGGGTGGTGGGTGCCTGAAACTCGCTGCCGGGGGAGGTAGTGGAAGCAGATACAATAGTGACCTTTTAGGGGCGTCTTGACAAATAAATGAATAGGATGGGAATAGAGAGATACAGTCCCTGGAAGGGTAGGGGGTTTTAGTTCAGTCGGACAGCATGGTCGATGCAGGCTTGGAGGGCCGAAGGGCCTGTTCCTGTAATTTTCTTTGTTCTTTGCATTTCTTGATTTCTGGGACTTCCGTTCATTCTTTTGGGAAATCTGCTGTCTGCAGTCCCCTGTCCTATGCCCAGTTGCTATTGGCACTAGATTACAATTAACTCAAAAGCTCTTGCAGTCTCAGTGTGGCCTTTGGTTGCTGAGCAACAAGCTAATTTTATTTAAACCCTATTTGCTTTAACATCATTAAGCAATATATACAATACATTCATCTGGACCAAACTACAGACTGGCTTTCCCAGCACATAAATAAAGAAACACAAATCAAGCTTAAACTTAAAAGCTATACTTTATTTCTGATATCTGCAAGCAAATAAAAATAACGTAAAACTACCTCTACTTCCTGACACAAGCTTCTTGAGTGCTCTCAACCAAGCAAGTGGAGAATATTTCATCACACTCCTGACTTGTGCCTGTAGACTACTTAGCACTTCTGCATGAAGATGGTAGCAAATGCTTCAACCTTGCCTTTTGCACTGAAGTGCTCTTTTGCTTTCTAATTTTCTCAGTCTCCAGGAAGTGGACTTACTCTGCTACAGAAGAAGAAGCTAGTTATTTGCTGAGTAACTGGTAGTTGACTATGATTCATTCTATTCCTAAGGTTCAAAGTAGTCCAGGAACTGGTGCTAAGGTTAACAAACTATATAAAATCAAAATACATAATTGAATAAAAGTAATTAAAGTGAATTCGCGCACATTAAGGATGGCAGTACAGATGTGTCACAGCTGCAGCATGTAGGGCCCCTTGGATGCCGGTGTGATCCAGGGCAAACACATTTGGAGCATTTGAAGTTTGAACAGTTCGGCTCAGAGTGTATGAGCTGGAGGGTGAACTACAGACACTGCAATGCATCAGGTAATGGGAAAGCTACCTGGATTCTTTATATCAGGAGGCAGTCACACCTCTTTGGATAGAGCTTTCTGATTTGGTCAGTAGTCAAGGACGGGAATGTATGGCTGCAAGTGAGGCAGATAAGGGGACTCAGAGGGCAGAAGCACAGTAGATTCAGCCTTTATAATTCTGAAACAGGGTTTGAGGTTCTCTCAGCTTGTTTGGACGAGAGTGGAGGCTGCAGAGTGGATGAGCTAACTGGCCATGGCACAGTGGTACAGAAATTTAGTGGTTGTAGGGGACAGTATAATGAGAAGGATTGACACTGTTCTCTGCAATAAAAAGTGAGAATCCAAATGTCTGTGTTACCTGCCCAGTTACGATGTGGAGATGCCGGCGTTGGACTGGGGTAAACACAGTAAGAAGTTTAACACCAGGTTAAAGTCCAACAGGTTTATTTGGTAGCAAATGCCACTAGCTTTCGGAGCGTTGCCCCTTCGTCAGGTGGAGTGGAGAAATGCTCACAAACAGGGCATACAGAGACACAAACTCAATTTAGAGAATAATGATTGGAATGCAGTCTTTACAGATAATCAAGTCTTAAAGGTACAAACAATGTGAATGGAGGGAGCATTAAGCACAGGTTAAAGAGATGTGTATTGTCTCCAAACAGGACAGCCAGTGAGATTCTGCAAGTCCAGACAAGCTGTGGGGGTTACAGATAGTGTGACATGAACCCAAGATCCTGGTTGAGGCCGTCCTCATGTGTGCGGAGCTTGGCTATTAGTTTCTGCTCAGCGACTCTGCGCTGTCGTGTGTTGTGAAGGCCGCCTTGGAGAATGCTTACCCGGAGATCAGAGGCTGAATGCCCGTGACCGCTGAAGTGCTCCCCCACAGGAAGAGAACAGTCTTGCCTGGTGATTGTCGAGCGGTGTTCATTCATCCGTCGTTTTCCCAATGTACCAGGCCTCGGGACATCCTTTCCTGCAGCTTTTCAGGTAGACAACATTGGCCGAGTTGCAAGAGTATGTACCTGGTGGATGGTGTTCTCACGTGAGATGATG
This sequence comes from Mustelus asterias, assembly GCF_964213995.1. Lineage (NCBI taxonomy): Eukaryota > Metazoa > Chordata > Chondrichthyes > Carcharhiniformes > Triakidae > Mustelus > Mustelus asterias. Next base: position 80,463,120 of record NC_135816.1, on the reverse strand, counting down.
GCATCCGTGTCGATGATCTGGCACGTCTTGCAGAGGTTGCTGTGGCAGGGTTGTGTGGTTTCGTGGTCACTGTACTCCTGAAGGCTGGGTAGTTTGCTGCGGACAATGGTCTGTTTGAGGTTGTGCGGTTGTTTGAAGGCAAGAAGTGGGGGTGTGGGGATGGCCTTGGTGAGATGTTCGTCTTTATCAATGACATGTTGAAGGCTCCGGAGGAGATGCTGTAGCTTCTCCGCTCCGGGGAAGTACTGGACGACGAAGGGTACTCTGTCCACTGTGTCCCGTGTTTGTCTTTTGAGGAGGTCGGTGCGGTTTTTCGCTGTGGCGCGCGGAACTGTTGATCGATGAGTCGAGCGCCATATCCTGTTCTTATGAGGGCATCTTTCAGCGTCTGGAAGTGTCTGTTGCGATCCTCCTCATCCGAGCAGATCCTGTGTATACGGAGGGCTTGTCCTTAAGGGGTGGCTTCTTTAACGTGTTTAGGGTGGAAGCTGGAGAAGTGGAGCATCGTGAGGTTATCCATGGGCTTGCGGTACAGTGAGGTGCTGAGGTGACCGTCCTTAATGGAGATGTGTGTGTCCAAAAATGCAACCGATTCTGGAGAGTAGTCCACAGTGAGTCTGATGGTGGGATGGAACTTGTTGATGTCATCATATAGTTGTTTCAGTGATTGTTCACCATGAGTCCAAAGGAAGAAAATGTCATCGATGTATCTAGTGTATGGCATCGGTTGAAGGTCCTGTGCGGTGAAGAAGTCTTGTTCGAACCTGTGCATGAAGATGTTAGCATATTGAGGTTTGAATTTGGTCCCCATGGCTGTTCCGTGTGTCTGGATGAAGAACTGGTTGTTGAAGGTGAAAACATTGTGGTCCAGGATGAAGCGGATGAGTTGTAAAATTGCATCTGGAAACTGGCAGTTGTCGGCGCTGAGCACTGAGGCCGTTGCAGCAATGCCGCCATCGTGGGGGATGCTGGTGTAGAATGCCGAGACATCCATTATGACGAGGAGTGCTCCTGGTTCAACTGCTCCATGTGTGCTGAGTTTCTGTAGGAAGTCCGTCAGTCGCGACAAAAGCTGGGGGTTCTTTGTACAATGGGTTTCAGGATGCCCTCGACATAGCCGGAGAGGTTCTCGCACAGGGTCCCTTTGCCCGATACGATGGGACGGCCAGGTGTGTTTGCCTTGTGTAGCTTCGGGAGGCAGTAGAGATCTCCAACGCCGGGGGTACATGGGATGAGAGCACGGAGGGTGCTCCGAAGGTCCGGATCAAAGATCTTGATCAGAGTGTTGAGTTGATGGGTGTGTTCTTTGGTCAGATCTGTGGGTAACTGTCTGTAGTGTTCCTCGTTGTTCAGTTGTTGGTACACTTCTTTGCAGTAATCCGTTCTGTTCAGTATGACAATGGCCCCTCCTTTGCTGGTTTGATGACAATGTTGCGGTTGGTCTTGAGAGCGCAGATGGCATTGCGTTGTACTTGGATGATGTTCAGAGCTGTCTTGTGAGTGCGGCCGATGAATTTGGTGTTGACGCACCTCCTGATGGCTTGGGCATACATGTCAAGTCGAGGGCAGCGGCCTTCCGGAGGAATCTAATTCGACTCTTTCCTCTTCGGATGCACTGCGGATCTCTCTGTCAGCTGTTCCGGTTCATTGGCTGTCTCATTGTGTTCGCTGTTGGCCTCTTGGGGTTTATGGAAGAACTGCCACAGCCTCATTCACCTGATGAATTCCTCTGTGTCTGCTGCGAGACTGATGGGGTCTATTTTAGTGGTGGGGCAAAAATTGGGCCCTCGGCTGAGAACTTCGATTTCATCTGGCTGAAGTGTGTAGTCCGACAAGTTGACAATGGACTTTCCTGCAGTGGTACTGTTTTCTACTGTGGTACCGGGGGAGACTTGGTTGCTGCTGGTGGTGATGCCGAGTTTCTCAAGTTTCCTGTTCTTGGTGTGCATGTAGATGGTGTAGTTCCTTTGTCTCGTCTGCTTGGCAAAGTTTCACAGCTGGTCTGCGTCCTGAGCGTAAGTTGAGAATATGGATTCGATCTTGGTTTCCAGGCTGCGGCGTTTGCTGTAGAGCTGGTGTATGAGGTGGTTGAGGAGCGTGAGAAAGGTGCGATGGCAAAGTGTCTCAGCGTAGTCTGTGTTAAAGGTTGACCTGAGTGGGTTCGTGATCTGTAGTCCTTTCGGTATCTTGTCTGCTTTCTTGCATCTTTGTAGAAACTTGATGTCTGTGAAACTTGATTACCTGCCCAGTACCAGGGTTCTGGACACTTGCTCAATGTTGGAGAGCAACTTGCAATGGGAGGTGGAGAACAAATGACATAGACAGGACAAAGAAGGAAATTCTGCATGATCAGTACGAGGACCTAGGCACCAAATTAAGAAGCAGAACCCCAAGTCACAATCTCTGGATTATTACTTGAGCCGCATGCAAATTGGCATTGGACAAATCAGATAATAGAGGTGAATGCATAGCTCAAAGCGTGGTTTGGGAGAAGTGAGTTCTGATTTGTAGGGCACTGATATCAGTACTGAGGAAAATGGGGGCTGTACCATTGGGACCGTCTTCACACAAACCATGATGGGACCAGTATTCTTGCAAGCCACTTAACTTGGGGCATAAAGAGGATTTTAAACAAGGCAAGGAGGGGCAAGGAGTCAAATTTGGAAAAATGTGGTAATTCAATGAGCAAAGACAAGGCCAAAGAGAAAGGCATTATTACAGGAAATGAAAAACAGACTGTGACATCAGGAAAGAGAGTACAAACTAACACTAAAATCACTATCTAAATTTATGTAGCATTCAAAACAAAAACAGGTGAACTGAGAGCGCATATAGCAATAAATAAGTATGATTTGATGGCCATGGCTCTAAAACGACATGGATCTCGACCTGAATATTAAAGGGTAAACAATATTTAGGAAGGACAGGAAGTGAGGAAAAGGTGGCTCTGTTGGTTAATGATGCTATTAGCACACAACATGATGGAGGGGATCCTCAATGTGAAGATGCGATTTTGTCTCCACAAAGACTTTGTGGTGGCCACTCCTATCGATGCTCTCATGTACAGATGCATCTGCAGCTGGCAGGTTTGTGAGGATGAGGTCAAGTATGTTCTTTCCTCTTGTTGGTTCTCTCACCACCTGCCACAGTCCCAGCCTAGAAGTTATGTCCTTTAGGACACAGCCAGCTCAGTCTGCTTTGGTACTTGGTGATGGATATTGAAGTCCCCACCCAGAGTACATTCTGTACTCTTGCCACCCTCAGTGCTTCCTCCAAGTGGCATTCAATATGGAGGAGTACTGATTCACCAGCTGAGAAGGAACAGTATGTAGTAATCAGCAGGAATTTTCCTTGCCAATGTTTGACCTGTGCCATGAAACTTCATGTGGTCCATAGTCGGTGGTCAGGACTCCCAGGGCAACTCCTCCCCTACTGTATAGCACTCTGCTGGTACCTCTGCTGGGTCTGTTCTGCTGGTGGGATAAGACATAGTGAGGAATGGTGATGGTGGTGTCTGGGATATTATTTGTAAGATATAATTCCATGAGCATGACTGTGTCAGGCTGTTGCTTGACTAGTCTGTGAGAGCCCCAAATACTAGTAAAGACGACTTTGCAGGGTGAACACGGTTGGGTTTGCCTTTGTCATTTTGGTCCATCCGGTTTAATTCCTTTTTGACTCCACAGCAGTTTGATATGACGGAGTGGGTAGAATTTGTTGCCTATCCCCAATTGCCTTTGACCTGAGTGACTTGCGGACATTTCACTGGGAAGTTAAGATTCAATGACATTGCTGTGGGCCTGGAGTCACATGTAGGCCAGACCAACCAAGGGTGGCAGATTCCCTTCCCGAAAGGGACATAGAACATAGAACAATACAGCACAGAACAGGCCCTTCGGCCCACGATGTTGTGCCGAGCTTTGTCTGAAACCCAGATCAAGCTATTTCTTCCCTATCATCCTGAAGTGCTCCATGTGCCTATCCAATAGCTTCTTAAATGTTCCTAAAGTTTCTGACTCCACTATCCCTGCAGGCAGTCCATTCCACACCCCAACCACTCTCTGAGTAAAAAACCTACCTCGGACATCCTTCCTATATCTCCCACCATGAACCCTATAGTTATGCCCCCTAGTTACCGCTCCATTCACCCGAGGAAATAGTCTTTGAACGTTCACTCTATCTATCCCCTTCATCATCTTATAAACCTCTATCAAGTCTCCTCTCAACCTCCTCCGCTCCAAAGAGAAAAGCCCAAGTTCCCTCAACCTTTCCTCATAAGACCTACCCTCCAAACCAGGCAGCATCCTGGTAAATCTCCTTTGCACTCTTTTCAGTGTCTCCACATCCTTCTTGTAGTGAGGTGACCAGAACTGCACACAATATTCCAAATGTGGTCTCACCAAGGTCCTGTACAGTTGCAGCATAACCCCATGGCTCTTAAACTCAAACCCCCTGTTAATGAACGCCAACACACTATAGGCCTTCTTCACGGCTCTATCCACTTGAGTGGCAACCTTCAGAGATCTATGGATATGAACCCCAAGATCTCTCTGTTCCTCCACATTCTTCAGAACCCTACCTTTGACCCTGTAATCCACATTTAAATTTGTCCTACCAAAATGAATCACCTCGCATTTGTCAGGGTTAAACTCCATTTGCCATTTTTCAGCCCAGCTCTGCATCCTATCTATATCTCGTTGCAGCCTACAACAGCCCTCCACCTCATCCACTACTCCACCAATCTTGGTGTCATCAGCAAATTTACTGATCCACCCTTCTAGCCCCCTCCTCCAAGTCATTTATAAAAATTACAAATAGCAGAGGACCAAGCACTGATCCCTGTGGCACTCCGCTGGTAACCGGTTTCCAGTCTGAAAATTTTCCATCCACCACTACCCTCTGTCTTCTGTTAGATAGCCAGTTACCTATCCAATCGGCCAAACTTCCCTCTATCCCACACATCCTTACTTTCTTCATAAGCCGACCGTGGGGGACTTTATCAAACACCTTACTAAAATCCATGTATATGACATCAACTGCACTACCTTCATCTACACACTTAGTTACCTCCTCAAAAAATTCAATCAAATTTGTGAGGCAAGACTTGCCCTTCACGAATCCATGCTGACCATCCCAGATTAAGCTGCATCTTTCTAAATCGTCGTAAATCCTATCCCTAAGGACCTTTTCCATCAACTTACCGACCACCGAATTAAGACTAACCGGCCTATAATTACCAGGGTCATTTCTATTCCCTTTCTTAAACAGAGGAACAACATTCGCCACTCTCCAGTCCTCTGGCACCACCCCCGTGGACAGTGAGGACCCAAAGATCAATGCCAAAGGCTCTGCAATCTCATCCCTTGCCTCCCAAAGAATCCTAGGATATATTTCATCAGGCCCAGGGGACTTATCAACTTTCAGTTTATTCAAAATTGCTAGTACATCTTCCCTCCGAACATCTACTTCCTGCAGCCTATCAGCCTGTGACACCCTCTCTTCCTCAAAAACATGGCCCCTCTCCTTGCTGAACACCGAAGAAAAGTATTCATTCATCACCTCTCCTATCTCTTCTGACTCCATGCACAGCTTCCCACTGCCGTCCTTGACCGGCCCCAACCTCACCCTGGTCATTCTTTTATTCCTCACATAAGAGTAAAAAGCCTTGGGGTTTTCCTTGATCCAACCCGCCAAGGACTTCTCATGCCCCCTCCTAGCTCTCCTAAGCCCCTTTTTCAGCTCATTTCTTGCTAACTTGTAACCCTCCATCGAGCCAACTGAACCTTGTTTTCTCAACCTTACATACGCTTCCTTCTTCCTCTTGACAAGACATTCCACCTCTTTTGTGAACCATGGTTCCCTCACTCGGCCATTTCCTCTCTGCCTGGCAGGAACACACCTATCAAGGACACGCAGTATTTGTTCCTTGAAAAAGTTCCACTTATCATTAGTGCCTTTGCCTGACAATTTTTGTTCCCATCCTATGCTTCCTAATTCCCGCCTGATTGCATCATAATGTGTAAACCAGATGGGTTTGTATGACAATTGACAATGGTTTTTGTGATCATCATTAGACTCACTTTTAATCTCAGATTTTTATTAATTGAATTTAAATTCAGCTGTCGCTGGAGTGGGATTTTAACCTAGGGCCCCAGAACATTAGATTTTAACCTAGGGCCCCAGAACATTAGATTTTAACCTAGTGCCCCAGAACATTAGCCTCTGATTACTAGCCCAATGACAATACCGTTCACTCTGAGATTATGAAGGGACTTGACAGGGTAGACACTAGAGGCTGTTTCCCGCTGGCTGGAGAATCTGGAATGGTGAGACAATCTTAAAAGATGGTCATTTAGGACTGAGATGAGGAGCAATTTCTTCAGTCAGAGAATTGTGAATTTTTGGAATGCTGTCCCCAGGGGTTTGTGGATGCTCCATTCTTGAATATTTCAGGCTGAGTCAAACAGGTTATTAGTCTCTCGGAGACTGGGTGGATCTGAGGTAGTAATTCAGCAATGATCATATGGAATGGTGGAGCAAGTTTGAGGAGGCTGTGTGGTTCACTCCCGTTCTAATTCCGCATGTCCTTATGTCCTTGTTTATTAAAATGAATGTAGACACATATCTATATTCTTGTGTCACTCTGTCTTAAGCACACATTTGATTACAATGGATGGGATTTTCCAGCTATTCCTGCCAGTAGGATCTAACGGTGCCATCGGAGGGGGTTCTTGCGGTGGGTTCCTATAAGAGTTATAGAGGCGATAGCAAGAGGGTGTCAAAAACAAATTGAAGGGCCTTATGAAATAAGTAATTTAAAAAATCTGGCATAGGTGAGATGCTATGTTCTGGGAGCAAAGTCGAGTCGTAGCCTTGCTTCCTGTCGAGACAGGCTCGGTTCAGTTCACACAACACAGAGCAGGCAGAAATCTGAACCCATCCTGGTTTGAACTGGGTAGAACTTAATCACATTATTTATCCAGCAGTTCAGGCTCTGGCACTCCAGGGTTCCTGATCGTATCGTAGACTGTGAGTGGCATTTCCAAGCACTCTGACTGCTTTGGAACCTAAAGAAAAAGCAGAGAAATATTTTTGAAAGAAGAAATGGCTGTGATCTAAGAACCCCCTTATCCGTGGGCACAAATACTGAAATGGCCGTTAAATCTCAGCAAGAAGCCAAAATCTGGATTTGTGCCGGCGAGATCTCAGAACGAGATCTTACCTGTCCCCTGCGATGACATGAGGAGGTCGTGTGGAAGGGTGCGAGCCTGATTAGCAGATATTATAACACATTATAATATAATTAGTGTGCTTACTGCCGCGACATCCCCCCTCGTTGTAACGTCCCACCCAGGCGATGAGACGACACACTGGCACTAATCACTACTGGTTGACAAAAGCAAAAACAGTCGTGATGACCAGGTCGGGAGTGCAAAGATAAATAGAGCCCCCAGGCGGTGAGGGTGGCAGGGAATGCAGTAGAAATGCACTGATGCCTTGTGGAGGGAGGGGGAGAGGGAAGGGTGTGTGTGTCGATGCTAATAGTGGGATGGGTCACTCAGATCCTTGTGGGAGGGGGTCCTTTTACCTAAATCAGAGATAGGCGGCCCTTTAAAAAGGGGGTCGATCTTGGGATTCTTGGCCTTGCTGACTTTTTCAGCCCCACCCTGGCAGCTGACTGCCTGATTCTCACTTCCCCTTTGAAATTGCATGAGTGTTGTTTAATACAATAGGAAAAGTCAGCCGTGCAGTTACAGGTTTCACGCTAGTTTTCTTGCATTTTTGGGAAGATTCTGCCCACAACTTTTATTTATTTGTTCACAGGATGTGGGCCTCTCTGGCTCAGTCAGCATTTATTGCCCATCCCTAATTGCCCCTTGAGAAGGTGATGGTGAGCTGCATTCCTGAACTGCTGCAGTCCATGTGGTGTAGGTACACCCACAGTGCTGTTAGGGAGGGAATTCCAGGATTTTGACCCAGCTGCAGTGATGGAAAGTCGGGATGGTGAGTGACTTGGACAGGAACCTCCAGGTGCTGGTGTTCCCAGGTATCTGTTGCTCTTGTCCCTCTTGATGGTAGTGGCTGTGGGTTTGGAAGATGCTGCCCAAGGAACCTTGGTGAGTTCCTGCAGTGCATCTTGTAGATGGTGCACACGGCTTTCACTGTACATCGGTGATGGAGGGAGTGGATGTTTGTGGACGGGACAACAATCATGCGGGACTGCTTTGTCCTGGATGGCATTAAGCTTCTTGAGTGTTGGAGCTGCACTCATCCAGGCAAGTGGACAGTATTCCATCGCGCTCCTGACTTGTGTCTTGTAGAAGGTGGACAAGTTTTGGAGAGTCAGGAGGTGAGTTACTCACCACAGGATTCCCAGCCTCTGACCTGCTCTTATAGCGACAGTATTTTATGGCTGGTCCAGTTCAGTTTCTGGTCAACGGTAACACCCAGGATGTTGAGAGTGGGGGATCCAGTGAAGGTAATCTCATTGAACATGCCTCAGTGCTGTTTAGGAGGGAGTTTGCCCAGTGACAATGAAGGAATTGTCGATACATATCATGATTGGGATGATGTGTGTGTGCCTGAGAGAGATTTTGGAGGGGATTTGGAGCTTTTGCTGTTTCCACGCTAACCACCACCCTTGCCATTCTCAGTCTTGGATGTTATTTAGACAGGTGAGGCAACCTTAGGCTTCATTGGAACACTGGAATCTTGCTATCCGTGCATTTCCGGGATTCAGTACAGCAGGTGAGGTTCCAATGAGGAGATTGTTAGATATTGAGTGGGAATCAGGAATCCAGTGAATGTACGGGCCCTGGGGGTGAAATGTGTGTCCTATTTCCCATTACCATCTCATTTCCTTCTGGGGAAGGGCGTTGCTCTCCATGACTTTTCCCTGCCTGCACGCACGCATAAATGGTCTGTGACTCAGGACCTGTGGGATCCTGCACACTTCCCGACTTATTCGAACCTTTGAAAGGAAAGAATAGACAATAGTGAGTAACGTGGGAGTTCGTCAATGAAACCTCATCGTACATGTCCCTCCTCTTCACTCCCCACTCCCCCTCCACCTCTCCACAACCTGTCCATGCTGTCCTGTCTTCTCACTGCTGCTCCCTCCAACCTTGTGCTCTCCTCCGATGCCCTTCCTTTCATGTCCTCTCCATTCCTGCCTCACAATTCTTGCCCCCTTCCCTGTGGCACCTCATTCTTAACCAGCTGCCAAAACTCTACCGCAACCTATCTGGTCCCCTGAGATTTCATCCCTGCCCATTCCTCCCTTGTTCCCTCTTGCTCTGTGTCCTCTTCTGCTGCCCCTTGCTCTCTTGTTCCCATCTCCCCAACTCCCTCACGCTGTGCCTTCGCCAATCCTCCCCTCTTTTCACGAGACCACTCCTTCCCTTGACCCTCATCCCCTGCCGTCTCCAATCATGCTTCTACGTGTTCTTCTGCAGTCAGCTACACTCCTGCCTCTTCCCACTGGGCAACTTCCTCACAATTCTCCCACAAACTCTGCCACCCGTCATGTTCAGTCAGTCACTTCCCCATTACCACTTCACCCTCATTCCCTCCCATTCCCCTCGCTCCCCAATTTCCCTCCTCCCATTCCCCTCACTTCCTCCCTTCCCCTTCGCTCCCTCAATTTCCCTCATTCCCTCCTGTTTGCCTCACTCCCTGCATTTCTCTCTATCCTCACATTCCCGTAATTCCCTCCCATTCTGCTCAACCCTCACTCCCTCAATTTTCCCTCATTCCCTCCCATTCCCCTCACTCCTCCCATTCACCTTACTTCCTCCCATCCTCCTCACTCCCTCCAATTCCCCTCACTCATCCCATTCACCTCACTCTCTCCCATCCACCTCACTCCTACGCCATCCACTGCTGCAATTCTCCCTGTCACAGGATCATGAGTCTCCCAAACATAGAGAAGTATTTCCAAAACTTGCCTTCATGTATACAACAGTTTTTCCTTAATGCAGCTTTATTCTTCCAGGAACAATAGCAAAAGATGAGCAGGATGATGATGATGGGCACTGCTACATATCCTGTTATTTCATACGGGAAACTTCCAGATGAGTCAGTTTCTGAATGTTGCGAATGGGAGGATTAGAGTTTAGAATGACATCAATATGAATTTCACAAACAGACACAGCAGCACACGGACTACACGTAGCTAGCTGCCTCACACTGTCACTCAGTAACCCCTCTCCCCCAGCACCCTGTGTTACTGACTGTATCTCTACTGGTGTTAATCCAGCTCCCTCACACTGTCACTCAGTAACCCCTCTCCCCCAGCACCCTGTGTTACTGACTGTATCTCTACTGATGTTAATCCAACTCCCTCACACTGTCACTCAGTAACCCCTCTCCCCCAGCACCCTGTGTTACTGACTGTATCTCTACTGATGTTAATCCAGCTCCCTCACACTGTCACTCAGTAACCCCTCTCCCCCCAGCACCCTGTGTTACTGTCTGTATCTCTACTGATGTTAATCCAGCTCCCTCACACTGTCACTCAGTAACCCCTCTCTCCCAGCACCCTGTGTTACTTACTGACTGTATCTCTACTGATGTTAATCCAGCTCCCTCACACTGTCACTCAGTAACCCCTCTCTCCCAGCACCCTGTGTTACTTACTGACTGTATCTCTACTGATGTTAATCCAGCTCCCTCACACTGTCACTCAGTAACCCCTCTCCTCTATATTACTGACTGTATAGAGTTAGAGAGCAATACAGCATGGAAACAGGTCATTCAGCCCATGTCAACCATGGTGCCGTCCTAGCCAGTCCTAATTGCCCGTGTTTGGCCCATATCTCTAATCCTTTACCATCCATGTACTTATCCAAATGCTTTTTAAAATGTTGCTATTGTATCTGTCTCAACCACTTTCACTGGCAGCTCATTCCATATACACAACAACCTCTGCGTGAAGAAGTTGCCCTTTTAAATCTTTCCCCTCTCACCTTAAACCTATGCCCTCTAGTTTTCAATTCCCCTTCTCTGGGAAAGGCCTCTGCGCATTCATCCTATCTATGCCCCTCATGGTTTTATACACCTCAATAAGGTCACTCCTCATTTTCCCATGTTCCAAGGAATAAAGTCCCGGCTAACCTCTCCCTATAACTCAGGCCCACTGGTCCTGGCACCATCCTCGTAAAACTCTTTCCAGTTTATCAATGTCTTTCCTATAACATGGTTATCAAAACTGTACCCAATACTCTAAGTGCGGCCTCACCAACGACTTATACAACTGTAACATAATGTCCCAACTCCTATAGTCAATGTCCTGACTGATGAAGACCTGTGAGCTAAATGCCTTCTTCACCATCCTGTCTACCTGTGATGCCGCTTTCAACAAACAATGTACTTGTACTCCTAGGTCCCTCTGTTTCTCAACACTCCCCAGGGTTCTACCATTCACTGTATACGTCCTACCCTGGTTTGACTTTCCAAAGTGCAACACCTCACACTAATCTATATTGAAGTCCATTTGCCAATCCTCGGCCCACTTACCTAACTGATTAATATCCCCCTGTAATTTTAGATAACCTTCTTCACTATTAACAATTCTTCCTAACTTAGTATCATTCGCAAATTCACTAACCATGCCTTGTACAGTCACATCCAAATCATTTACGTAAGTACTTACAAGGGCCCTAACACCGACCCCTGAGAGGCACACCACTAGTCACAGGCCTGCAGTCCGAGAAACAAAACAAGACCATCACCTTCTGCTTCCTACCATTGAGCCAATTTTGAATCCAATTAGCTAGCTCTCCCTGGATCCCATGCAACCTAATCTTCCAGAATAGTCTGCCATGCCAAAGGCCTTGCCAAAGTTCATACAGGCAACATCTACTGCCCTACCCTCAATGGCGGCATGGTGTCACAGTGGTTAGTACTGCTGCCTCACAGCGCCAGGGACCCATGTTCGATTCCCAGCTTGGCTCACTGTCTGTGCAGAGTCTGCATGTTCTCCCGTGTCTGCATGAGTTTCCTCCGGGTGCTCCGGTTTCCTCCCACAATCCAAAAGACATGCTGGTTATATGCTTTGACCATGCTAAATTCTCCCTCAGTGTTACCAGAGTGTGGCGACTAGGGGATTTTCACAGTAACTTCATTGCAGTGTTAATGTAAGCCTACCTGTGACACTAATAAATAAACTTCAACTTTAAACAGCATTCTCTTGATTACCTCTTAGAGTTTTTGGAAAAGATTTGTCAGATATGACTTTCCACACACAAAGTCATCTGTAATCAGACCTCGACTATCCAACTGCTGGTAGATTCTGTCCCTCAGAATCCCCTCCAGTAACTTACCCACCACTAATGTCCAGCTCACCGGCCTGTAATTCCTTGACTTTGCTGCCCTTCTTTAACAAAGAACAACATTAGCCACCCTCCAGTCTTCCAGAACTTCGCCAGTGGAAAAGATGAAGCAAATATCTCTGCAAAGGCCTCTGCAATTTCTTCCCTAGCCTCCCACAAGATCCGAGAATACACTTGATCAGGCCCAGGGCATTTATTCACCTTAATGTGCTTTAAGGCTGTAAATACCTCCTCTCTAGTAACATGCATGTGGTCCATGACATCACCATTTGCTTCCCTTATTTCTTTAGCACCCATGATTTTCTCCTTAGTAAACATCGAGGAGAAATATTCATTAAATATCTCACCTATCTCCTGTGGCTCCACACACAGATGGCCATGCTGACCTTTAAGGGGGCCTATTCTCTCCCTGGTCACTCTTTTAGTCTTACTATAGACTATAGAACCTCTTGGGATTTTCTTTAACCTTACCTGCCAGATCCATTCATATCTTCCTGATTTCCCTCTTGAGTGAACTCTTACACTTTTTATAGTCATCGAGGAATTCACTTGTCCCCGATTGTCTAAACCCAGCTTCCTTCTGTTTCTTGACCAGAGCGTCAATATCCCTCACCAGCCAGGGATCCCTAAACTTGCCATCCTTTCCCTTCACCCTGACAGGAACATACTGACCTGGACTCTTGATATCACACTTTTAAAAGCTTCCCATTTGCCAGTTATTACTATCCCTTCAAACAGACTCACCCAATCGACCTCTGCTAGATCCTGCCTAACGGCCCTAAAATTGGTCCTACTCCAGTATAGGACCTGTGGACCTGTCGCATCTTTTTCCATAACTATTTAAAAACTAATAGTGTTATGGTCGCTGAACCCAATGTGCTCCCCAGCTGACACTTCAGTCACTTGTCCTACCTCGCTTTCTAAGAGGAGGTGTCCCCACGCACCCCCCCCACCACCCCTCCACACCACCCCCCCACCCCCCCACACCACCACCCCCACCCCCCCCCCCCCTCCACCCACCACCCCCCCCCCTCCACCCACCACCCCCACCCCACCCCCCCTCCACCCACCACCCCCACCCCACCCCCCCTCCACCCACCACCCCCACCCCACCCCCCCTCCACCCACCACCCCCACCCCACCCCACCGAGTAGGGCCCCTCTATACATTGATTCAGGAAACTTTCTTGGGCACATTTAACAAATTCCACCCCGTTCAGGCCCTTTGGGGAAATTAAAATCTCCCACTATTATTCTTACAACTATCTTTTCTCTCGTCACATCTGCTCCTCTCACCAACTTGATTGAGTTTTTGAAAAGGTGACAAAGATAATTGATGAGGAAAGGGCTCTGGATGGAGTTTTTATGGACATTAGTGAGGCGTTTGCCAAGGTCCCACGTGGCAGACTGGTACAAAAACTAAAATCACATGTGATTCGGGGTGGGCTGGCTAGATGGATACAGAACTGGTTTGGTTATAGAAAACAGAGTAGCGGTGGAAGGGTTTTTGTCGGAATGGAGATCTGTAGCTCGTGGTGTGCTGCAGGGATCAGTGCTGGGACCTCTGTTGTTTGTAGTACATATAAATGATCTGGAGGAAAATGTGGGGGGTCTGATTAGTAATTTTGCAGATGAAACGAAGATTGGTGGAGTTGCTGATAGTGCCGAGGATACAACAGGATATAGATAGATTGAAGACATGGGCACAGAAATGGCAGATGGAGTTTAATCCGGACAAATGTGAGGTGATGCGTTTAGGAGGATCAAACTTAGTTGTGAATTATACTGTGAATGGCAGAACTCTTAGGAACATTAATATACAGAGGGATCTGGGCGTGCAGGTCCACAGTTCCCTAAAAGTGGCAACACATGGGGTCCAAGGGGTTAAGGAACCATATGGCATGCTTGCCTTCATCGGCTGGGGCACTGAGTACAAGAGCCAGGAAATCGTGTTGCAGCAATTTTAAATGTTGATCAGACTGCATCTTGAGCATTGTGTGCAGTTCTGGTTGACACACTATCAGAAAGATGTGGAAGCTTTGGAGAGAGTGTAAAGAAGGTTCACCAGGATGTTGCCTGGTCTTGAGGGTGGTGACTATGAGGAGAGGTTGCATAAACTGGGATTGTTTTCACTGGAAAGACAGAGGCCGAGGAGGGACCTGATAGAGGGTCTACAAAATTATGAGAGGTATAGACAGGGTGGATAGTCAGAGGCTTTTTCCCAGGGTGGAAATGTCAATTACAAGGGGGCACAGGTTCAAGGACAGAGGGTGGATATGTGGGGGAGGTTTTTCATGCAGAGTGTGGCCTGGAATGTGCTGCCAGAGGAGGTGGTGGAAGTAGGCACATTAGCAACATTTAAGAGGCATCTGGATAAAATATGTTAAGTTCATAGAGGGATCCGGTCTGAGTAGGGGCATAAGATTTTTTTTAGTTTAGTTAGGGCATCATGAACGGTACGGGCTTGGAGGGCCGAAGGGCCTATTCTTATGCTGTACTTTTCTTTATTCTTTGTTCTTTCTTTGATGTCATTCCGGCTCCCTCACACTCTCACTCAGGAACTCCCTCTGAAAGTAGTACCTCATTAGATTATCCTGCCCCCACCTGATGCTACTATTGGACACAAGCCACTGAACGTTTGAGGTAGGTGTGAAAAGAGGGGCTAAAAGGATTAACTTGGAGCCCAAGCGCTTTCTGCGTTTTTTATCTTCTTCAGTGCCGTTTCCAGACTGACAGCTGAGAGCAGCTCAGCATCTCCAGCTCTTGGTATCCCATGGTGAGCATCATCTGACTAACCAGGCCCAGAAGACCACACCTGTGAGATGATCCAACAACCAGAACCAGCCCTAGACAAGAGGGGAAGGCCAAATCGACGACTACAGAACCTGAAACCTCCGCCAACCCTCAAAGAATGAGGAATATTCTGTCCCAGTGTTACTGAACAGATATTTCCAGTCTTTTCAGACAAAGAGTTCTAATTCAGTGATAGGGACCTGTGGATAGGGTGTAGCGAATCCTTGGAAGTGTGTGCCAGAAGTTGCTTGCCAGTGTAGATTAGAAACTGTTTACTTAAAGATTTAAGACTGTTTACTGAGGAGTCCTGTGAAGAGATTGATAGAGGTTGATAAAGTTTACTAAAGTACAATAGTAGAGTCTGATAAATATTTTTGTTTTTCCTTGATAAAGAGTTTAATAAAGTTGTGTTGGATCTTCACCTGACTCATGTCCCTTTTGTCTCTGTCATTGTGTAACAGGCCTGAGTTATAAAGGGTCACTGCAAACTGGTCAAGTTAGTCAGGGTACATTTACCCAGCATTCAGTTTGCAACATCATCAAACACTCCCAGGACAGGTACAGCACGGGGTTAGATACAGAGTAAACCCCCTCTACACTGTCCCCATCAAACACTCCCAGGACAGGTACAGCACGGGGTTAGATACAGAGTAAAGCTCCCTAAAACTGTCTCCAATAAACAATTCTAGGACAGGTACAGCATGGGGGTAAATACAGAGTAAAGCTTCCTCTGCACTGTCCCCATCAAACACTCCCAGAACAGGTAAAATACAGGGTTAGTTACAGAGCAAGTCTCCCTCTGCACTGTCTCCATCAAAAGCTTCCGGGACAGGAGCAGCACGGGGTTAGATACAGAAAAACCAGGCAGTGTACAGAGATCCATTGAGGAAGTTAGGGCCGAAACCACTTCCCGTGCTGTGTTTATCAGCCAACAAGTTCTCATAGCTGCAAGAGTGAAGCTTAAACTGTTTTTACCCAAACTAGCCCCAGCAATATGCAGAACGTAATGTATAGTTCTGCATTTACACAGCACCTTCAGTTCATCATTGCAAGATTCTCTATGGAAGTAATTAAATTATATTTAACACTGAGACAGAGAAGCAGATATTCAGGACTATTAAAGGAGGAGTAAGTGAGAGAAGGAGAGAGAGAGTAACAGAAAGAGAAAGAGATAGAGGAAGCGAGAGGTAGACAGAAAGAAATAGAAATACAGAGACAGAGACAGCGAGCTGCAGAGTGAGGAGAGAAACAGACAGAGAGAGAGAAAGACAGAACTGAAGAGAGAGAGATGGAGGCAGTGCCAGAGAGCGAGAGAGATAGAACTAAAGGCCGACACAGAGAGAAAAACATAGAGGCAGATAGAGGAAAGATAGAGCTGGAGAGGTTTAGAGAGGCAATTCCTGAGTTAGGGCCCCAGCAGCTGAAGGCACAGCTGCCAATGGTGGAGCGATGGGAATCGGTAGGATGTTCAAGAGGCCGGAATTGGAGGAGTGCAGAGATCTCGGAGGGTTGTAGGCACCGGAAGTAGTTTCAGAGATAGGGAGGGTTGTAGGGGCTGGAGGGGGTTACAGAGATGCGGAAGAGTTGGGAGCTGGAGGAGATTACAGAGACAGGGAGGGTTGTAGGGGCTGGAGGAGGTTACAGAGATAAGGAGGGGTGTAGGGGCTGGAGGAGGTTACAGAGTTAGGGAGGGTTGTAGGGGCTGGAGGAGGTTACAGAGTTAGGGAGGGTTGTAGGGGCTGGAGGAGGTTACAGAGATAGGGAGGGTTGTAGGGGCTGGAGCAGATTACAGAGATAGGGAGGGGTGTAGGGGCTGGAGGAGGTACAGAGACAGGGAGGGTTGTAGGGGCTGGAGGAGGTTACAGAGATAGGGAGGGGTGTAGGGGCTGGAGGAGGTACAGAGATAGGGAGGGTTGTAGGAGCTGGAGGAGGTTACAGAGATAGGGAGGGGTGTAGGGGCTGGAGGAGGTACAGAGACAGGGAGGGTTGTAGGGGCTGGAGGAGGTTACAGAGATAGGGAGGGGTGTAGGGGCTGGAGGAGGTACAGAGATAGGGAGGGTTGTAGGAGCTAGAGGAAGTTTCAGAGACAGGGAGGAGTGTAGGAGCTCGAGGAGGCTACATAGATAGGGAGGGTTTTAGGGGCTGGAGGAGATTACAGAGACAGGGAGGTGTGTAGGAGTTAAAGGAGGTTACAGCAGCTCGAGGTGAATTGATGTGGCAAGTAACAAACTAAAAGGTTTTTTGACTGAGAACTATGTAGATTTAAACAGCACAACGGTACAGGTCCAGTCCCGCCAATGCCCTGGGAGTGCGTGCCCTCACTCTCAATTGGCCCAGGTTCCTGCACTCACACTCTATTGGTTTGACCAGATCACATGCTCCCTGAAGGATCGCCCATTATAGGGGGAAAACTACCATGGGGACGGTTATAGTTGATTATTTCTCACCTCCCTCATCACCAGCTACTCCTCAAACAGTTTTGCCTCACCGATCTTCAAGCCCCTTGCTGTCCCACAGACCCCTTCATCTCTTCCTCCTATCCGGCCTCCTCATCCACAAGCCCCATTCCCTCTGGCCTCACTCCTTATCACTCAGGCCCCACCCATCTTCCTCAGGCTCATCTAATCATCTCTGGCTAGGCCCCATGATCCACTTCATCACCCACCCTCCAATCAGTGAACTCTGTCTCAGCACATGTGACGTATAATCTCTTATCTCACATGGGTTGTTCAATCATTACTTGATCCAAAACATCACCAGAGGCCACCACCCAAGACTGAAGGGTATGGTTTGAACTCTGACCCCAAAACTGATGCCTGACTACGAACATAGGCAGTGACTTCTGACCCCTGACTACAGAGCCTTGCAGTGAACCCTGACTCCACATGCTGGCAGTGAACTCTGACCTCTGACTGCACACACAGTCAGCGAACTCTGACCCCTGATTGTGCGCACAGTCAGTGAACTCTGACCCCTGACTGCTCACACGGTCAGTGAACCCTGGTCCCTGGCTGCGCTCAGTGTCAGCGAACTCTGACCCCAGACTGCACATCACAACCATCCACACTGGCCCCAGGTCACACTCTGACCACTGTGCACACTCCGTGACCCCAGACTGATGTCACACCATGCTCCTGACTGTGGCTCTGACCCCAAAACCCCTCACTTAAAAACCCTGAATCTGAGTCCCAAACTTTGACCCTATAACCCTCATCCTTAGGCAGGCACAAACCAAGGTGACAGCCCTCTTACCCTGCCCCCCCAATACACAACATTTAAATCCTGCTCCGAAAAACCCACTGCACAACTCGTGCTGCCCCCTCTGCACTTTCTTCTGAACACTGGCACACAGACTCACCTCACAGACTCCCCAACACATGGCAGTTTGAGGGGCGGCCGAGATTATGAGCTGAAGTCTCAGGTGGTGGGAAGATTGAGAGAAGTCTGCAGTTTGCAGACGGAACTTCAATTCCCCGTCCCCCATTTCCTCTCTGCCCTCTCCCAGGAAAGCAGGAGAATGGTGTGTTCAGCTCCACTCACTCTCTTACTCAATAACTGTGGCCTTGACATCAGCGCTTGGCTCTATCTAATTTTAAAATTACTTCTTGGTTTCCTGTTTTCACCCAGTGTCTGTTTTCTGCTGCACAACCGTCTATGACCTGACACTGATTGGATAGTGAGACCCTGTTAGAGCTGAGTGAAGCCTCCCCGAGCCCACCATCCAACCCAATCCCACTCCAACTATATACCTCAGTGTTAGTAGTCCTGGGGAATGGGGGACTTCAGTCGATGGGAGATTCTGGGAGGAGCTGGGATTGTTCTCCTCAGCACAGAGAAGGTTAAAGAGAGGGATTGAATTGAGGTATTCAAAATCAGGAAGTGTCCGGATGGAGTGAATGAGGAGAAGGATTTTCCCGTGACAGGAGAGTCAGTAACAAGATGGACAGAGATTGAAGAGAATCAGTAAAGAACCAGAGAGGAGGATGAGGAGGAATGTTTTTACACAGCAAGTTGTTGTGATCTGGAAGGTGCTGCCTGGAAGGCAGTGGAAGCAGATTCAATAGCAACTTGCAAATGGGGGAATTGGAGAAATACTTTGAAGGGGGAAAATGTACAGGGAGATAGGGGACAGACCAGGGAATGGGATAAATTTGATTGTACCGTTAAAGCGCTAGCATAGGCATGATGGGTTGAATGTCCTCTTCCTGTACTGTGTTGTGCTCTGAATTGAAATATCCTCCAGTCACTGGGCTGGCCTTGTTCTGCACTCACTGACTGTCTCCTCTTGTTAAACTTCAGTAAAGAGTCAGGCTGCCTGTCTCCCTGTGAATCGATCCCTGGATCAGTCAGTCTCCCTGTCTGTGAAGATCCCACATGGAGTGATAGATATTGAGCTTCTCTCGATACAATCTTCACCTGATGCACCATATGCAAATAGAATAATTAAATATTTTGGTACTGATGTGGACAAGAAACGGTTAAAACCTCATCCTGGGCACTTCAGTCTGCATATCAGTGACTTCGAGAAAGGTGCTGGGGTTTATGAGGTTATTGTAACAAATGATTCAGGAGAGGAAAATACAGAAACAGTTAAACTGGATGTGTACGGTAAGTGAGATTCTATTGGATGGACTGAGCTTCACTGCTCACTGAAAGATAGGAATAAGAGGTCATTCAGCTCCTTGAGCCTGTTCCACCATTCAATAAGATCCTGTCTGATCAGCTACATCAACTCCATCATCCCACCCGATTCCCAAATCCCTCAATCCGACTTCTGTCCAAACATCTGTCCATTTCAGTCTCAAATATCCTCATCAAGTGAGAAGCCTGAACTCTCTGGGAGAGAGAATTCCAAATCTTCTAAACCCTCTGAGAAAAAGCATCTGTCAAACACACTAACAATTTTAACCGTCTCATGTAATCCTTCACCTGTCCCATGTAAATAAATGAGTTGTTGCTTCAACCACCATCTCCTCGTCCAGATGTTACTGAGATCAGAGAGGACAGCCTCTAATATATTCCTTTCGTCAGGGGATATTTTATTCTTTCATGGGATGTGGGCGTTGTTGGCAAGGCCAGACTTTGTTTCCCATCCCTAATTGCCCTTGAACTGTGCAGCTTTCTTGACAATCTCAGAAGGCAGTTAAAAGTCAGCCACATTGCTTTGGATCTGAAGTCACATGTAGGCCAGACCAGGTAAGGACAGCAGATTTCCATCCCTAAAGGACATTATGAACTTGATGGGTTTTTACAACAATCAATGGCAGTTTCATGTTCACCATTGCTGAGATTAGTTTTCAATTCCAGATGTTATTAATTGAATTTAATTTCTATCAGCTGCCATGGTTGGATTTGAACCGACATCAGCAGAGCTTTAGTCTGGGTCTCTGGATTACTGATCCAGTGACATTATCACAACACCACTATCTCCCTGAACAGGGTACACAGTGACAACTCTATCATCATTCTAGAGTCTCTCTATTTGTGAACCCAGACTGATCTTCTTTAACCAATTCCCCAGCAGATCGAGAGGGTGCGATTGAGGTATTGTTCCTCCAGTCTGCGCTGAGTTCACTAGAACATTGCAAAAGGCCAAGGACGGACATGTGGACAGGAGAGCAGGGTGGTGTGTTGAAGTGACAAGCTATAGGACAGACCGAATGTGTTCAGCAAAGTGGTCACCCAGTCTATGTTTGGTCTTTCTGCTGTAGAGTAGACCACATTGGGAGCAGCGAATGCAATAGACCAGACTGAAGAAGATGCATGTGAAGTGCTGCTTTATCTGAAAGGAGCATTTAGGTCCTGGGTGGTGAGCAGGGGGAAGGTAACGGGAAGGTAAAGGCGATTGCATAAGAAGATGCCTTGGGCAGGGGGTGAGGTGTTGGACATGATGAACGAGTGGATCGATGTGTCCCGGAGAGAATGGATCCCTGTGGAAAGCTGACAGGGGGAGTGAGGGGAAAATGTATTGAGTGGTGACATCATGCTGGAGTTGGTGGAAATGGCGGAGGATGATCCTTTGAATGTGGAGGCTGGTGGGGTGCAAACTGAGGACAAGGGGGACCCTATCCTGGTTCTGGGAGGGAGGGGAGGGAGTGACAGCAGTGGCCCAGGGGATGGTTCAGGCACAGTTGAGAAGCTTGTCAACCATGGTGGGTATTAATTCAGCTCCCTCAAAATGTCTCTCTCGGTAACCCCTCGACCTCTGCTTTCAGTGTTACTGACTGTATCTTTACTGATGTGAATCCAGATCCCTCACATTCACTCAGTAACCCCTCTCCCCCAGTGCCCTGTGTTACTGGCTATCTTTACTGATGTTAATCCAGCTCCCTCAGACTGTCACTCAATAACCCCTTTCCCCCAGTGCCCTGTGTTACTGACTGTATCTCTACTGATGTTAATCCAGATCCCTCACATTGTCACTCAGTAACCCCTCTCCCCCAGCACCCTGTGATACTGACTGTATCACTGCTGATGTTAAGGCACCTCACTTATAGTGTCACTCAAGAACCCTCATGCAACAACTTGTACAAGAACAGGATCTCAGTTATTTTAATGATATCATTCTACTTTGTCCAATCAAACATTGCAGGGATACGAAAAGTACAGTATGAGATACAGAGTAAAGCTCCCTCTACACTGTCCCCATCAAACACTCCCAGGACAGGTACAGCACAGGGTTAGATACAGAGTAAAGCTCCCTCGACACTGTCCCCATCAAACACTCCCAGGACAGGTACAGCATGGGGTTAGATACAGAGTAAAGCTCCCTCGACACTGTCCCCATCAAACACTCCCAGGACAGGTACAGCATGGGGTTAGATACAGAGTAAAGCTCCCTCGACACTGTCCCCATCAAACACTCCCAGGACAGGTACAGCACAGGGTTAGATACAGAGTAAAGCTCCCTCTACACTGTCCCCATCAAACACTCCCAGGACAGGTACAGCATGGGGTTAGATACAGAGTAAAGCTCCCTCGACACTGTCCCCATCAAACACTCCCAGGACAGGTACAGCACAGGGTTAGATACAGAGTAAAGCTCCCTCTACACCGTCCCCATCAAACACTCCCAGAAGAGGTAAAACATGGAGTTAGATACAAAGTATAATTCCTCGATATTATCCCCTTCAAACCTTCCCAAAGAGATCGAGCATGGTTTAGAAACAGAGTAAATCTTTCTCTACATTGTCCCCATCAAACACTTGACTGTGTAATAACTAATTGCTGATTTATTTGTGACACTCACCAGGTTTGGTTACATTGCAGACGTCCCTCAGTTTGATGTGTGCAGTGCCTTCACTGACTGGGTTCCTGGCCTCACACTTGTACACATTGTCCTCGATCTGTGCTGCGAAATGAAGCTGTAACTCCTGTCCATTTTCAGAGAGATGATGGATGCTGTCATTCCTCAATGTTTCTTGTCCCATCCACCAACTGAAGCTGGTGTTGTCGCCTGTGTTCACTGAGCAGCTCAGGGTGATGTTACAGTTCTCTGTGATCTGATAGCTGATCTTTGTTCCTGTCACAGGCTCTGATATTCAGATTGAAAGACAAAAGATACATGAGGAAGGAATGTCGGTAATATCCAGCACCCTCACGCCCGCTTCAGACCCTCACAAAACAACTCTGAACCCCACTCAACCCTCCATCTGCCAATTTAACCATTTGCCTCACCCTCTTGGTTGAAGCAGGTCATGTGTCAATATGACGGGTGGATGGAATGCATGTCGATTGTAACACAGTCTTTCACTACAATCACAAACATTAACTTATAGAATCTCTACTGTGCAGAAAGATGCCATTTAGCCCATCGAGTCTGTTCTGACAACAATCCCACCCAGGCCCTATCCCCGTAACCACATGCATTTACCCTGCTAATCCCCCTGACACTAAGGGGCAATTTAAGCATGGCCAATCAACCTAACCTGCACATCTTTGGAATGTGGGAGGAAACCGGAGCACCCGGAGGAAACCCACGCAGACATGGGGAGAACGTGCAAACTCCACAAAGACAGTGACCTGAGGCCGGAATTGAACCGGCAGCAGGGCTAACCACTGTGACTGCCCAGGTTTTGGAATTGTAGCCTGGGAATTCTCATTGGTGACTCCAGTAAGTGGACCTTTATTATCTGGAGTGCAGCCTCTGTCTCTATTCTGTGTTTAGTTAATGTTTGTGGAGCCTCCGACATTGGGATAGACCCAGAATTACATTGACATTGTTCCTGGTAGTTCAGCATGTGTGTGTGAATGTGGGGAACATTGCTGTAAATCTCCGGTCACTCACAAAGTAGTGGATAAACAAGCAGAATGGGTGTGTCATTGAAATGATAAGTTCAACTTTAATCAGAGGGAGCCGGTGATAGACTCACAAAGGAATGGTAAGAGAGAGACTGATACAATTTTATCTGCACCAGTGCTTGTTTATAAGGCTGTGAACTTTTCAAACAAACGGGTGGGATTCTCCCAACAGAATTCTAAGTGCTGAATTTGCGTAAAAACCGAGTAAATTCCGCTGGTTATTTCAGCAGGATTTTCAAAATTAATCTCCCATACTGTGCATCACAGAGAGCCCCCTTGCATTAATCCCATTAGAAATCTGTGGGTGGGGCTTCTTCCTGCTGGAGAGGCCGGCATTGGACTGGGGTGAACACAGTAAGAAGTCTCACAACACCAGGTTAAAGTCCAACAGGTTTATTTGGTAGCAAATACCATAAGCTTTCGGAGCGCTGCTCCTTCGTCAGATGGAGTGGATATCTGCTCTCCAACAGTGCACAGACACAGAAATCAAGTTACAGAATACTAATTAGAATGCGAATCCCTAAAGCCAGCCAGGTCTTAAAGGTACAGACAATGTGGTGGAGGGAGCATTAAACACAGGTTAAAGAGATGTGTATTGTCTCCAGAAAGAACAGCTAGTGAGATTCTGCAAGCCCAGGAGGCAAGCTGTGGGGGTTACTGATAATGTGACATAAATCCAACATCCCGGTTTAGGCCGTCCTCATGTGTCCGGAACTTGGCTATCAGTTTCTGCTCAGCGACTTTGCGCTGTCGTGTGTCGTGAAGGCCGCCTTGGAGAACGCTTACCTGAAGATCCAAGGCTGAATGCCCGTGACTGCTGAAGTGCTCCCCCACAGGAAGAGAACAGTCTTACCTGGTGATTGTCGAGTGGTGTTCATTCATCCATTGTCGTAGCGTCTGCATGGTTTCCCCAATGTACCATGCCTCGGGGCATCCTTTCCTGCAGCGTATCAGGTAGACAACGTTGGCCGAGTTGCAAGAGTATGTACCGTGTACCTGGTAGATGGTGTTCTCACGTGAGATGATGGCATCCGTGTCGATGATCCGGCACGTCTTGCAGAGGTTGCTGTGGCAGGGTTGTGTGATTTCGTGGTCACTGTTCTCCTGAAGGCTGGGCAGTTTGCTGCAGACAATGGTCTGTTTGAGGTTGCGTGGTTGTTTGAAGGCAAGAAGTGGGGGTGTGGGCATGGCCTTGGCGAGATGTTCGTCTTCATCAATGACATGTTGAAGGCTCTGGAGGAGATGCCGTAGCTTCTCCGCTCCGGGGAAGTACTGGACAACGAAGGGTACTCTGTCCACCGTGTCCCGTGTTTGTCTTCTGAGGAGGTTGATGCGGTTTTTCGCTGTTGATCGATGAGTCGAGCGCCATATCCTGTTCTTATGAGGGCATCTTTCAGCGTCTGGAGGTGTCTGTTGCGATCCTCCTCATCCAAGCAGATCCTGTGTATACGGAGGGCTTGTCCGTAGGGGACGGCTTCTTTAACGTGTTTAGGGTGGAAGCTGGAGAAGTGGAGCATCGTGAGGTTATCCATGGGCTTGCGGTACAGTGAGGTGCTGAGGTGACCGTCCTTAATGGAGATGCGTGTGTCCAAGAATGCAATCGATTCTGGAGAGTAGTCCATGCTGAGTCTGATGGTGGGATGGAACTTGTTGATGTCATCATATAGTTGTTTCAATGATTGCTCACCATGACTCCAAAGGAAGAAAATATCATCGATGTATCTGGTGTATAGCATCGGTTGAAGGTCCTGTGCGGTGAAGAAGTCCTGTTCGAACCTGTGCATGAAGATGTTGGCATATTGAGGTTTGAATTTGGTCCCCATGGCTGTTCCGTGTGTCTGGATGAAGAACTGGTTGTTGAAGGTGAAAACATTGTGGTCCAGGATGAAGCGGATGAGTTGTAAAATTGCATCTGGAAACTGGCAGTTGACGGCATTAAGTACTGAGGCCGTTGCAGCAATGCCATCATCGTGGGGGATGCTGGTGTAGAGTGCCGAGGCATCCATTGTGACGAGGAGTGCTCCTGGTTCAACTGCTCCATGTGCGCCGAGTTTCTGTAGGAAGTCTGTAGTGTCGCGACAAAAGCTGGGGGTTCTTTGTACAATGGGTTTCAAGATGCCCTCGACGTAGCCGGAGAGGTTCTCGCACAGGGTTCCATTGCCTGAAACGATGGGACGGCCGGGCGTGTTTGCCTTGTGTATCTTTGGGAGGCAGTAGAGATCTCCAACGCGTGGAGTACGTGGGATGAGAGCACGGAGGGTGTTTTGAAGGTCCGGATCAAAGGTTTTGATCAGAGTGTTGAGTTGACGGGTGTGTTCTTTGGTCGGATCTGTGGGTAACTGTCTGTAGTGTTCCTCGTTGTTCAGTTGTCGGTACACTTCTTTGCAGTAATCCGTTCTGTTCAGTATGACAATGGCCCCTCCTTTGTCTGCTGGTTTGATGACAATGTTGCGGTTGGTCCTGAGAGCTTGGATGGCGTTGCGTTGTGCTTGGGTGATGTTCGGGGCTGTCTTGTGAGTGCGGCTGATGAATTTGGTGTTGACGCACCTCCTGATGGCTTGGGCATACATGTCAAGTTGAGGGCAGCGGCCTTCCGGAGGAGTCCAATTCGACTCTTTCCTCTTCGGTTGCACTGCGGATCTCTCTGTCTGCTGTTCCGGTTCATTAGCTGTCTCATTGTGTTCGCTGTTGGCCTCTTGGGGTTTGTGGAAGAACTCCCGCAGCCTCATTCGCCTGATGAATTCCTCTGTGTCCGCTGCGAGACTGATGGGGTCTATTTTGGTCGTGGGGCAAAAGTTGAGCCCTCGGCTGAGAACTTCGATTTCATCTGGCTGAAGTGTGTAGTCCGACAAGTTGACAATGGACTTTCCTGCAGTGGTATTGTTTTCTACTGTGGTACCGGGGGAGGCTTGGTTGCTGCTGGTGGTGATGCCGAGTTTCTCGAGTTTCCTGTTCTTGGTGTGCATGTAGATGGTGTAGTTCCTTTGTCTCGTCTGCTTGGCAGAGTTTTGCAGCTGGTCTGCGTCTTGAGCGCAAGTTGAGAATATGGATTCTATCTTGGTTTCCAGGCTGCGGCGTTTGCTGTAGAGTTGGTGTATGAGGTGTTTGAGGAGTGTGAGAGAGGTGCGACGGCAAAGTCTCTCAGCGTAGTCTGTGTTATATGTTGACCTGAGTGGGTTCGTGATCCGTAGTCCTTTCGGTATCTTGTCTGCTTTCCCGCTGGGCACCGGCCAGCGGCATAGCGCTGAGCGGGTCACTGTGCATGCGCTGATCTGTCAGTGCCAGGATCAGTGCATGCACAGGAGCCCCACACAGCCGGTCTCTGGTCAGCTCGATCGCTGGTCAGACCTGTGGCCTGCTCTCTTCCCCGCGCCCCCATCTCCCCCGCCCCCTTCCCCCCATCTCCCCCTTCCCCCCTGCCCCCCTTGCCCCCCCGCCCCCCCTTCCACTCGCCCCCCCTTCCACCCGCCCCCCCTTCCACCCCACCCCCATTCCCGGCCCCCCTTCCACCCCGCCCCCCCTTCCACCCCGCCCCCCCTTCCACCCCGCCCCCCTCCCCCCCCTTCCACCCCGCCCCCCCTTCCCCCCACCCACCCCCACCCGGTCTCACTGACCTCCCTGACGTGTCCGGGCCAGCTCCGACACCCACCCCCACCTGGGCCGCCTCGATCTCCCCTGCTTACCCCTCCCCCCTCCCCGATCCTGAACCCCAACCCCCTCCCCACTGGTGGGGAGCTGGTATAAACCCCATTGGAGTGAAACACTCCTGGCCAGGGGTGGGCGGGCTGGTGGAGAGGATTGCGGGCCCAGAGACTTCAGTCCTGGGCCCGCGAATGAAATGTAAATTATCATTTGCATAATTTATACACCACCCCACCGATTTCTGGCGCAGAGCTGACAATGCTTGAAATCCAGTGGTCGGAGACACGTGGTGCCCAGCGGGAAGCCTGCTACACGGCCTCCGCGAAAGCAGCGCAGTGGGCTGGGAGAATCGCCCCACATTGGAGTTTACTTTTTGAGATGTAATTGAAAATGAGAGAAGTTATGTTAAACTTTTATGAAACCTTGCTTGTAGTACATTTGGAGCGCTGTGCACAATTCTGGTCTCCATATCCCTCAGTTATACCACATTTGGAGCACGATTCACAGTGCTTAATAGGATGGACATACAGAAAATGTTTCCACTTATGGGTGAGACTAGAATCGGAACACAGGAACATAGGAATTAGGAGCAATTCAATTAGTTTATGGCTGATCTCTCCCTGGTCTCAAATCTACCTCCTTACCGGTCCATTTAACCTGTTTTTTCACAGAAATATATCTATCTCCTTCTTGAAACCATTTAATAATTCAGACTCCACCATGCTATGGGGCAACGAGTTCCACAAATTCATCATCCTCTGCAAGAAGCAGTTCCTCCTCATAGTTTCATGTCTACCACCTCTCAATCCATACCTGTGACCTTTTGTTTTAGATTACCCCTACAAGGGGAAACATTTGGTCCACGTTTACTTTATCAACGCCTTTTAGTATCACCTTGATCAGATCCCCCCTCAGCCTTCTAAACTCCAGCGAGTATGAGTCCAAACTGTTTAATCTCTCCTCATATGTCAATCCTTTCATCCCTGGAATAGGGACTATAAATATAAGATTGTCACTGATTACTCCATTTGAGAATTCAGGGAAATGTTTTTGTAATAAATCCACGGAGGCGAATATCCCGTCACCAAAAGTTCCTTTATTTACAAGATATACAACACAACAGAGTGCTCCCTGTGTGCTTCCTGCTTCAGCAGGCAGAGATACTGACACGCCTGCTTTAAATAGGGCACATGAGGCTCCATGATTGAGTCCTAATTAATGGCCCAATCAGAGAGTTCATACTGTAGCAAGCCAACCTCATTAGCCTGACTGAACTCATCACACTCCTCCCCCCCCCCAAATCCTCTCGGTCAACTTTCTTCAGGGGTCTTTTTCTCCGCTTGAGTGCTGGGTTTGATCCTCCAGCTTGGCCTCTGATGTCGGCGAGTGTGTCAGTTGGGTGCTCATCTCTTCCACAGCGAATGCCAGAAGGCTGGTTCCTCTTCCACTTCTGATAGTAAGGGAACTGCTGCAGCTTCGTTCCCTGTGTCCATCTCGGACTCTGAGGTCCTCACCAGTAGAGAGATGGTACTGGCCCGTCGAGGAGGACTCTGCTCGGCCCTAGGACTGCAAGGCTGACTCAGCTCAGGAACGGGTGATGAGTTTGAGGCACGGACCTGATCTAGGTGTTTCCTTAAGACGGCCTCACCCACCTGGTAGGATACCGGTCCCCTCCTGAACTCGACTTTTCCCGTTATCCATGCGGGTCAATTTGTATAATTTCTTACCCAGACTTTCTCGCCTCTCTTGGTGAGAGTTGTCATGGCCCCGGCAATGGGCTTCTTGGTGTTTTTCCACTTTCCCTCTCAGTCTGGTGCGGGATCGTCTGTCCATCAGTAATTCTGCTGAAGTTATTCCCGTGGTGGTGTGTGGAGTTGTTCTATAGTCGAATAGCCAGCGCGAGAGTTTAGTCTCTAATGAGGCCACTGGCTGTTTTTCCAACCCGGCTTTTAAGGTTGGCACTGATCTCTCCGCTAGCCCATTTGATGCCGGGTGATAAGGTGCCGTCCTGATGTGCCAAAACCCATTCGAATTCATGAATTTTGTGAACACTAGGCTGGTGAAAACGGATCCATTGTCGGAAACTAATACCTCTGAGATCCCGTGCCTCGCAAACAAGGTGCGCAGTTTCTCAACGGTTAGCATTATGTTTGCCGAGTTCAGTTTGTTGACGTACAACCATTTGGAATGGGCATCTACTATTACCAAAAACATGGACCCCATAAACGGGCCTGCAATATCAACATGGAGTCGCGACCATGGTCGACCTGGCCATTCCCACGGGTGTACTGGGTTACTGGTGACGCCTTCTGCCCCTGTTGGCACTGTCCCACCAAATCTGCCATGTCTGTATCCAGACCTGACCACCAGACATAGATCCTGGCCAGCATCTTCATTTTGAACACTCCGGGGTACCCATGGTGGAGTTCAGCCAGGATGGCCCGACGGCTCTGACTTGGGACTATGACTCTTGCTCCCCCTAGCGGTATCCTGTCTTCCATAGAGATCTGCTCTCTTCTGCTCCAATCAGGGTGGAACTATGGCTGGACTGGTCTTTCCAACTCTCCTGTTAGCAGCAGGTGCTTTACCTTTGCTAATAAGGGGTCCTTTTGTGTCCACTGGCATATGCTGTGTGCGGCCACCGGGAGGGTATCCAAGAGGTTTAGTGTCATCACCGTTTCCTCTACTCTGGGTGCCAAAGGTGGGGTGTCCAGTAATGGTAGCCAGCTTAGGGCATCGGTGTTTGCCACTCGAGTCCCTGGCCGGTATTGGTATGCTGCCATAATAATGCCCAGTGCTGGATCCGGGCTGAAACTATTAGCAGCACTGCTTTGTCCTCCTTGTGTAGGCCCAGCAAGGGTTTGTGATCAGTGACGATTGTGAATTTTCACCCACATAGATATTGGTGGAATTTTTTTACTGCGAAGATTGGGCGGCATGGTAGCACAGTGGTTAGCACTGCTGCTTCACAGCTCCAGGGACCTGGGTTCGATTCCCGGCTTGGGTCACTGTCTGTGTGGAGTTTGCACATTCTCCCCATGTCTGCGTGGGTTTCCTCAGGGTGCTCCGGTTTCCTCCCACAGTCCAAAGATGTGCGGGTTAGGTTGATTGGCCATGCTAAAATTGCCCCTTAGTGTCCTGAGATGCATAGGTTAGAGGGATTAGTGGGTAAAATGAGGGTAGGGCCTGGGTGGGATTGTGGTCGGTGCAGACTCGATGGGCCAAATGGCCTCTTTCTGCACTGTAGGGATTCTATGATTCAAAATTACAGCCAGACCTTCTTTTCCGATTTGGGCATATCTTCACTCTGCCATTGCCAGGGTCCTGGAGGCATACGCTATTGGCCACTCCTGTCTGTTTTGCCATCCGTGTGCCAGGACTGCGCCAACCCCATATGAGGACACGTTGCAGGTGAGCACTAATTCTTTCCTGGGGTGATAATGCACTAAAACATTTTCTGATGAGAGCTGTTGTTGAATTTTCTTGAAGACCCAGTCTTGGAGGGCCAACCATTCCCAGGGTTGCTCCTTTTCAAGTAACTGGTGAAGGGGATCCAGAATGGAGGCCCTGTTCTGTATGAATTTCCCATAAAATGCCACCAGCCCTAAAAATGACCGTAACTCCTGGATTGTGGTGAAGACCAAGGCATCTTTTATTGCTCCCACCCAATCCTCCAGAGGATGTAAGCCCGACCTTTCTACTTTTTAATCCAGGTAGGTTACTTGCAGTGCTAAAAAGACAAATTTCTCTCTTTTCAAACGCACACATGTGGCTGCAAATCTCCGAAGGACTTCCTCCAGGTTTTGCAGGTGTTCCACCCTTGTTTTTCCTAGAATGAGGACATTGTCCAGGTAAATGGCAACCTGTGGCAATCCCTGTATTATGCTCTCCATGGTTCTCTGGAATATGGCACAAGCTGACGATGCCCCGAAGGGTAATCTTTTGTACTGAAAAAGGCCTTTCAGCATCTTTATTGGAGCAAATTTTTGTGAATCTCTGTCTAGCTGCAGCTGCTGGTCCGCGTGATTCATTCCAGTTTTGTGAATAAGAGTCCTCCTGCCAACTTTGCGTAAAGATCCTCGATCCGGGGAATTAGGTATTTATCGAGCTGAGAGTAATGACTTACGTCTGTTTGAAATCGCCACAAAGACACACTGAGCTGTCTTGCTTTACGATAGGGACCACGGATGCCGCCCATTCTGAAAACTGGACCGGTTTTATTATTCCTTTATGCTCCAATCTTTTAATTTCGATGACATGTTGAAGGCTCCGGAGAAGATGTCGTAGCTTCTCCGCTCCGGGGAAGTACTGGACGACGAAGGGTACTCTGTCCACTGTGTCCCGTGTTTGTCTTCTGAGGAGGTCGGTGCGGTTTTTTGCTGTGGCGCGCGGAACTGTCGATCGATGAGTCGAGCGCCATGTCCTGTTCTCATGAGGGCATCTTTCAGCGTCTGGAGGTGTCTGTTGTGATCCTCCTCATCTGAGCAGATCCTGTGTATTCGGAGGGTTTGTCCGTAGCTGGAGAAGTGGAGCATCGTGAGGTTATCCATGGGCTTGCAATAGAGTCAAGTGCTGAGGTGACTGTCCTTGATGGAGATGTGTGTGTCCAAGAATGCAACCGATTCCGGAGAGTAGTCCATGGTGAGTCTGATGGTGGGATGGAACTTGTTGATGTCATCATATAGTTGTTTCAGTGATTTTTCACCATGAGTCCAAAGGAAGAAAATGTCATCGATGTATCTAGTGTATAGCATCGGTTGAAGGTCCTGTGCGGTAAAGAAGTCTTGTTCGAACCTGTGCATGAAGATGTTGGCATATTGAGGTGCGAATTTGGTCCCCATGGCTGTTCCGTGTGTCTGGATGAAGAACTGGTTGTTGCAGGTGAAGACGTTGTGGACTAGGATGAAGCAGATGAGTTGTAAAATTGCATCTAGAGATTGGCAGTTATCTGCATTGAGTACTGAGGCAGTTGCAGCAATGCCATCGTCGTGGGGGATGCTGAGACATCCATTGTGACGAGGAGTGCTCCTGGTTCAACTGCTCCATGTGTGCTGAATTTCTGTAGGAAGTCTGTACAATGGGTTTCAGGATGCCCTCGACGTAGCTGGAGAGGTTCAGCAGTCACGGGCATTCAGCCTCTGATCTTTGGGTAAGTGTTCTCCAAGGCGGCCTTCACGACACACAACGCAGAATCGCTGAGCAGAAACTGATAACCAAGTTCCGCACATATGAGGACGGCCTCAACCGGGATCTTGGGTTCATGTCACACTATCTGCAACCCCCATGACTTGCCTGGGCTTGCAAAATCTCACTAACTGTCCTGGCTGGAGACAATACACATCTCTTTAACCTGTGCTTAACCCTCTCTCCACTCACATCGTCTGTACATTTAAGACTTGATTACCTGTAAAGACTCGCATTCCAACCATTATTTTATAAATTGAGTTTGTGTCTTTATATGCCCTGTTTGTGAACAGAACTCCCACTCACCTGACAAAGGGGCAGTGCTTCGAAAGCTTGCGGCTTTTGCTACCAAATAAACCTGTTGGACTTTAACCTGGGGTTGTGAGACTTCTTACATGGGTTGTACCCATCACTTTCAGTGGTTCCCCCCGTACAGGTCCTGAGCCTTGCCAAAGATTTGGTCAGGGCTAAGGGTTGGAGTCCAGTGCGTATCTTGTTAAACACTGTTTCCCCTATGACTGTGTTGACCTCCATTAAAACTGGACGTCCATTCAGTTTTGCTGACAATTTGATAGGTTCTGATTTTGTCATCTCTACGCACAGTAGCTGTTCCTCGTCAGAGGTAGAGGGGAGCTTCCAGGTTGTGCATTCTCCTGTCCCTCGGCCTACATGTTCTTTTCAGAAATGTCGGTTTTGGAACCTTGCTTTTCTTCAGCGCCTCCTGACATTGGCAATCATTGCAATGTCGTGTCGGGCGGGGCTCTGCAGTGACTGCTGTTGCTCTGGGCTTAATTCGGCCTTAAGGGCGGTTCTATAGGCAGACCTGGGCTCCCTCGTCTCCGAATGTTTCCTGAGGGCCGCTATGTAGTGGCCTGCCCCGTAGCGGTAGTCCCCTAATCCAGTTGCACTGGTGTTGGTGTCTACCTCCATCGGAATATCCTGTAGCTCATGCGCTCCGCTTGCCACTTTTTCTAAAGACAAAGTCAGCTGTAATACGTGTTTACAGTTCAGCTGGGCCTCCGCCAACACACGTTTCTGTATGGCCATATCATTTATTCCGCACACCAATCGGTCTTGGAGCATCTCATTTAATGTCACCCCAAATTCGTAAGCCTCGGCTAATTGCCTTAATCTTGTCAGGAAACTAGTGACCCCCCTGTCTCTCGGAATGCCGAGTAAAACCAGGACCTTTGCAGGATCAGAGGTGGCTTAGGGTCATAAGATTCTTTTACTAAGTCCGTCCACTCCTGGAAGGATGTTGTGTCCAGTGCCTCCGGGAAAGTTAAACTGCGCATAATAGCAAGTCCACAAGCAGTCAGCAGAATAACCTGTTGCTTTTCATCTGAGACTATGACGTTAGCTCTGAAGAAATACTTCATCTGTTCCGCATGTTGGGCCCAGTCTTCCACTGTGGGGTGAAAAGAGTCCAACTTCCCAAACAGCAGCATGTTTGTCCAGCAATGGCTTACCCTCAATGTGTGGTGGTTAAGCAAGTTCCTTCAGGTCACTCCCTTTTCCCTCATCGCCACTGTAGTAAATCCACAGAGGCAAAGGTCCCGTCACCAAATGTTCCTTTATTTATAAGATACACTACACAACAGAGTGCTCCCTGCTTCAGCAGGCAGAGAGACTGACACACCTGCTTTAAATAGGGAACATGAGGCTCCCTGATTGGACCATTAATTAGGACTCAATCAGGGACATCTTTTTTGTGTCCAACCAAGGACTCAATCAGGGAGTTCATACTTTAGCAGGCCAATCTTATTTGCCTGACTGAAGTCATCACAGTCTTAATCCAGAGAGTGATCAGAATGTTAAGATTTGCTATTAAATGGAGTTACTGGGGTGACTGCATATGTTATAGGTGTCAGGTTATAGGACTATGTTGTTTTAGGACTATATGTTTTGGTTTGTAAGACTGTTATAGCTTGGGAATGTGCCCTTAAATTTTAGTTCAATAAAAGGGGTCATTTGACCTATGCTGATAACCACCTGACACTAAATCTGGTTGGTTTAAATCTGAAAGATCAAATGAAGACTCAGATTATGGTATTGAAAAGATGTCAGATATTTACAGTTGTGGAAAATGTTGGTTGTTCCTAACTCCAGAATGAGAGGATCCTGAGGCCAGAATTACACGTTGCTTGGGTGGATGCACACCCGACCCAGAAGTGTGTGAAATCACAGGAGAAGTAAACAGGCGGGTGTCCCAACATCGTTGCGCACTCGATAATATTTCAGTGGCTGGGCACACATGAGGGTCGGAAATGTTCCCCTCGACAATCCAGCAGATACTTTAGCCCATTGAGGGACCAATGGAACAGAGTTTTACGTGGTCCACCTGCTTGTACAATTGGTGGGTGGGCCAACTGGCCAGGCGGCCTTTACATTTTAGCTTCAACCCTGATCCAGGGAGAAATGTGTCAGAGCTTAAATAAAATTCAAATATGTCTGGGGATTGAGGTGCTGCTTGAAGGACCTGCTTCCATGCTGTAATCCTCTATGACTCTAAAAATCCCCACAATAAGACGTTGCGATGGAAGACAATAATTGGGAAAGAAAAATAACAGAATTAAACCATTGGGAACTGTGAAACACATAGGATTAGTTCCACGAGATTGAATGTCCACTTATGAGACTGAATAACAAAACAAAATTGGACTTTTCAATTGCAGTTCAAAGTAGAAAGGGCCAGACTTTGTTTGGTTTTCAAGTATGAGCTCCCGATGAGATGGAAATAGTGTTTAATTAATGAAACATTTTTTTTTACAGAGGGGTGGTGGCATAGTGATATTGATAAACTAGTAATTCAGAGATTCATGATAATGCTCTGGGGACCTGGGTTGAAATCCCACCATGGCAGAAGGGGGAATTGAATTTAATGCATAAAACCTGGAATTAAAATTCTAATGATGACAATGAAACCATTGTTGATTGCCGTAAAAACCCATTTGGTTTTGGGACACGAGATACATGGTCCTTTAGAGACCATGCTGGTCCTTTCCTGGTCTGGTCTACATACATGTGACTCTTAAATGGCCTAGCCAGTGTTACAACACAGAGGTTAATCCCCTTTACCTTGTGTCGAAATCTGCTACAATTATCTGGGAAGCTGTTAACTGTTCTTAATTAACATTTAGAGGTTCATTGACATAAAGGCCTGACACTCGCTTTAAGTGAATAATTAACAAGATAGTTTATTTAAATAACTAGGAACTTTAACTAAACAAGGAACATATTAATTAAGTTACGGATCGACTGAAATGCTGTTCGAATAATACAGGAACATTCCTTACCAAAAACGTAATAATGGAATTTTAGTCACTCTCAAATAAATTATGCAGCCAGGCTTGATGGAACTTGGAAGCTTTTGGAGTTTTTCTGTAGTTGTCCACTGTCTATCAGATCTTTCTGACTCGGTATCCCTTCTGTTACATAGCTGGATAATTCTCCTGAGAGATATTTAAACTGGCACAGTGGAGAGCTGCTCTTAGAGATGAATGCTGGCTTTTCTGACTGGTTGCCCTGGCCTCTGGGGATGTTCTCCTTAGAAATGGCTGTTGCTTTGACTTTTATACCTACGAATGCCTCACAATTTTCTCACACCAGGATTGGTTTGGTGTTGTCAACAATATCAAATTCAAATCTGATGGTCCTTTTTAAACAGATAGGTTGGCAGAATGCAAAAGCTTGTTAACAAGTCAACCCTGGTGCTTGGTCCTTTTGAAAGAAATATTGCCACCTGCAGTCTGTGTGTACACTGAATTTTAGCACAGAACTCAAAAACAGCTTTTAAAGGGACCACGCACTGTTTTCTTTCTCTCCAACATTTTTTACAATATTTTTATATCTTTACAAACATTCTTTATATCTTTACAACCTCAACTTCACAACACATGCCACTCAGTTCAAGGACAATTCAGGATGGGCAATAAATGTTGCCAGTGATGCCTACATCCCATGAACTAAAAATAATAATGTTTGAGTCAGTAAAAGTTGTTTGAAAATGTGAAATCTTGCATGTTACCTCGCCAGTCAACTGGAAATTCTTTTTTTTTTAAACGATAATTGGTCTCTACAGGGATGCATTTAAGAGAGATGTAAAAACACATAGCGCTGGATTTTATGGCTTCGCTCGGGCAAGACCAGAAATTCCTGCCCGAGGTCAATGGAGAATTCCATTGTTGGACCCTCGCCCGCTCCTATTCGGTGGCGGGCGAGGTGGTAGAGTTCCAGCGATAGTGCGGGCGAAAGCAATAGTAAGATATGTGAGTGGTAATGAGCTGAAACTTACTGAACACGAGGCTGGTGGAAGTGGAGACAGTGAATAATTTCAAAAAGAAACTGAATATGGACACTTGAGGGAATTAAAGTCGCAGAGATATGGAGATAGAGTGGGGGAAATAGGACTGATTAGATTGCTCTATATGGAGCGGGCATGCTCTCAATGGGCTGAATGGCCTCCTTCTGTGGTGGAAAGCCAATGTATGTCAACAGTCCATGGACTGGGATTGAGACACCCATACTGCTGCTGTGTGTAACCAAACTGAACATTGACACACCAGGACATTGGAATGCTACCCTTTATTACAAGAGGAATTGAATATAAAAGTATGGATGTTATGTTTCAGTTATGCAGGGTATTGGTGAGACCATGGGTCCAATTTTACCATCGTGTTGCGCCGGTTTTTGGGTGCGAAAACTGGATAAAGTCGAGCATGAGGCGACTAGCCCGATCTACGCCCGCCTCCGCGCCGGTTCCCCCTTTACCAAGGCCCAAAAATGGTTGCGATCGGGACCGTGCCTGAAACAGGCGCGACGGCCATTTAAATGCATTTGCATGCATTTAAATTGACTTAATGGGCTGCACGCCCAACTTTATCGGCACATCCCCCTTTACCACTGCTTTCGCCCATCCAGAATCGGTGTGAAGCAGACATACTACATAGAAGTCCGATTTGGGCGCTCCAGTTAGTGAGGAGATGGGTGCCTAGCATCCGACAGCTCTCTGCCTGAGATTGGTGGGGGAGAGGGGGAGTGGAAGAGAGTGTCCGCTGCCGCTCTGCCTGAGATCAGTGAGGGGGAGACGGGGGGTCATGGGAATGGAGGTAATATATTAGCATGGATAGAGGATTGGTTAATGCACAGGCGGCAGAGAGTGGGCATAAACTGGGCTTTTTCAGGCTGACAGGCTGTGACTCGTAGAGAGCTGCAAGGGTCAGTGTTAGGGCCTCAGCAATTAACAATCTACATTAATGACTTAGACAACGAAACAGGGAGCAAGGTATCTAAGTTTGCTGATATGAAGGTAAGCTGTGGGGAGAACAGAGAGAGGCTGCAAAGAGATAGAGACAAGTTAGATGAATGGGCAATAGGATTGCAGATGGGAATTAATGTGGAGAACTGTGAGGTTGTTTAGGTCTGGACAAAGAACAGAAAAACTGAATGACTTTTCAATGTTGAGAAGCTGTTAACTTGGGGTTCAGACGCAGGATATATATGTATTTGTATGTGAAACATATAAATTTAATATACAGGCTGCAGTCAACACATCGGAATGCAAATGGTATTTTTCCCTTCAAGTCAAAGTGATTGGAGTATTCGAGTCAGGAAATCTTGCTGGAATTGTAAAGAAATTTGATAAAACCACCAGGAATACAATATATAGTTTTGTTCTTTTTACCCAAGGGAGTGTATAATGCCCTCGAGGAGTTGCAATGTATGTTCAACTGACTGATCCCTGGTATGAGGCGGAATTTAAATGAATGTGACATAATCTAGTTGAAATATGAGATTCTGAGAGGGCTGTGGCAGCATTGATTCTGACAGATTGATTTCACTTGGCTGTCAATCCCAAACACAAGGGGCATTATATCAGGATAAGAGGTCTGCTCTTTAGGATGGTGAGGACAAATTTCTTCAATAATGACAGAGGTTTCAGGATCTTGTGAAAACCAAGCACATCCAATAGAATCTCACTTACCGTACACATCCAGTTTAACCCTCTCTGTATTTTCCACTTCTGAATTTCCGGTTACAATCACCTCATA
Source organism: Mustelus asterias (assembly GCF_964213995.1). Lineage (NCBI taxonomy): Eukaryota > Metazoa > Chordata > Chondrichthyes > Carcharhiniformes > Triakidae > Mustelus > Mustelus asterias. Next base: position 80,424,819 of record NC_135816.1, on the reverse strand, counting down.
ATCCCCGGTGTCCGCTCTCTGTAAGTCATTGATTTGCAGACTGAAGTTCCCAGGATGAAGTTTTATCCGTTTCTTGTAATCCTCAGCACCAAAATATTGAACATGGTTCTTCATGTATCTTGCTATTCTGGGTTTGGGTGAAGATCGTTTCCAGAAAACCTCGTCAATCTTCAATCCATGTGGATTCTCCAGAGACAGGTAGACTGACTGACCCAGGGAGCCATTCACAGGGAGACGGGCAGCCTGACTCTGAACTGAGGTAACAAGAGGAAACAGTCAGTCTGTGCAGAAAGATAGAGAACCCAGGATCAAGCCTGTAGAACAAGGCAGCTAAAAGACAAAAATTACTTTAGAAATTAAGTTACTGTGTAAGTGTAGGGAAATATGGCAGAAAATTTGTGTCGGATTAAGATCCAGAATAAATCTCCCCCTACACTATCCCATCAAACACTGTTATGATGGCTACAGGGGATTGTGAATTGATCTTCCCTTGTGCCTGGCCGAATATGAATTCCCTATTGAGCAAGTGGAGGCTTGCCCAATGGGAAAGGAGCAGCGGGAGTTTAAAATAAGCTGTGCGTACCCAGACCGGGGACTGTGGGTCTCCGGGCTTTGACTTGTGTACTGTAGCCGCAGAAGTGGTGCTTTATTCACTGTGTAAATAAAGGGTGTGGTGACAGAAGATTGGCCTCAGTGAGAGTTTCACATTGGTGATGAGGAGTAAAACAAGTTTTTCTTCCCTCTGGCCAACCATCATCGCCAAGACAAGTAAATCTCCTCTGGCAAGAAAAAATGTCTCTCTGATAAACTTGAAGCCTATGATGTAAGCATGGAAGACATTCAGCGTGATAAAAATGTTGACATATCCAGATGCCCCTGACCCCAAAACCTTTAACGAGTTAGTCGACTTGGAAAAAGGCTACTCTGACCCAAAGCCCTCTATTATACTCCAGTGACCCTGCTTTAAGACAGCAGGGGGAGAGCCCTGGGGAATATGTCACTGAATTATTGACCAGGTTACCCACATTTGTAATGCACAGTGAATTTGGGCCACCCCTGAATGACATGTTGCGAGACAGATTGTTATGTGGAATTAATAAGGTGACAGCTCAAAAGAATTATTGGCAGAACCCAACATGGATCTAAAAAAAGTCAATTGAGATAGCTCTAGTACTCAAGAGAATGCAGAGCAAAGAGCTCTGGCAGACAAACAGCAGTGCCCTCCGATTAGGGGAGGGACCTCGTGCAATGTTCGTTCCTCAACTGAGAGCATTTGTGTAAGTATCAGAGAGTCCATTACAATGTTGGAGCCCAAGTTGTATCACTATGCATTCAACGAAAGGCAGTGACAGTCTTAAGACGACTAGATGTTCCAGAAGATTGTAGATGGCAGAAAATGGACTGTCGCAAACACTGCAAAAGACCATAATCAAGGCAAATTTATAGGGATAGGCAAAATGCATGCGGTTTATGAAAAAGGCCAAGGCCAGAACAAGACCATACCTTGCAGGTATGTCCAGTACCAGGAGATGGGCTAATGTAATTAAACCGCATCTCCACGGGGCTGTGGTCTCCTTTATCAGGCAGCAGACATATGATCGTCTCCAAACTGGTATTCAGCTTCTGAGCTTAGAAGACACAAAGGCCAAGGAAATCCACATTTACAGGGGAACCATTACAAATGAGTGCACCATGGTGACCCCAGTGACTTACAGGCAGCAGTCAGCTCGACTTCCTCTCATTATTTTACGGAGACAAGGGCAAAACCTGATGAGGAGAGATTAGCTCCAGCACATCAGGCTGAACTGGCTGGAGATCTTCAGGCTGGCCGTGGGGGAACTGTATGAAATTATCAACAAGTCTTGCAAAGTTTTCCAGGAAGGACTTGGAACAATAAAGGGATCCAAAGCCAAAATCTACGTCGACCATGATGCTCCTCCTAAGTATTTTAGAGCTAGACCAGTTCCATACTCTTTGTTGGGAAATATGGAGATGGAACTTGAATGCCTGAAAAAGCTGGACATAATAAGGCCCATACAACTTGCAGAGTCAGCCGTGACTGCCATCCCTGTTCTTAAGCCAGGTAAGTCAGTTCGAATTTGTGGAGACTATGAGCTCAGTCAATCGGGTTTCTAAACTTAACAGATACCCCATGCCCCAAATCGAAGGTATGCCAGGTTAACGGGCAGCCAAGTCTTCTCTACATTGGACATTAGCCATGCATATCTCCAACTTGAATTAGACGCGCCTTCCCAAAGGTATGTGACAATTAATCTGCATAAAGGCCTACACAAGTACACTCATCTGCCCTTCAGGGTCTTGTCCACATGTGCCATTTCCCAATGGGTCATGGAGAATATACTTCAAGGATTACCTCAAGTGATGGTGTACCTGGACGACATACTAGTTATGGAGACTTCAGAACGAGAACACCGAGCAAACCTGGAAGATGTTCTCAAAAATCTGAGTATGCCTGAAGAGGGAAAAGTGTGTCTTCTCAGAAAATGTCGTGACCTACTTAGGCCATTGGATGGATGGCAGGGGCCTCCATCCATTGGAGGACAAGATAAGGGCCATTAAGGAGGCACCAACTCCAAGGAACATCACGGAATTGAAATCCTTCCTGGGGCTAGTGAATTATGATGTGGAGATGCCGGCGAGTGAATTATTACAGGAAATTTATTCTGTATTTGGCTTCCTTACTGGTCCCTTTGCATATCCTACTATGGAAACGCTAAAACCAGTCTGAGGAGGCGCCACCGGTGGAGGCTTTCAATAATGCTAAACAGCAGCTTCTATCGCCTAACGTACTGAACCCAAAAAAGGAACTTGTCCTGAAATATGATGCTTCACCCTATGAGGTTGGAGAAGTACTGGCACACGGCTGGAAAGATGAAACAGAAAAGCCGATTGCATACACATCCATGATCCATTTGGATGCTGAACGGAGGTATTCCCAAATTGAGAAAGAGGAGCTGGCAATTGTCTTTGGCGTTAAAAAGTTCCATCAATGCGTCCACAGTAGACACTTTATAATAGTAACCAATCACAAACCCTTGTTGGGACTTTTTAAAGATACGAATATCCCCTATTGCTTCTGCTCAGATACAGCATTGGGCCTTATTACTGACATCCTGGAGCCTCGCCCCGGCACCCAGATGGCCAGCACTGATGCACCAAGTCATCTTAGTGGAGCTACATATGGCCCGGCTTTGATACAGATATTACAGACTTTGTCAGACAGTATGACCTAGTGCCATTGCCCACAAAGCTGGTTTCTTTACCGGCTTTGGGAGAGGTTGTGATGACCTTAAATTCTTTGGAGACATTACTGGTATCTGCAATGCAAATCAAGGTCTGGATGCAAAAGGACCCAGTCCTACCAAAAATGTAAAATACATGATTCTTGAATATCGGATTCAGAATACAACCCTCAGATGAAATGAAATCCCACCTGATGGAGAAAGATGAGCTTAGTGTTAAGGATGGCATCATCCTCTAGGGGTTCCATGTGGTTGTACTTTGCCCAGGACAACTTCCGTTCTTATGGAATTACAACATAGCCACACTGGAGTATCAAAATGAAAATGCTAGCCAGGCCCTGATGCAAACATTACAGACTTGGTCAGGAGAATCAAAATCTCCTCCCTTCAGCCTCCCTACATCAATGGGAGTGGCCTGGTGGGCCTTGGGTGTGAGTGCACATGCACTTTGCCAGGCCTTTTATGGGTTCCATGTCTTTGATCATGGTGGATGCACATTCCAAATGGTTGGAGATACATCACATGAGCTCCACTACCTCCCATGCCATGATTGAGAAACTACGACAAAGTTTCTGCCACACACAGGACACCAGAGGTCCTGGTCTGTGACAACGGTACTGCCTTTACAAGTACTGAGTTCCTTCATGTTTACTAATGTCATCAAACATGTTAGAACAGCACCCGATCACCCAACATTGAAAGGGTTGATTAACAAGCAGTGCAGACTTTTAAGCTCAACATCAAGAAACAACTTACAGCATCCATGAAGACCAAACTGGCATGGTTGTTTTTGGACTATATGGCTACCCTTCACACAACAACAGGAATCCCCCCCCCCCCCCCAGCAGAATTGGGGGGGGGGGGGGGGGGGGGGGGGGCTTTAATGGCACAGAGGCTTCAACCAAGGCTAACCTACTGTTCACAAACCTGGCAGGTAGGGTGGAGTCCCAACAGGAGAACCAGAGGAAGAAGGACAAGGGCAGAAAGAATGTTCAAAATGGGTGACCCAGTTCACATAAGGAAATTCCAAGATGGTCTCAGCTGGTCCCTGTGATCACAATGGAGAAAATGGGGCCTGCATCTTAAGTAAAAGTGCAGGTCAAATTTATGAAGAAGCACTGACTCAGGAGTGGGGAGCCCGCTCCAGTGCGGGTCTCATTACCAGCCATGGAGATAGCCACCGCCAGAGTTGTGCCCTGACTTAAAGCCAACCTGAAGCCTGCTCATCCGGATGATGAGGACACGGATTCCAAGGTGAAGGATGAAGAAGCTGGTGCCCCAACTGAAGCAGAGGCCCATGAAGAACCTGTATCAGTGGCTTTACGATGTTCTCTTCAAAAGCAAAAGTCTCCAATTCAGTTCACACAAACATATCCAGTTCCGCCTTCAACCATCCCCAGGTTGATCGTCAAGTGGCAGAAGGGCCTTCACGTGGTTGGGTGTTGGGGGACACGCGGAGTTATGATGGCTCCTGGGGATTGTCAGTCAATCTCCCTGTGGGCCTCGTGGAATAGGAATCTGACTAATGAGCAAGCAGTGCCCCACCCAGTGGGAGTTTAAAACCAGCTATGTCTACCTGGACCAGCGAATGCAGATCTCGGGACTTTGACTTGTGTGCTGTAGCTGCAGAAGCAGCTTTCATTCACCGTGTAAATAAAAGGTGTTGATGATCAAAGACTGGTCTTGGAGAGATTAATAAACATTCCCAGGACAGGTACAGCACGGGGTTAGATACAGAATAAAGCTCCCTCCACACTATCCCCATCAAACACTCCCAGGACAGGTACAGCACAGGGTTAGATACAGAGTAAAGCTCCCTCCACACTATCCCCATCAAACACTCCCAGGACAGGCACAGCACGGGGTTAGATACAGAGTAAAGCTCCCTCTACACTGTCCCCACCAAACATTCCCAGGACAGGTACAGCATGGGGTTAGATACAGAGTAAAGCTCCCTCTACACTGTCCCTATCAAACACTCCCAGGACAGGTACAGCACGGGGTTAGATACAGAGTAAAGCTCCCTCTATACTGTCCCCATCAAACACTCCCAGGACAGGTACAGCACGGGGTTAGATACAGAGTAAAACTCCCTCCACACTGTCCCCATCAAACATTCCAGGACAGGTACAGCACGGGGTTAGATACAGAGTAAAGCTCCCTCTACACTGTCCCCATCAAACACACCCAGGACAGGTACAGCACGGGGTTAGATACAGAGTGAATCTCCCTCTGCACTGTCCCCATCAAACACTCCCAGGACAGGTTAGATACAGAATGTTTATTTTGTGCCTCCAAACTTTATCAGCTTAATCGTCAAGCAGAATCTAGTTGGTTATGATTTTATTGGTATTGTTAAGTTTTACTACTAAGTACCAAAATGATCTGTAGCAATGCGTGGTGCGGCATTTAATCGTAGACATGGAACAAGAAATGACTTAATCTGTCTGTAATGGCGGCACATTTTACAAACATTTTAGCAGTAAATGCAGTCAGGATGTGGTCGAGACACGAATACTTCTTGTAAAGGAGAAGTAGAGAATAACGCTTGTCTAAAAAGAGAGCGCGGGTGAGGGGGGGTGGAGAGAGAGAGAGAGAGAGGAAAACAGAGTGAGGGGAATACAGCGGATAGGGACAGAGAGAAAGAGACAGAGCGATTCGGATGAATGTGACTCGTTTCAGGGTGCGGTCTAGTAGATTCTGGTACTGCAAGGCTGAATGGCCTTCACACACACTGGACACATTCACTGGTCCTACACTCTGCTCACTGCATTTAAAAACAGAATGCATTATAAAAGATATTTCTTACCGAAACAGAAAACAGAGATCGAGAGACTGAACAGGCTGAAGCCCCTTTTCACAGCAAAATTAAACATCTTGTTTTAGGTTGAAAGAAATCAATTCAGCATGGTCAAAGTCAGGAAGCAGATACAACGGAACTAAACGTCATCAGTGCGAGAAATTTGTGGTGATCGGAAAATTTACAGTGGTACTTACAGGATGTATCGCTCAAATATAGAAGGCCGGGGGAAACTGAGAATTTGTTTTCCTGGATTGGCAATTCATAGAATCCCTACAGTGCAGAAAGAGGCCATTCGGCCCATCAAAGCTAAACCAACAAAAAAAAGCACTCAGACCCTATCCCCGTGATTCCACATATTTACTCTGCTAATCCCCTGACACTAAGGGGCAATTTAGCATGGCCAATCCATCTAACCTTTTGGAGCGTGGGAGGAAACCAGACCACCCAGAGGAAACCCACGCAGACACGGGGAGAATGTGTAAGCTCCATACAGTCATCAAAGCCGGGAATCGAACGTGGGTCCCTGGTGCTGTGAGGCAGCAGTTCTAACCACTGTGCCACCGTGCCACCCAGTAATTCCGCCTTCCCTGACTGGGGAACGAACCAGGGCCGTGGCGGTGAAAATGCCGAATCCTAACCACTAGACCGTCAGAGGGTCAAATTCATGCTGTGAGGACAGTGGTTCAAATCTCATTGCAATTGGTAGAATTTAAATTCAATTACTTAATCCGGAATATAAAGTAGTCTCAGTAATTGTGACCATCGATTGCTGGAAAATCCAATCTGATTCACTAATGCCCTTTCAGGAAGGAAATCTCACAGCCTTACCTGGTCTGGGCGACATGTGACTCCAGATCAATACTAATCTGATGGCTGACTATCCTCTGAAATGGCCAAGCAAGTGACTCAATTCAAGGAGGGATGAGAAATGAACATTGGCATTCTTAGTGTCAATAACCTCTGTAATAAGTCCTCAGAGGCAGAAGTCCCTTCATCAAAATCCCTTTATTTACAAACCCAACAACAGCATTGTGCTTTCAGTTCGCCAGGAGTCCCAGAGGAACTGACACTCCTAGTTAAATACAAAGCATGAGGCTCCCTGATTGACGCATCAATTTGGCCCTTTATCAGGGAGTTTATATTCTAACAGGCCCACCTCAATTGCCTGATTAATGTCATTACACTTCTTCCCCCCAAAGTCAGAAGAATCCCCGTGATCTGCTCGCCTCACGGGTCCTTTCCTCCACTTCTGCGCTGGGTCTGGATCCTCCAATTTGGCCTCTGACATTGAAGGGTGTATTGGCTTGGCGCCCATCCCTTCCGCAGTGAGCGCCGGAGGGCTGTTTTGCAGTCTTCCTCCGGCAGTTGGGGAACAGCTGCTTCTTTGTCAGCCGTGTCCATTTCAGACTCTAAGGTTCCCACCAGCGGTGCTGGAGAGACGGGGCTGGCCCGTCGGGGAGGACTCCCCTGCTGGGCCAAATTGGTTCGAGAACGAATGTTGAATTCACGGCCTGCATTTTTCCGAAGGCCTCGCCCACGCGTACCTGGTAGGATACTGGTCCCGTCCTGGACTCGACCATGTGGGCCCATTTGAGCAATTTCTTACCCAGACTTTCTCACTGGCGTCGAAGTGCCCCTGCAGTTAGCCTCTTGGTGCTTTTCCACCCCCCCCCCAGGTTTGGGAATAGCAGGCTTAGCCTGGTGCGGAGTCATCTGCCCATGAGTAATTCCACTGGAATTATTCCCGTGGTGGCGTGTGTGGTTGTCCTATAATCAAATAGCCAATGGGAGAGCTTAGTGTCTATTGATGCCACTGCCCTTTTTTTCAACCCAGCTTTTAAAGTCTGGACAGCTCCCTCCGCCAGGCCATTTGATGTTGGGTGGTACGGTGCTGTCCTGATGTGTCAAATCCTGTTCGACTTTATGAATCTGGTGAACTCTTGGCTGGCGAAAACCGATCCGTTGTCTGAGACTAACACCTCTGGAATTCCATGTGTCGAGAACGAGGCTCGCAGCTTCTCGACGGATGTTGTTGTGTTTGTCGAATTCACCTTGTAGACATCCAACCATTTTGAGTGGGCATCTATTACCAAAAACATCGACCGCATAAAAGGACCTGCAAAATCGATGTGAAGTCGCGACCATAGTCTAACTGGCCATTCCCATAGCTGTAACAGGGTTGCCGGTGGCACCTTCTGCCCTTGTTGGCATTCCTGGCACCAACCCACCAATGCCGCAATATCTACATCCAGACCTGGCCAGCATCTTCATTTTGGACACTCTGGGGTGTCCATGTAGTTTGGCCCGACGGCCCTGACTTGGAACTATAACCCATGCCCCCCCCAGAGCAGTATTCAGTCTTTGATGGTGACCTGCTCTCCTGCTCCAATCGGGGTGGAATTGCAGCTGAACTGCTCTTTCTGTTTCCTCTGTTAGGGCCAGGTGTTTTACTTTTGCTAATTCTGGGTCCTTTTCTGTACACAGGTGTATATTGTGTGCGACCACCGGAAGGGTATCCAAGAAGTTCAGCGCCATCACCGTTTCTTCTACTCTGAGTACCAACGGTGGGGTGTCCGGCAATAATAGCCTGCTTAGGGCATCGGCATTTGTCACCCGAATTCTTGGCCGGTGCTCCAGTCTGGTATGCTGCCAGTAATAATGTTCAGTGCTGGATCCGGACTGATGCTATTGGAGGCACTGCCCTGTCCTCCTTGAGTAGACCCAGCAACAGTTTGTGATCAGTGACGATCATGAATTTCCACCCATATAGGTACTAGTGGAATTTCTTTACCGCAAAAATTATGGCCAGTCCTTCTTTTTCAATCTGGCCGTACTTCCATTCCACTATTACTAGGGTCCAGTAGGCATATGCTATTGCCCTTCCTGTCCGTTTTGCTATCTGTGTGCCAGAACAGCACAAACACCGTATGGAAATGTGTCACGAGTGAGCATCAACTCTTTCCTGGGTGATAATGCACGAAAACATTTTCTGATGAGGGCTGTTGTTTGATTTTCTTAAAGGCCCGGTCTTGGCGGGCAAACCATTCCCAGGCTTGCCCCTTTTTTAGTAGCTGATGTGGGGGATCCAAGATGAAGGCCCTGTTTTGTATGAACTTGATGTGGAGATGGCGGCGTTGGACTGGGGTAAACACAGTAAGAAGTCTCACAACACCAGGTTAAAGTCCAACAGGTTTATTTGGTAGCACAAGCCATAAGCTTTCAGAGCGCTGCTCCTTCATCAGGTGAGTGGGAGTTCTGTTCACAAACAGGGCATATAAAGACACAAACTCAATTTACAAAATAATGATTGGAATGCGAATCTTTACGGGTAATCAAATCTTAAAGGTACAGACAATGTGAGTGACAATGTGAGAGCAGCACTCTGAAAGCTAGTAGCTTGTGCTACCAAATAAACCTGTTGGACTTTAACTTGGCGTTGTGAGACTTCTTATTGTATGAACTTCCCATAATACTTCACCAGCCCTAAAAACAACCATAACTCCTGGATTGTGGTGGGGGCCGGGGCATCTCTTTTTGCCGACACCCGATCCTCCAGAGGATGTAGGCCCGACTTGTCCACTTTGTGACCCAGATAGGTGACTTGCAGTACTAAGAAAACACATTTCTCCCTCTTTAAGCGCACACCAGCTGCTGAAAACCTTCTAAGGACTTCCTCTAGGTCCTGCAGGTGTTCTGCCCTCATTTTCCTGGTGATGTGGACATCCTCCAGGTAAATGGCGACCAGTGGTAACCCTTATAGTATGTTCTCCATCGTTTTCTGAAATATCGCACAGGCTGACGATGCCCCCAAGGGTAATCTTGAAAAAGGCCCTTCACTGTGTTGATTGTGGAGAATTTTTGTGAATCTTTATCCAGCTTCAGCTGTAGGTATGCGTGACTCGTATCTAGTTTAGAGAATAAGAGTCCTCCTGCATATAGATCCTCAATCCAGGGAATTGGATATGTATCAAGTTGTGAGGAGCTGTTTATTGTCTGCGTGAAATCTCCGTAAAGAAGAACTGAGCCGACCAGCTTCAGAATAGGCACCATGGGTGCCAGACATTCCGCAAACTGGAACAGTTTTATTGTGCCTTCATGCTCCAATCTTTTGATTTCCATTTCCACCTTTTCCCTTAATGCGAATGGTATTCTGGGACTGCCTCCGGATCGACATGGAATGTCACTTTTACTCCTTTAATTGTTCTTAGTCCTTCTTGAAAGATCTCCGGGTATTTGAGCAGGACTTCGCTCAGGCGACCATTTTCTAACTGAAAAATGTTTACCCAGTCTAGTTGGATCTCCTTCACCAATTCCATCCCAATAGGCTCAGTCCCAAACCTTCCACTACCATCAATGGTAGCCTAACCAGTTGCTTTCCATAAGCAACAGGCATATGTGTTGTGCCCAACACTCTGTGGTTTCCCCCCTATAATTCCTCAGTCTTGCCAAGGTCTCGGTTAGGGATAAAGGACTCCAGTGCGAATTTTGTTGAACACTGCTTCCCCTACCATAGATACGGCTGTGCCTGTATCGATCTCCACTATTATTAGACATCCATTCAGCCTTATGAATAATAGGTTCCAATTTGGCCATTGCCATCAAAGTAGTTGTTCCTCGTGAGAGGCAGGTGGAGCTTCCAGGGTATGCATTCTCCTGCATCCCAGCCTACGTGTCCTTTTCCAAAATGTTGGTTTTGAAACTTTGTTTTTCTTCTCCGACTCCAAATACTGGCACCAATTGCAATATCTTGCCGGGCGGGACTCTGCAGGGACTGCTGTCTGTCTAGTCCTAATTTGGCCTGGTTTAGGAGTGTTCTGTGAGTGGGCCTGGGTTTCCTAGTATCCAAATCCTTCCCGAGGACAGGAATATAGCTGCCTGCCCCACTGTGGTAGTCCCTTAACTCAGTTGCACTGGTGTGTGCATCTACCTCCATCGGAATACCCTGTAACTCGTGCTCCACTCGGCGCTTTTTCCAAGTACAAAGACAGCTGTAATGCTTGCTTGCAGTCCAGCTCGGCCTCCGCCAACAGGCATTTTTGTACGGTCATATTAGAGTTTCTGCACACCAGTCTCGGAGCATCTCATTTTACATCAAACCAAATTTGCAAGCCTTTGCCAATCACCTTAATCTCATCAGGGAACTAGTGACTGACTCCCCCGTCTCTCAGAATGCTGAGCAAAACCAGTACCTTCACAGGATCAGAGGTGGCTTAGGGTCATAATACTCTTTTACTAAGACTGTTAATTCCTGGAAGGTTTTTGTGTCCGGTGCCTCCGGAAAGGCTAAACTGCGCATAACAGCAAAAGCTGACGGTCCACAAGCGGACAGCAAAATAACCCGTTGCTTTTCATCTGGGACTATGTCGTTAGATCTAAAGAAATACCTCATCCGTTCCACATATTGGGCCCAGTCTTCCACGGCAGGATCAAAAGCATCCAATTTCCCAAATAGAGGCATGTTTGCCAGGCAATGGCTTACCCTGAATGTGTAGCGGCTGATAGTAAGCAAGTTCCTTTGGGTCATTCCTTTTTCTTCATCACAACTGTAATAAGTCCTCAAAGGCTGAATTCCCTTCACCAAAATCCCTTTATTTACAAACCTGACAACAGCATTGTGCTTTCAGTTCACAGTCTACACCAGGAGTCCCAGAGGGACTGACACTCCTGGTTAAATACAAAGCTAGAGGCTCCCTATTTGACCCATCAATTTGGCCCTTAATCAGGGAGTTCATATTCTAACAGGTCCACCTCAATTGCCTGATTAAAGTCATTACAAACTCCAAGGAAATGATATAGAGAAACATGTTTGTCTCTGCTGCTCCCTCTATCTGAGTGACCCCCTCAGTCTCCCCCTGTAACTACTGAGTGACCCCCTCAGTCTCCCCTTTAACTTTCTGTGACACCCTCAGTCTCCCCATGGAACTCTCTGAGTGACCCCCTCAGTCTCCCCCTGTAACTTACTGAGTGACCCCCTCAGTCTCCCCTTTAACTTTCTGTGACACCCTCAGTCTCCCCATGGAACTCTCTGAGTGACCCCCTCAGTCTCCCCCTGTAACTTACTGAGTGACCCCCTCAGTCTCCCCTTTAACTTTCTGTGACACCCTCAGTCTCCCCATGGAACTCTCTGAGTGACCCCCTCAGTCTCCCCTGTAACTCCCTGAGTGACCCCCTCAGTCTCCCCTGTCACTCTCTATCTGAGTGACCCCCTCAGTCTCTGCTGGAACTCTCTGAGTGACCCTTCAGTCTCCATAGTAACTCTATCTGAATGACTCCGTCAATCTCCCGTAACTCTCCAAGTAATCCTTCAGTCTCCCCGCAACTTTCTGAGACTCACCTTCAACTCTGAATTTCCCCCTGGAATTTTTTGTTATATATTTAAATAGTTGCAAGATTGCTTTCAGAATTGATTACATGATTTGAAGAGTTGTTTCAGAGGCTCACGCATTTAGTTTTAGTTAGTTCTCTGTATAGGGCCCGAATAAACCTGTTGTATTTTATTTTGAATCTGTGTGCCCAAACCACATTTTTTTGTTTAAAATCCACAACGTCCAACATACTGAGTTCATTACAAAAAGAAAATTTGCAAGGAGTTGGAATTTTGTTTTTCATCAAGAACATCAAGAAAAGATTCTGGGGGTAATTCTCCCATCCCACTGCGCTGATTTGTTAGGGCAGTGGGCTGGGAGATTCAAGCGGCAGTCGATTTGTGTGATTTCGCACTGGGCATCCGGCCCTGAGTGCTTCTCCCAACTTAAGTTTTTTGGTGTCAATGGATCCGCACTGAAAATCAGCGTAATGACATTAGCATGCGTTTACATACCTGACCATCTAATTCGCGAGTCCGCGACTAGAATCTCCATCCCCGCTAGCGTCTACCCCCATCTGACGTGACATCATGCTGGCGGGGATTACAACAACTGTATAAAATTTGGGATCTGGCATGACAATGTTGAACAGGAGTAAGGAGATAAGTTTTAAGGAGCTGCGGCCCCGGGAGTGCAGGGGAGGTTGGAGGCCAGGCCTGGAAAATTTCTGCATGCTGTAGGGAGGTCCCTGGAGAGCTGAAAGTGCTGTTCCCAGGCCCAGAATGTTCCATGTAGTCTCTGTAGAGTTGGGAGGTCTCCTTTACTGACTGCTGTCTGCAACCACTGGGCTATTCCATTGTTCTGGCTGTGGGGTGTGGTGAGGGACTGGACTAACTGCTGGCGTTTTGAGGGGCCGGTGGGGGGGGAGTGCACCATGTGCTGCTTGAGGGCTCATCAGTTCAGGCAGCTGGTATTCCAAGCAGGGGTGCTCTGGTGAACATAGACACTCATACTGCATGTATCTGCAATGAATAGGAACCCATCTTGTGATCAAAAAGCAGTCAGTCCCTGTCCCGTGTGCATGACCTGCAACACATGCCTGGAAAGGAATGCTGTAGTTGCACTCATGGCAATGGTTCAAGAGTGCGCAATGGTCACGCCCACACACCAACCTGCATGCTCTCCCTGCCAGCCGTGTTCATGATGCCAATGGCAGTCAACCTAATCAGGTGACGCATGGCACCACAGATTGTGTTGTGTTGCCAGCATCCACAAGTGGGAAGACTGGACCAAGTGAGGGATTGGAGGGGTGAGGGGGTGGGGAAGGTGGTGCTGGGGTAGTTGCAAGCAATGACATGTATCAATCTCTCTCTCTCTCACCCCCACCGTGCAGAATGGATCTTAATCACATTGATTTCGATCATGGTGGCGGCTGGGGAGGAGGCGGCGGTTCAGCTCAGGAGGTACAGGTTGTAGGTGGGCCACTCCAGGAGCAGCCTGTGGCAGCTCCTCAAGAAAGGAGGGTAGGGGGCTGCCACTGATGGCCATGAGGTGGGAGAGCAGTGTCCCAAAAGGGTGGCCAGGAGAAGGAGGATGCGGAGGTACCGGACCAGGACGTTATTCGAGGCACTGTTGGAGGTCATGTGCCATCGCCGGCTCTGCCTATCCAAGGACACGGTCCAGCACCTATCTGAGGTGCTCTCACACCTGGCACCTGAGGGCAGGGGCAGCCACCCGTTGCCACGAGAAGTTAAGGGGACTGCGGCACTTAATTCCTATGCAAGAGGGTTGTCTCAAGCAGCTAGTGGCGACCTTTGTAGAATCTCTCAGGCCTCAGTTCACAGATGTGTTCGTCAGGTAACAGATGCCTGTTCGCCCAGGCAGGCCAACACATCCATTTTGATGTTGGACAGGGCGAGCAGGAGGCCCGGGCTGCAGGCTTCGCCACCATTGCTGGGATGCCCCATATCCAGCGGCAGTGGATGGGACACACATCGCACTGCAGTCCCTGCGAGGTGAGAAGCAGTCATTTATTAACAGAAAGGGGTTCCACTCCCTCAATGTACAAATCATATGTAACCTCTGGATCACGCAGATCTGTGCATGCGACCCAGGGCGTGTCCACAACAGCTATGTGCTGAGGCGGTCGGACTTCCCTGGGATCTTTGAAGACCAGCCCAGGCTGCCGGAATGGCTCGTGGGGGATAAGGGCAACCCACTGATGATGCCAGTGTGGAGGCCCCAGACCGAGGCAGAGACACGTTATAATGAGGCACACACTGCCTCATTATAATGCGATTCCGGTGCCTGGACCGCTCTGGGGTGCCCTGCAGTATGGCTCTGTGCATGCATCAGGCATTATAATCGTCTGCTGCATCCTGCACAACATAGCACAGCAGCGGGGAGACCAGCAGGAGGAGGAGGAGATTGGCACCAGGCAGAGCTCGACGACTTGTCATATGAGAAGCTGGAGGATGGAGGGTAGGCGGCGATGGCAGCTGTCTGGCAGGGCAGGGCAGCAAGAAAGGCCCAGATAGCAGACTGCTTGACATACCTGGTGACATCCAGTGTGGGGGCAGCTCCCAACACCCTTCCAGCTCACCCCAGGAGTCACTGTAGCCGCCACCCCCCCACAACCCAAAGTTGGCCACTCAACCCACATGACCTTCCCCTTCCCCAGCCTCTCTCAGCCCACCCCCCTTCCTCACCCTCTCTCAGCCCACCCCCTCCTTCCTCACCCTCTCACAGCCCAACCCCCCCTTCCTCGCCCTCTCTCAGCCCACCCCCCACCCTTCCGCACCCACTCTCAGCCCACCCACCCCCTCCCCCACCCGCACCGCCCCTCCGAGCTCAAGAAACACCGCAACAGGTTAATGGGCCTGGGCTGGCACTGGTAGCGAGTCTTTGGTGAAGGCTGGAAGATGGTGACGACTCGTTATAAGGCAGACTGGGATCCTGCACCTGGTGCCACTCAAGCCTGCTCTCCAAATGCACACTGCCACCTGGGCCCATATAGCAGTAAGTGTTCGGAACACAAGCGTGTGGGGCAATGGGTCAGGGAATTCAACCGGGGCGGTGCGGGGGGGGGGGAGGCAGGGGGGCGGGTGTGGGGTGGTGGGGGAGGTGATGCCAGGGGGTGGTCTTTGACTAATGGTCCGGTGGATACTGGGAAAGTAGTGTAGGCCGTCTATGATGTTTGGCCGAGGGGCTGGTATTGCGCAGCACAGTAGTCTGCGTTTCGATGCGTGGGATTGGGTTACACTCAGCTCTGTTGGGGGAGAATCAGAGACAGATTAGTCACAGCTGTGAGGTGCAAAATTTTTTAAATTGTGTTCTTAGCATTGGCCAAAACTTAATCCCGACTACTGGTGACCTTATTAATGTTTTGTCTGTACTTCAGTCACACGCTCCTGATCTACGGACACCCGGTGCGGAGGGGGCGGGGAAGGCGGAGAACCTCCTCATGAAGCTGCTCCTGGGCCTCTCCAAACTTGCCATAAACAGGTCCAAGCAGTGGGAGACTGAGGGGGCCGTCCGACCCGACTGTCTGCCCCTCTACCGCGGCTACATTCGCAGCCGCGTGTCCCTGGAGAGGGAGCATGCGGTGTCCGAGGGCACCACTGAGGTCTTCCATGCTCAATGGGCACCACAGGGACTGGGGTGTATTATCGACCCCATTAATCACATTTTAGTTTGATATTTTAAGTTTCCTTTCTGCTTTGTTTTTTTCAGGCAGTTTCCTTCTTTTTGAGGGCTGCCCTTTATAATTTCTCCCTCGGTTAATTTGTTTTAGTTTAATTGTTTAGTCAAAAAGATTGACTACTGATGAGCCCTCTTAGTGACCCAACAACTTCCTAATCTTGTGCAGCCTACTGCACTGTCTAGGTATTCCCCCAGAATGCATATTGGAGGTGGAGGGGTCCAGCTCTGATCTGCCTGTGATGCCCTTGGCAGCCATCCCCTGGAGGGGCCGAGACCTGGAAGACCCCGGCCAACTTGCAGATGACACATGTTTTTGTGCCACCCTGTTCATCCAGCTGGTCTTTGATGCCCCAGTGTGAGGAAGGGGGAATCGGAAGGTCTTGGGACATCCGGAATCTTCTGGGTGGAAGGCCCCCCCATGGGCTCCAGAACTTCCTCCTCCCTCGGGATGTCCATAGGCCCCGGACACACTCCATGGGATGTCAGGGTAGTTGGGCTGAGCTCCAGAAGCTCTGTGTCAGCTGGCTCTGCCAGTCCTGGAGCCCCTGATGCATCCATTGCATGGTCCGTGATCCCTCAGCACTGGCCCTCTGAGACTGGGCCAAGCTCCAGAGTCCCTCCGCTACAGCATTCTGTGTGTGAGCCAGGCTCTGGAGCCCCTCAGCAGTAGCCCTCTGAGCCTGGGCTAAGTTGTCGAGGCTCACAGCCACGGCCTGCTGTGTCTCCAGAATGCCAGCGAGAGTCCCCCCAACCATGGCCAGTAGTGTCTCCCACATGCCCCCGACACTCATGGCCACGGATCGATGTGTCTCCAGGATTCCGATGACATCCTCGGCTGTATCTCTGCCATGGCCCGCTGTGTCTCCAGGATGGCCTGGAGCCTATCACCCATGAGGCCAGGTCCCTGACGCCAGACTTTCCGTTATGGTGGCCACACTTGCAGTGTTGGTCTGGTTAACACGTTATGTAGGCACCACATCCTGCAACAGCACTCTGTTGAATTCCCCTAAACAGCCTTGCAGTCGCAGCATCATAGAAACCCTACAGTGCAGAAGGAGGCCATTCGGCCCATCGAGTCTGCACCGACCACAATCCCACCCAGGCCCTACCCCCACATATTTACCCGCTAATCCCTCTAACCTACGCATCTCAGAACTCTAAGGGGCAATTTTTAACCTGGCCAATCAACCTAACCCGCACATCTTTGGACTGTGGGAGGAAACCGGAGCACCCGGAGGAAACCCACGCAGACACGAGGAGAATGTGCAAACTCCACACAGACAGTGACCCGAGCCGGGAATCGAACCCAGGACCCTGGAGCTGTGAAGCAGCAGTGCTAACCACTGTGCTACCGTGCCGCCCATGGTTGCTGACAGCCCTTCCACAAATCCCCGGGTTTGCTGCTGCATCTCCACCAGCCTTGGGAGTAACATACACCGAGGTCCGGCATCTGGCTTGGGGCCAGCTGCGTCCTGGCCTCTGGCAGACCTCTGTGTGCCTGAGCCCTCGGATGTGCCCGCCTACACATGATGTGCATCAGTGTCCATGATGCGCTCACCAGTAAGTGATGCAGAAGCCTCAACACTAACATGACCCACCGTGGTGACAGTCTCTTTGTTGGTGGGTTGTGCTGATGATGCCTGTGCCAAATCACTGGTACTGTAATTGAGTCATGGAGGTTTACAGCATGGAAACAGGCCGTTCAGCCCAACTTGTCCATGCCACCCTTTTTTTTTAAACCCCGAAGCTAGTCCCAATTGCCCGCATTTAGCCCATATCCCTCTATACCCATCTTACCCATGTAACTATCCAAATGCTTTTTAAAAGTCAAAATTGTACCCGCCTTTATTATTACCTCTGGCAGCTTGTTCCAGACACTCACCACCCTCTGTGTGAAAAAATTGCACCTCTGGATGCTTTTGTATCTCTCCCCTCTCACTTTAAACCTATGCCCTCTCGTTTTAGACTCCCCTACCTTTGGGAAAATATATTGTCTATCTAGCTGATCTCTGCCCCTCATTCTTTTATAGATATCGATAAGGTCACCCCTCAGCTTTCTACGTTCCAGAGCAAAAAGTCCTAGTCTATTCAGTCTCTCCTTATAACTCAAACATCAAGTCCCTGTAGCATCCTAGTAAATCTCTTCTGCACTCATTCAAGTTTAATAATATCCTTTCTTTAATAGGGTGACCAGAACTGTACACAGTATTCTAAGTGTGGCCTTACTAATGTCTTGTACAACTTCAGCAAGATGTCCCAACTCCTGTATTCAATGTTCTGATGTGGAGATGCCGGTGTTGGACTGGGGTAAACACAGTAAGAAGTTTAACAACACCAGGTTAAAGTCCAACAGGTTTATTTGGTAGCAGAAGCCACACAAGCTTTCGGAGCTCCAAGCCCCTTCTTCAGGTGAGTGGGAATTCTGTTCACAAACAGAGCATATAAAGACACAGACTCAATTTACATGAATAATGGTTGGAATGCGAATACTTACAACTAATCAAGTCTTTAAGAAACAAAACAATGTGAGTGGAGAGAGCATCAAGACATGTTCATGTCACACTATTTGTAACTCCCACAGTTGCCTAGACCTGCAGAGTTTCACTGGCTGTCTTGTCTGGAGACAATACACATCTTTTTAGCCTGTCTTGCTCAAGGGTCTCACTCAACAAGGGGAAATGCTCATAGGCAGGGAGTATGCATGGCAGCCCAATGTGTGTGTGTGGAAGGCAGCAGAAACCAGCGCACTCTGGGTAAACAGGGGGACCAGCACACTGTGGTGGGAGGGCGGGGGGGGGGGGGGGGGGGGGAGCGGGGAGTGGGGGGAGAGGGAATGGGGAGTCCAGTGATGTCCAGGTCAGGGGTGGGGGAGTGCGGAGTCCAGTGATGTCCGGATCAGCGGGGGATGGGAAGGCCAGAGGTTTCCGGGTTAGGGGGGGTTCAACCTCTTCAGCAAGAATGGGCCCTGCCCACTACTTTACAGAGTAGGGCTACGGCACTCTGCAGTGCTCAGAGTGAGGGAGATTCATTTTGAAACTCCCGCTAAAAAACCAGCGGGAGTTACTCCAGTTTTTACGTGAATTCGGGACTTTAAATTTTTCTGGGAGAATTGCAGCCAACATTTGGCACCCCTGGGTGCTCTTCGATAAGAAGTGACAAAATGTTGTTCCAAAGTTGGACCCCACCAGCCTCTTAGTCTCCCAACATTGAGCCTGAGCCTGTATTAAAAGGGCTATTGCCCCATCTAATGGCCATGATTCAAGTGGGTGAATCGAGTATAGGCATCCAACTAGTAATTGGGCCATAACCCTGTAAAAAAGAGGTCAACAAACAAGGGATTCGAAGCTAGGATAGTCAGAGTTGGTAAGCTCTGTAGGACAGCCTCTTGTGCATTGGAGGGAATTTAGTGAAAACTGGACCTCGATGTTGGTCAACTCCCACACTCCCAAAATGAACCCAAAACAGAGAGAGAGAGCAAGTGAAGAATTAGAAATGGCAAGCTGCGCCGAATGGGAAGAAACCCTTCGAAGATACCGAAACAAGAAATGGCCGAAGTGGGTAGACTTTTGCAAAAAAATCAATGTCAGATCTGGGATCCAAAGGGCAAAGATTTGAGACGAGATCCATAAAGAGTTCGGGAAACGAGCCTCTAAGTTGAGTAAAGCGATTGCAATATTTGCTGCATGACGTAGTTACAAGGGAAAGAAGCGGAGAGTTTAAAGTTAGGTAATGCTCAGGAGCAAATAGGGAAATTAAAGAGTGGGTCAGAGGAACAAGAGCTGAGAAACCAAACCACCCCTCTGCAAATGGGCCAGTTTCAGGCTCAATGCGAGAAGGTGTACCAGAAAAAGCAGGGACCACAACACGGTGCGACAGGTAGTCGATGAGTTATAAGTGAAATGCAGCAATCTGCAGGTTGTCATAAAGGTCTTCTCTGGGCAAGGAAAGAGATTAGAGCCTGCACAGCAGACCATTCAAAGTGCCTGCATGAGGTTGAGAAATTAAACTCATAGTTGATTTAGAACCATAGAACCATAGAAAATTACAGCTCAGAAACAGGCCTTTTGGCCCTTCTTGTCTGTGCTGAACCATTTTATGCCTAGTCCCACTGATCTGCACTTGGACCATATCCCTCCACACCCCTCTCATCCATGAACCCATCCAAGTTTTTCTTAAATGTTAAAAGTGACCCCACATTTACCACTTTATCCGGCAGCTCATTCCACACTCCCGCCACTCTCTGCATGAAGAAACCCCCCGCTAATATTCCCTTTAAACTTTTCTCCTTTCACCCTTAACCCATGCCCTCTGGTTTTTTTCTCCCCTCGCCTCAGTGGAAAAAGCCTGCTTGCATTCACTCTATCTATACCCATCAAAATTCTATACACCTCTATCAAATCTCCCCTCATTCTTCTACGCTCCAGGGAATAAAGTCCCAACCTATTCAATCTCTCTCTGTAACTCAGCTTCTCAAGTCCCGGCAACATCCTTGTGAACCTTCTCTGCACTCTTTCAACCTTATTTACATCCTTCCTGTAACTAGGTGACCAAAACTGTACACAATACTCCAAATTCGGCCTCACCAATGCCTTATATAACCTTACCATAACACTCCAACTTTTATGCTCGATACTCCAATTTATAAAGGCCAATGTACCAAAGGCACTCTTTACGACCCTATCCACCTGTGATGTCACTTTTACAGTATTTGGTTTGTCCTTCCAAAGTGCAATATCTCACACTTGTCTGCGTTAAATTCCACAGCCCATTTTTCTAGTTGGTCCAAATCCCTTTGCAAGCTTTGAAAACCTTCCTCACTGTCCACTACACCTCCAATCTTTGTATCATCAGCAAATTTGCTGATCCAATTTACCACATTATCATCCAGATCATTGATATAGATGACAAACAACAATGGACCCAACACCGATCCCTCCGGCACACCACTAGTCACAGGCCTCCACTCAGAGAAGCAATCCTCCACAACCACTCTCTGGCTTCTTCCATTGAGCCAGTGTCTAATCCAATTTACTACCTCCCCAGCGACTGAACCTTCCTAACTAACCTTGTCAAAGGCCTTGCTGAAATCCAGGTAGACAACATCCACCGCCTTCCCTTCATTCACTTTCCTGGTAACCTCCTCGAAAAACTCTAATAGATTGGTCAAACATGACCTACCACGCACAAAGCCATGTTGACTCTCCCTAATAAGTCCCTGTCTATCCAAATATTTGTAGATCCTATCCCTTATCACACCTTCCAATAACTTGCCCACCACCGACGTCAAACTTACTGGCCTATAATTTCCTGGATTTCTTTTGGAACCTTTTTTAAACAACGGAACAACATGAGCCAACCTCCAATCATCCGGCACCTCCCCCGTGAATACTGACATTTTAAATGTGTCTGCCAGGGCCCCTGCAAGTTCTACACTAGCTTCCCTCAAGGTCCGTGGGAATACCCTGTCCGGTCCTGGGGATGTATCCACTCTGATTTGCCTCAAGACATCAAGCACCTCTTCCCCTTTAATCTGTAAAGGTTCCATGGCCTCCCTACCAGTTTGCCCTATTTCTGTAGACTCCATGCCGTTTCCTCAGTAAATACGGATGCAAAAAAACCATTTAGTATCTCCCCCATCTCATTTGATTTATGATTGTCACATGTATTAACATACAGTGAAAAGTATTGTTTCTTGCACACTATACAGACAAAGCATATCGTTAATAGAGGAAAGGAGAGAGTGCAGAATGAAGTGTTACAGTCATAGCTAGAGTGTAGAGAAAGATCAACTTAATGCAAGGTAAGTCCATTCAAAAGTCAGATGGCAGCAGAGAAGAAGCTGTTCTTGAGTCGGTTGGTACTTGACCTCAGACTTTTGTATCTTTTTCCCAATGGAAGAAGGTGGAAAAGAGAATGTCCGGGGTGCATGGGGTCCTTAATTATGCTGGCTGCTTTGCCGAGACAGCAGGAAGTGTAGACAGAGTCAATGGATGGGAGGCTGGTTTGCGTGATGGATTGGGCTACATTCATGACTTTTTGTAGTTTCTTGTGGTCTTGGGCAGAACAGGAGCCATACCAAGCTGTGATACAACCAGAAAGAATGCTTTCTATGGTGCATCTGTAAAAGTTGGAGAGAGTCGTAGCTGACATGCCAAATTTCCTTAGTCTTCTGAGAAAGTAGAGGCGGTGGTGGGCTTTCTTAACTATAGTGTTGGCATGGGGATTTCTCATTACAATAAGGGATGATGTGTGCCTTCACGGCAGAGTCATGGGATAGTGATTGGATTTGATTTGATTTGATTTATTATTGTCACATGTATTAACACAGTGATAAGTATTGTTTCTTGCCCGCAATACAGACAAAACATACCGTTCATAGAGAAGGAAATGAGAGAGTTCAGAATGTAGTGTTACAGTCATAGCTAGGGCGTAGAGAAAGATCAACTTAATGCAAGGTAAGTCCATTCAAAAGTCTGACAGCGGCAGGGCAGAAACTGTTCTTGAGTCGGTTGGTACGTGATCTCAGACTTTTGTATCTTTTTCCTGACAGAAGAAGGTGGAAGAGAGAATGTCCGGGGTGCGTGGGGTCCTTAATTATGCTGGCTGCTTTGCCAAGGCAGTGGGATGTGTAGACAGAGTCAATGGGTGGGAGATTGGTTTGCGTGATGGATTGGGCTACATTCACGTACATACATACACATTTGTAGTCCCTTTCAGTCTTGGGCAGAGCAGGAGCCATACCAAGATGTGATACAACCAGAAAGAATGCTTTCTATGGTGCAACTGAAGTGGGAAGAGATAAGAGGAGGAAGCCCGCAGATATGCCAACCCTGACAACGGGTGCAGACCCCCACCTCCGTTCCAGGAGGAACCCGAACCATCAGCACCCCCAGAAATTTACCCTGCCCTATGAATTCACTCACCACTACCAGACAAGATGACCAAAATAATGTCACATATACCACCCGTTCACTGTAGCACAGTTGGAGGAGATAGCTAAGAATATTGGAATAATCAAGCCGCAGAACCACACACATTCTTTGAGAGTAGAACCAAAAGAGGGTTTTGCATAGATTAGATGATGCAGAAGATAAGTTAATATTGATGTGCTTAAGCCCAGCAGCACACTCCGCCCTGCCTGATCCCCAAAACATAGGAGGAGGGACTTTAGATAAAATGAAGGCGGCAATTTTGACTGCCGTGGGATTCAACAGAGGCGATCCAGTAGATAGCCTGAATAAGTGCAGGCAAAGAAGACAGCACCCGTCGGCATATGCCAGGCATTTGTAGGCTCAATTTACAGGAGTCTTTGTATGGCTAGATTAAGCGCAGCTGAACACAACGAACTGGTCCAATTGGACCCGAACACTAGTCTCGCATGCCACCGAAGGGAGTCAGAAGGCATGTAAGAATTCTGACCCAGCTGATGGCACCCACATCGAGGCATGGGTGCTCAGGAGGATGGCCTGCACCTGGGTGAAGGAGGTGCAGATGCTAGACAAATGCACAGGCATAAAAACGGGGAATGAAACCCATTATGACGAGTCTAAACCCCGGCTAGGTGTGGAGGAATGAGGGGGTTGATAGGAATAGAACGAGCAACTACAGAGGTTTCCCGTCCCCATATAGTCCTCCCATCCCTAGAAGCATAAATCAGCCCCAAGGGGACCCCAGGTATCCACCCCCGCAGGGAAGATGTTACAACTGTGGCCAGACAGGCCATTATGTGAGAAAGTGTAGGGCACCCCGCCAACAGTCACAGGCACAGCAACAGTTACCAGAGCAGAGATCCCGGCCCATGCCACTGGATGGACTGATTCAATGGGCCACGGTAACTCCAGTGGGGGGGAAATCAGTAATCCACTCAACCTATATCCCTATGTGGACACAGTCATTCAGAATGATGGTGGCCAGCCTCATCGAAACTTAATGCAAGGTAAGTCCATTCAAAAGTCTGACAGCAGCAGGGAAGAACTGTTCTTGAGTCAGTTGGTATGTGATCTCAGACTTTTGTATCTTTTTCCTGACAGAAGAAGGTGGAAGAGAGAATGTCCGGGGTGCGTGGGGTCCTTAATTATGCTGGCTGCTTTGCCAAGGCAGTGGGATGTGTAGACAGAGTCAATGGGTGGGAGATTGGTTTGCGTGATGGATTGGGCTACATTCACGTACATACATACACATTTGTAGTCCCTTTCAGTCTTGGGCAGAGCAGGAGCCATACCAAGATGTGATACAACCAGAAAGAATGCTTTCTATGGTGCAACTGAAGTGGGAAGAGATAAGAGGAGGAAGCCCGCAGATATGCCAACCCTGACAACGGGTGTGGGTGCCAAGAGGGATAGTGTCGGGCAACCCCTGGTAAAAGACGACATTGGAGGCAGCCTCGTCGAGTTCCTATTTAACACAGGAGGCTCCTGCACTATCCTGAACACATCCTAAGACATCAACAAGACAAAACACAGGACAATAGATTATTTTAAGTGGATTCACAGGACACTTGCAGGACGGATCCAAGACCGACTCCTTGGAATTTAAGATAGGGAGCATAGTATGCCACCACCTGGCTATACTAGTCAACCTCTGCCATGAAGTGGAACACATTCTGGGTTTAGGTTAATGCAAAGATGGAATCTCTCCTTTGACCCGGTGAATTGTTGTGTATGGCAGAAGCCCAACAGAGGTGCCCAAAGGGGCATATATAGATGGAGTCTACACTATTGGAGACTGAAATGACTGATGACCTGGGAGCACAGGGAATCCTTGCAAGATGTACACAGATGTTTGCAAATCACAAGCACGACTGCGGACGGGTGGTAAGAGAAGTGATAATTGAAGGCGCCGACCCCAAACCCCAAAGGCAGTACGGCTTCCCCAAGCAAGCCGAGGGGTAGGTGGCCAAGGTAATCAATAGCTTGTTACAGTAAGGAGTCTGGGTTTCCTCATACAATAATTTCCCGATTTGGCCGGTAAAAAAAAAGATGGATCTTGGAGGGTAACAATCGACTGCTGAGAGCTGGAAAAATACCATCCTGATCACAGCATCCATGGTAGAAACCTGCCCTAAAACCAGACAAAAACAGAGAATCTCTGTCTTAAATCCAGCCTCTTTTCCAGGCCCGTAGGCTAAACATGTCAGCTCCGTACACCCATGGTTGGTAAATCCTCACCAATCACTTGTGAGGGTCGCACTAAGGGAGCAATATCCAGACTTCCCATTCATCTTCCTGTACACCACCCTCTGGTTGTTGCACCCACATGTGATAGCTTTATAGGGGTGCGCCCACATTTGCACATATCCGGTGGGGCAAACCACGTGTGACTGGAGTAGATTAATTTAAACTTATTGCTACGGTCCTTTCTTCCAAGGGTCTGTGCCTACGTATCCAGTCCGCGGAGAAGAATCTCAGGAAGTATAACATGAGCACATCCATTCTACAGAGAGATCAGGGTAGCACCTGTTTTCGTTCTTTTAATAACTGTTTCTTTTTTCTATCCCTTCCACCAGATGCTAACTCACACTCCTTTACTAAATCATAAGAACCCTTTTTTATAACTGCTTATTTCCGCAATCCTGTTTTTATAATACCGATTACTTCTCGTATTTAGGCTCTTCCACGGGTTTTGAAGATTTATCCCAAAGTTTTTGGAGTCGGTCCAGCTATCCATGTTTAATTTGGTGCTTTTCCCCGGATGATCAATTTTGTGGCTGTTAGCACAACGCAGAGCCGCACAAGCAGAAGTCACGTTCGTGAGACGAGGCGAAATTAGAAGACAATGGTGAGAAAAATGATACACTTTCCCTGAGGGAAGGAAAGACCAGAGGTCAGCAGGGTCGAAAGTGGTGACTCAACTAAGCTTCGTTCCAGCTCGGCTTTAAATCCAGGTAGAACAGACAGTCCTACACATTCTGACATGGAGATTATATCCAGCAAAATCAAAGGAAGAAGAAAATATGCCGATGGGAGAATCCTCCAGAGGCCACAGGAGCAGCTCTTCAGTATCAAGGGAAGAAAAAGGGACCTGGTTAATCTTACCAGTGTAAGTAGGACAAACTATACTCCACCTGTACAAAGACAGGTTAAAGGGCCCAGGGGGTTTTCCCGAAGCAAAACAAGCACAGTACACTCTCCTTTAGAAATCACTGGTCCTATAACACAGGACCAATTAGGGGCTGCACAGTCCTAGCTTTCTTTCCGGTGGTGGGACTTGCTTAAGTGGGTAGGCTGTGGCTACCTGGGACCTGCTCTTCCACGGCCTCCTCATTGGAACGCCGGACAAGGCAATTCCAGGTTCCGGGTACTGGGTACCCGCCTTGGTTTGTGAATTAATGACTCATCTCGTCCTCTTCAGGCTATTGGACAAGGTTTCGCACTCGGGGGTGCTGAGGGGGTGGAACTGGTAGCAAGGGGTCAGGTCCTTGACTGCGAGGAGGTGGAGGGGGGGGCGGGGGGCAGGAGTGGGTGGTGTCAGGGGCCTATGGTTCAATTCCCTCCTGCAATATGTGGTATTGGTGGCTGTTGCTTTTCGATCCAAACACCTTCATCTGGTTGGCATGATGCCATCTGATCTTTCCAGAGTCCATTAGTACCCTGTAATTGGAATGGGCTCGCTTTATCTGCCACTGAGTAGGGTCCCACATATCTGGGGGATAGGAACATGCCTGGCTGGAAATCCTGAAGCATAATCTGCAGCCTGATTTCATACTTAATGGGGTTCACCTTTACATCAAAATATGTCTTGCTCTACTTTTCTCCAGTTTAACAGTCGCTCCCTGTTGTGCAGCCTGAATATTTTCCAGTAGTGTTTTGACTGCAGTCTCAAGGCTAAGGACTGAGAACTTGGGCTCTGATAAGTCCAGCCCTAGCAGGGGTTCATCCTGTCATAAGTACATGGAGCGTGAACCCAGTGGAACTTGAAACTTTGTTCCAAACGATCATTAATACAATGGGACTTTGTCCCAGGTCTGATTGTTCTGTTGGACGGTCATGGATTATCCCTTTGCAGATGCAGTTCATCCTCTCCACTGTCCTGCTGGACTGAGGATGATGCATGATGTGGAACTTTTGGATGATCCAAAAGAGTTGGAGTTAATCACATCCTGCATTACCTGTGCAGCGAAACAAGTTGCTTGAACTGAATCTATGCTACAAGAGAGAACATATTTTAGCAGGGATGCAGATAGAAGGGATTTCCCATCTGCCAACACGAATCCTCTGGCCTCCCACAGTGCCAGGAAGTTGGTTAAACTATTACAGACATACATGCTGTCTGAGTGTATGCCTGCCACTGGAGGGAGTCTTGTTCGGGTAGCTCATGTTATAAATCAGGTTAGAAACTTGAAAATGTTTTATGAAGTCTGCCTGAATCATAAGTTTTGAAGTTTAAATTTGGCTCAATTGGTCAGCTAGGAAGGTGACGACTTTGAAATAAACTTTATTAGTCACAAGTAGGCTTACATTAACACTGAAATGTAGTTACTATCTACCTTGTTAGAATTTTATAAGTTTCTATGAGATCCTCTCTCACTCTTGTAAACTTCAGTGAATGTAATCCTAACTGACTTAGACTCTTCTCATATGAGAGATCTGCCATCCCAGGAACAAAAACAGAAAATGCTGGAAAATCTCAGCAGGTCTGACAGGTCTGACTGTGGAGAAAGATTAGAACCAGCGTTTTGAGTCTGGATGACCCTCTGTCAGAGCCTGTCATCCCAGGAATCAGCCTGGTAAACCTTCGCTGTACTCTCTCTATAGCAAGGACACCCTTCCTCAGATAAGGACACCAAAACTAAACACAATACTCCAGGTGTGGCCTCACCAACACCCTATACAATTGCAGCAAAGTATCCCTATAACTCCAATCCTCTTGCTATGAAGGCCGTCATACCATTTGCCTTCTTACTGCCTGCTGTACCTGCGCGCTTACTTTCAGCGACTGATGCATGAGGACATCCGTCTCACTGAGTAACCACTTCTCTCAATTTACACCCATTCAAGTAATAATCTGTCTTCCTATTATTGCTACCAAAGTGGATAACCTCACATTTATCCACATTATACTGCACCTGCAATGCTGAAGCCCACACACTCAGCCTGTCCAAATCACACTGAAGCATCTTTGCCTCCTCCCCACAGCTCACCCTCCCACCCAACTTTGTATCATCTGAAAATTTGGAGATAATGCATTCAGCTCCCTTTTCCAAATCATTCATATATAACGTGAGCAGTTGGGATCCGAGCAAAGATCCCTGGAGAACCCCACTAGTCACTGGCTGCCAATCAGAAAAAGACCCATTTATGCCAACACTTTGCTTCCTATCTGGGAACCAGCTTTCTATCCATCTCAAGACATTACCTGCAATCCCATGTCCTTTCACTTTACATGGCAGTCTGTTATGTGAGACCTTGTCGAAAGCCTTCTGAAAGTCTAAATAAACCACATCCATTGGTTCTCCTCAGTCAGCTCTACGAGTTACATCCTCAAAAAATTCCAACAGATTCGTCAAGCATGATTTCCCTTTTGTAAATCCATGCTGACTTTGTCTCTTCATACCACTGACTTCCGAATGCCGAGCTATGAAATCCTTGATAATGGACCCTGGCAACTTCCCCAGTACTGACTTTAGGCTCACTGGCCGATAGTTCCCTGTTTTCTCCCTACCTTGCTTTTTGAATAACAGGTTTACATTAGCTACCCTCCAATCTGTAGGAAGCAGTCCAGAGAACTTTGGGAAATAGCCACCAATGGATCTACTATTTCCAAGGTCACCTCCTTAAGTACTCTGGGATGAAGATTATCAGGACCCGGAGATGTATCCACCTTTAAACCCATCAATTTCCCCAAAACCACTTCTCTACGAATGCTGATTTCCTTCAGTTCCTGACTAAAACTTATTTCTCTCGGAACTTCTGGTTTTTGATGGGCTAAATGACTGTTACTATGCCTGCTCTTTGCTAGCCCCGCTGCCCTGGCACTTTTTGCTCCAAGCATGAGAATTTGGGATCCGACAGCATAACAACAAAGCTCAACAACTACTCAGCAGGTGAAAGTAATAAGATTCTTTATTTGCCAGGGGTCATCAACCAACGCTCAACCGCCACCCTCCAACCACTGCTCTGTGAGCTGGGAAGTGCGCTTCAGCACCGCGGAGCGGGAGCTGGGACTCGCGCCCAATCGCCGTGTAGTGCACTCTGCCATGTTACACATCTCCCACCCCTTTAAGCTCTTTACAATCCAATTACAAGACTACAAAATAAGATTTTAATAAAAGGTGGCCTAACACACTCCAGTCTCTCAAAATTTTAGTCTATTTTAGACTTCGAGTTGTCTGAGAACATCTCAGTTCTCTGTCCAAGTCTGCCTCAGCTGAGGTAGCAATGTCTGGAGTATTGGTTGTGAGGTTTGCAGTTTCAGATGGTGCATTAGTGAAGACATCTTCTTCA
Source organism: Mustelus asterias (assembly GCF_964213995.1). Lineage (NCBI taxonomy): Eukaryota > Metazoa > Chordata > Chondrichthyes > Carcharhiniformes > Triakidae > Mustelus > Mustelus asterias. Next base: position 80,395,304 of record NC_135816.1, on the reverse strand, counting down.
TTTCCCATTGGACAACACGGGGACCTTCCTTGAAATATCTGGTCCCACTGAACTTTAGCATTATTGGTGGAACGCTGGAAGGTGCTGCTGAATCAGCCTGCTCTGCTTGCATTCAGTTAGTATCTCTCTTCGATATGCGGTCGTCATGTTTGCTTACTTTTCTTCCTTTGAGATAAACCAGATAGGAAATGGGGCCTGTTTATGTTCTGACCTTCCCAGGCTGGAGCAATCTTAAAGTTCTGGATGAATACTAAGTAATTTGCCTCTAAGGACCGATCACCCTGAACGGAATCGTGATATTCCTTTGTATACGTTATTCCATTTCCAACTTCGCCAATAAATTGGGGAATACCAAGTCAAGTCTGGTCTGGAGGCACCTCCTCATTAGTAGCTCTGTGGGGATACTCCTGTATGGTGTTGTCCTGTAAGTGAGGAGGAATTTGGTAAGCCTCAATCGTAATGGTGCAGCCGGCTCTTTTTTCATTGCTGACTTGAAATTCTGGACAGCTTTCTGATAAACCATTCGAGGCTGGATGATAGGGTGACGTGCACGCGTTTTATTCCGTCATTTTGCAGAAACTGCTGAAGCTCTGCTCCCATAAAGGCAGTGCTGTTATCAGAGAACAAATCTTCTGGCAGGCCATGTGTTGCGAAGGTTTGTTATGGTTTTTTGATTGTTGCGGATAACATATTGTTCTGATTAAGCCACTTGGAATGGGCATCAACCATAATTAAGAACACACTGTCCATAAAAGGACCAGAGAAATCCACCAGTAACCTTGCCCAAGGTTGGACACACCATTCCCAGAGTTGCAAGTGAGCTGAAGGAGACAGCGTTTGTTGTGACTGGCATTGATCACGATGCCTGACTATCAATGCCTGGCCATGAAATATAACTTGTTGCGAGGATCTTCATCACCTGTGTAATTCCTGCAGCAACATTCCTCTTGCTGGGCCTGGAACCACTACTCTAGCTCCCTATTGTAACACACCGTCCTCATAGCTCAGTTCATCTTTGCAGCACTGAAATGACTTGAATTGGTCTGACTTCTCAATGCACCATCCATGGACGTCCATATGCTTTAATCTTGATGTGGAGATGCCGGCGTTGGACTGGGGTAGGCACAGTAAGAAGTCTCACAACACCAGGTTAAAGTCCAACAGGTTTTTGGAATCATGAGCCTTCGAAACGCTGCTCCTTCATCAGATGGGAGTCTTCACTCACCTGATGAAGGAGCAGTGTTCGAAAGCTCGTGATTCGAAATAAACCTGTTGGTTTAATCTGGACAGGACTGGGTCTCTCTGAGTCCAATTCCGAATACGTTTTGACAAAACTGGCAGCATATGCAAAAGGTTGAGTGCTAACACTATTTATTGTGGTACTGATGGTGTTGATATTGTTTGAGGCATTGGAAGGTGACTCAGAGTATCTACGTTTAAGATTTGAGCACTTTCTCTGTGCTGGAAAACATAGTTGTATGCAGCTAAAAGTAAAGGCTACACCAGAACTCTGGCTGATGCAATAGGAAGAATAGGCTTGCCTTCATGAAATAACCTTAACAGTGACTTGTGATCAGTGATGATCACAAAGTGACGCCTGTCAACATACTGGTAGAATTCTTTAACTCCTTAAATGATGGCTAGCCCTTCTTTCTCAATTTGGGAATATTTTCTCTTTGCATCAGTTAAGATTTATGATGTAAAAGTGATGGGCCATTCTACGCCATCGTCCATTCTATGAGACAACACTGTTCCTATGCCAAACGGCAAAGCATCACACATTAGGATCATCTCTCTCTTTGGGTCAAAATGGACTAGCAAGTAAAGCAAGCTTAACTTTCTCAAAGGCTTCTTTTTGTGGCTCTAATATCAAGATTGATATTTCTTTAAATGCAGGTGTAACAGTGCCAGTAATATTGAGAGACTTGTAGTAATTAAGGCCATAGCAATTAACCATGCCCAAAAATGATTTTAGTTCCGATAGGTTTCTGGGCTCCGGTGTTTCTTTTGTAGCTTTTACTTTATCTTCTAAATGGTGTAGACCCTTGGCGTCGAATTTAAGTGATCTCATGGGCCTGAAAGATATATTTTTCTCTTTTAAGTCGCACTCCAGCTTTTTTTAATCTCTTAAGTACCTCTGAGGTTCGCCAAATGCTCTTCTTGGGAAACTCCTGTAATTAACACATAACCTAAGTCTACCACTACTTTGGGTATATATTGTAATAAACTTTCCAAGGTGCATTGAAAAACAGTGCATACTAAATAGACACCAAAAGGTAATCAAATGTATTGAAATAAACCCCTGTGGGTATTAGCTGTTAGAAATTCTTGAATCCTCATCCAATTCTAATTGTTGATAAGCTTAGCTCATGTCTATTTTTGTATACATTAGGCCTCCCCCTAGCTTCACATAAAGATCCTCAGTTTTTGGAATTTGATATTTATCCAGCTTGGATGCTTGACTGTTAGTCAATTTGTCGTCCCTGCAAATGCAGACACTCATATCCATTTCAGGTGTCTAGCTAATTTAGTTTCATTTGATGGAAACAATCTTGTCCCCTGAGGCTAGGTCCCTGGCCTTTTGTGACAATGATTGGTAGTTGGGTAGACTGATGCTGGTAAGTCACTGGCACAGATGTAGTTCCCAAAATCTTTAGAGATCCCCCATTTATGTGACCAATTTAGTTGTATTACTGAACTTTAGGTATTGAACTCTGTCTTTAAGCTAATTAAATTTCTGCTGCCCTGTGATGGTAACAGGAGCACCAACATCCACCTCCATGCTTAGTGGCCACCTGTTTACCAGGGATACAATTGCGATAGGATCCGATTTACTCCTCTTCACATTATTTGATATATCTCAGATTCCTCTTCTGAATCATGTTCTAAATTATGCACTGGAGTCCAGCTTCTTTTTTTGTTTAAGCCAGATGCATTCTGATTAACTCGGCACTTAATTTGGATGTGGCTTTTCCGATTGCAGCCAAAACAGATAAAATCCCGGAATTTACATTTTCCCCTCCCTTGCACCTATAAAATTCATCAGAATTTCTCGTTATTGACCCATTTTCATTTTCTTGCTCAGTAAGTTTTTGCTCTCTTCTGCGCACTCAACTCTGTCCTCCTGACTTGCAAAAGCTTTGCGCCACAGCTAATTCACCTCGCCTGTATTCATGCGCTGTAACTCAAGAGCGCTTCTCTGCATCTCTCAATCGCCTGAGCTATTTCCATGGCTTTCTTGAAGGAAATCTCATCCTGTGCCAGCAGCTTTTCCAGTATGTTTCTGTTATTTACACCACAAGCTAATCTGTCTTGCAGCATGCCACTTAGCGAAGCTCCAAATTTGCATGGCTTTGCCAATTTTCTTAGTTTTGCCACGTATGTTGCAATCATCTCCCCTGGGTCCCTTGCAGCAGAATTAAACTTAAAACACTGCAAGATGATAGACGGCCTGGGGTTATATCTGTGGTTATAATGATCCTTTACCAATGTTACAAGCTAGTCAAAAGACTTAGTATCCGGAGTTTCTCGGGATGTTAAATTTCTAATGAGATTACAAGTCTGGGGTGCACATACTGTAGGCAGAGTGACGTTTTGCTTATCCTCTCCTGAAATTTCACTAGCGGTAAAGAAATAACGGAGTCTTTCAAAATAATGAACCCAGTTTCAGCCTCTTGAGTCAAAAGGATCGATTTTCCAAAAGGGGAATTATTTTTACTGACTGTTGCTGCAGATATATATATTATATTTTAAAACTTCGAAGGCAGACCTTTGCCCCCCCTCAACTCCAGTAATTGGTCACTGTAATCCCAATTTACCTTGTCACCAACGTAATAACTGCGAGGCTCAACTACTCGGGAGGTGAAAGTAAAAAAATTGTGTATTTGAATTAAACTTTGTGCAAGGGAAGATGACAAAAACCACCATACTCCATAAATCCCTGGGGGTCAACTGCCAGCACTCAACCGCAGCACTGCGAGTTTGAATTCGTAGAGCATGAGCTTGGACTTGTGCTCCATTCCACCATGTAGCATGTTCTCACGCACTACCACAGGCTCCTTGTTGCCAGGGCAACTAAACCAGGCTTGTTGTCAAAGCAGCATTTGGAGCAGGCCAAATGACCCTCCATCCCCCAAGCCCCACCCATCTCCTTTACTCCATTTTGTCTAAAATTAACCATCCAGTTGAAAACAGAAGTGGATCAATCTCACTATTGAAATGAGTGCCTGAGCTGGACCCAGCCTGGCTCAACAGGAAAAGAAGCTGTAATTAGATACTGGCCACAGAAGATGCCATTCTGCCCATCTCACTGATGCTAGATTTTATTTTACTTCATTCCTAACTTATAGAATTCAAGAGAATTATATATACATTTATACTTGTTTTAAATGAGCAACAAAGCCAGGAGATTAAACAATAATAATTCAAGTGACACCAGTCAATCAGATCAGTGTCAGTTTAAACCATGAGTTGGAAAATCCCTCCCTTTAATGAGGGTGAAGTTGAGGGAATATTGGAGTGGGGTGAAAATTTAGACAGTGGATTAGGAGAATTGATCAAGTTTTTTCCCCTCGATATCTGTGTGTGTTCAGCTGTCTGATGGACAGGAACCACCCAACTTTGTAAGGACGAGACAACATGTGCTTACGTTGAACATGGAGTCATTCAGGATCCCAGAAGGAAAAACAGTTCAGAGCAGTATTCCTATTCCCTATTTTACTGTATTTTTCCTTCTGGAATTATGACGAGCTCAACCACCTTTAATTATCAACTGGGAGAGAGGATCGCTCCTCATTCCTAGTCCGAGGGATGCATGGACTGCTTTTATATTTGACATAAATTCATTATTACCAATATTTTATTTTGTGTAAAAATAACAAATGGGGCTAATTTGCAGATATATCACTGTCTATTATTTAAAGGATGAGGATAATCCTAAAAAATAAATTTAATCCTTAAATATTAAGTAGTACAAGAAATATGTAACAGTGTTAAATTGCATCTTACTCTCTTCATCTATATTCTTAAATGCCAAAACTAATTCCAATCCAGTACTTGAGCAACCTGCTATTATAGAGATCAGAATATCATGTTAACCAGGAACAATGCCGCAGATTGTCAATAATACCTATCCTATCGAACACTATACTAACTGGGAGATAATAGGTAAAATACATTGCATTGTGCAAGGCTTATGTATTATATTTACATAATACATCTAACAAACATCCAAACACATCCAAAGATGTGCGGGTTACGTGCATTGGCCATGCTAAATTGCCCGTTAGTGTCAAGGGATGCGGAGGTTAGAGGGATTAGCAGGGTAAATATGTGGAGTTACGGGGATAGGGTCTAGGTGGGATTGTTGTCAGTGCAGACTCGATGACCAAATGGCCTTCTTCTGCACTGTAGGGTTTCTAACCAGGAGCAATGCCATGGGAGATCTGATCTATTTGCAATGTGAATTAGTTATTATTGATATTTCATTTTGTGTAAAAACATTAATAAATGTAGTTCCCTGTTGGATATTTTACCATCACTAACCTGTTTTTTTTAAGGATGAGGATACCCAAACAGAGCTGAGTTTTGTCGTTGTTGTTTTACAAATATCAAAGTTCAGATTTACTGACCGCTGGGTGATCATACACTGGGAAATACACTTCCGGAGCCCTTACAAAGTCCCAACACAAGGACCCCAAGGGAATTCTCCAGTAAGTTCGTACTTCTGGCAGGTAATCCCTCTTCTCCCCGGGACCCTCCAAAAAGAACTCAAACTCTGAATTAGAGTCAGAGACTTCAGATACTTCCTGCTTGATTACCTGGTAGGTTACTAGGAACTGTTAGAAAAACGCTAGTCTAACTCCTCAGTAAGTATACAACTAACCCCCACATCCCCAATCACACAAACTGATTTCCCCCCTCAACTCTCCCGACTTGCCCACTGAACCCAACTCCCACCTGACTCTCCCCAACCCCAAGTGACTGGCATTTAGCACCTTTCTCCCCACCCTCTCCAGTCTATCCCCATCCTGACCTAACTTGGCCCCAATACATGCTGACGCCCCTCAACTCTCCGGAACGCAACTAGCTCCTGACCCATCTTGACTCACCTCTGACATTACAATCCCACCCCACCCAACTCAACTCAACTGACCCAGCTATCCATTCACCACACTTCCACCCAACCCACCTACTGCCATATCACCTTACCACCTTGTCCATTTACCATACCAACTCTGCCTCTTTACCTTACCCATCGTAACTCGTGAACTGTGCTACCCCTCATTCATTTATCATTCGCAACCTACCCTTTTAGGGTGGTTACCTTAACCACCCTAACCCATTTCCAATGCTACCCCCCACCCACTTACCATTCTCACCCTATTTCCCAGTTATCTTAACCGGACTGACCCATTAAACATGCCACCCTCTCAGCCACTTACCTTTTCTCTATAGTTTTTCAAAGAAGTGAGTGACAATAGAGCCTTAAAAAGTGTAATTTTTTGGCGGGGGGGTAACAGATTCCAAGTCATTGGCTGAACAAGCCACAATCTGAATGTCACTGGAGAGAAATGGGATCCATTTTCAGACACAGAGTAAGGGTTTGTCAGTCACATTCCTGGGGTCCCACTCACATTGACTTAGATATTGGGCAAATACAGGTAGACACCAAACTGATTCAATAAAATATCTCCACTTGTCACGCAGCAGCTCGTCAGCACACCAGGAACCAGGAACAATGCCGCAGGAACTCAGTCAGAAATACCTAGAACACTGCAGGTATCAGGCTTCTTTTCCTATCTGAGAACTCATCATAACACTCACCAGGAGCAATGCCATTAGATATGTCAGTGAAAACATTCCATAGTTATTCAATATTACTGTAACCGGGATCAGCGCCACCGTGGATCTGTCAGTGAAATCTACAACACGTTCCACCATTATTCAATATTACACTAACTGGGAGCAATGCCATTGGAGATCTGTTGGTGATACCTAAAATGGATTGCACAGTGTAAAGCTCCCGATCTAGCTCCAATCACTCAATAAGGCAGCTCATATTCCACAAAGCACGTGGTGAGTTCAATTGCTGACCCCCTGTGGCCAGCATAACACCCATTTCCAACCCCCAGCACCCCCCCCCCCCCCCCCCCCGCCACCAGCACCCACACTGTTAGAAAGTCCTTTCCATTGCTTGGACTGAGGTCTATCAAGGGCAGGGCTGGGTCAGGCATTATAATAAACCGAACAGGGAATCTTTGTTTCCAGAGGGAGCAGGGTTAGCGATGTGTGTTCCTATGTTTCACTTCAACTCAGAGGTCCACTTTAGCCTCCATCTCCGGGTCCATATCTTCACAATCCAGAGAGGCCAATGTGGAATCAGCTTTGAGCTGATGGCTGAGCACTGGCAGGGCAGATTCCATGGGGCCTGCTCAGGCATGGACTCCCGGGTTCTGAAATGGTCCAAGTGCTTCTTTAGTGTTTTACCCTGAACGTTGGGGTGACATGATGGCACAGTGGTTAGCACTGCTGCCTCACAGTGCCAGGGACAAGGTTCAATTCCGGCCTTGGATGACTGTTTATGTGGAGTTTGCACATTCTCCCCTCGTCTGTGTGGACTTCCACTGGGTGCTCCGGTTTCCTCCCACAGTCCAAAAATATGTGAGAGCATGTTAAATTGCCCCTCATGTTCAAAGATGCGGGTTTACGGGAATGGACACGGTGAGTGTGTGGGAGGAGGGGAAGAGGGCCTGGGTACCAGGGTAAGTTACTCTGCCAAAGAGTCGGTGCAGACTCAATAGGCCGAATGGCTTCCTTCTGCACTGTAGGGATTCTATGGTCACCTTGTAAGATACTGGTCCCATTCTCTTCATAATGATCCACAGGACCCATTGGGACCATCGCTGAAGTTCCTCATGTGAACCAGATCAACCGTTACAAAAGTTATTTCTGTCCTTGCTGAATAATTGTTTCTTTTTGATCTTCCTGTTGGGACTCCACCCTGCCTGCCATATTTGGGAATAGCAGGCTCAATTTGGTACAAAGCCGTTGTCCGCAGAGAAAGATGGAGAAAACAAAATTCTCCTTGTCGCCAATGTAGTAATTCAGACAAACATTCCATCACCAACACCCTTTATTATGCACTGGAGGAAGAGCCACGCCTGCGGCTTACAGTCAAGTAGAACATAGAACATAGAAAAGCTACAGCACAAACAGGCCCTTCGGCCCACAAGTTGCACCGAACATGTCCCTACCTACTAGGCTTGCCTATAACCCTCTATCTTACTAACTTCCATGAACTTATCCAAAAGTCTCGTAAAAGACCCTATCGAATCCACCTCCACCACCACTACCGGCAGCCGATTCCACGTACCCACCACCCTCTGAGTGAAAAACTTACCCCTAACATCTCCTCTGTACCTACTCCCCAGCACCATAATCCTGTGACCTCTTGTGGCAACCATTTCAGCCCTGGGTAAAAGCCTCTGAGAATCCACTCTATCAATACCCCTCAACAGCTTATACACCTCTATCAGGTCACCTCTCATTCTTCGCCTCTCCAAGGAGAAAAGACCTAGCTTGTTCAACCTATCCTCATAAGGCATGCCGCCTAATCCAGGCAACATCCTTGTAAATCTCCTCTGCACCCTTTCTATGGCTTCCACATCATTTCTGTAATTAGGCGACCAGAACTGGGCACAGTACCCCAGGTGGTGTCTGACCAGGGTCCTATACAGCTGCAGCATTATCTCCCGATTTCTAAACTCAATTCCTCTATTGATGAAGGCCAGTATTCCATACGCCTTCTTAACCACAGCCTCCACCTGCGACGCTGCTTTGAGGGTCCTATGAACCCGGACCCCAAGATCCTTCTGATCTTCCACACTGCCAAGCGTCTTACCCTTAATATTATATTCTTTCATCCTATTCGACCTGCCAAAATGAACCACCACACACTTATCTGGGTTGAAATCCATCTGCCACTTCTCCGCCCAGTCTTGCATCTTATCTATGTCTCGTTGCAACTGCTGACATCCCTCTACACTATCCACAACCGCACCAACCTTTGTGTCATCAGGAAACTTGCCAACCCATCCTTCCACTTCCTCATCCAGGTCATTTATAAACATCACAAAGAGCAAGGGTCCCAGAACAGATCCCTGGGGCACTCCACTGGTGACCGACCTCCATGCTAAAAAAGACCCATCTACAACCACTCTTTGCCTTCTGTGGGCAAGCCAGTTCTGAATCCACAAGGCAATGTCCCCTTGTATCCCATACCCCTTCACTTTCTCAATGAGCCTTGCATGGGGCACCTTATCAAATGCCTTGCTGAAATCCATATAAACTACATCTACCGCTCTTCCCTCGTCTATGTGCCTAGTTACATCTTCAAAAAATTCAATTAGGCTTGTAAGGCATGATCTGCCTTGGACAAAGCCATGCTGGCTATTTCTGATCATACTATTCCTCTCCAGATGTTCATAAATCCTGCCTCTCAGGACCTTCTCCATCAACTTACCAACCACTGAGCTTAGACTCACCGATCTATAATTTCCCGGGCTATCTCTTCTCCCTTTCTTGAATAACGGAACCACATCCGCAATCCTCCAATCCTCCGGAACCTCTCCCATCTCCATTGATGACGCAAAGATCATCGCCAGAGGCTCAGCAATCTCTTCTCTCACCTCCCACAGTAACCTGGGTTACATCCCATCCGGTCTCGGCGATTTATCTAACTTGATGCTTTTCAAAAGCACCAACACATCCTCTTTCCTAATGTCCACATGCTCAATCTTCTCAGTCCACTGCAAGTCTGCACTGCAACTACCAAGATCCTTTTCCACTGTGAATACTGAAGCAAAGCATTCATTGAGTACCTCTGCTATTTCAACCGGTTCTATACAGACTTTCCCACCATCACATTTGATAGGTCCTCCTCCTTCACATCTTATCCTCTTGCTCTTAACATACTTGTAGAATGCCTTGGGGTTTTCCTTTATCCTGTCTGCCAAGGCCTTCTCATGACCCCTTCCTGCTCTTCTAATTTCCCTCTTAAGTTCCTTCCTACTAGTCGTATACTCTTCTAGATTTCTAACATTACCTAGCTCCCTGAACCTTTTGTAGGCTTTTTTCTTCTTGACTAAATTCGTTACAGCTTTCGTGCACCATGGTTCCTGTGACCTACCATAACTCCCCTGTCGCACCGGAACATTGCTGTGCAGAGCTCCAGACAAATTTTCCTTGAAAATTTGCCACATTTCTTCTGTACATTTCCCTGAGAAAACCTCCTTGCAATTTATGCCTCTAATTTCCTGCCTAATAGCCTCATAATTGCCCTTATTCCAAATAAACACTTTCCTAGCTTGACTGATCCTATCTCTCTACAATGCGAATATAAAGGAGATAGAATTATGATCACTATCCCCAAAATGCTCTCCCACTGAGAGATCTGACACCTGCCCAGGTTCATTCCCTAATACCAAATCAAGTACAGCCTCTCCTCTTGTAGGCTTATCCACATACTGTGTCAGGAAGCCCTCCTGAACACACCTAACAAACTCCTCCCCATCTAAACCCCTTACCCTAGGGATATTCCAATCGATATTTGGGAAATTGGGAAGTTGTCTTCACCTCAGGGCCCACAATAACAGTCCAGATGGAGTAACAGGTCTAAGAATCCCCGTTGACCACTTCCCATTGGGCAAAGCCGATGGTGGGACCATTGATGAACCCCCCCACCCCACTGTCCTCGTAACAGATCCTCTCTTAGACAGTATGTAATCCAACATATTTCATTCTCTATTTAGCTCTGAATAAGAGTCATACAGACTTAAAATGTTAACTGAGAATTATATCATGTTCTGATCACTGTTCCCTAAAGGATCCCACATAAGATTATTAATTAACCCTTCTCGTTGCAAAATCCCTAATCTGGGCTAGTTTGTTCCTTAGTTGGTTCCTCAATGTACTGGTCTAAAAAATGTGCTCGTACACCCTCCAGGAATTCATCTGTTGCAGTCTGACTGTTCATTTGATCTATCCAGTCAATATGTAGATTAAAGTCACCCATGATTACCGCAGCACTGTTATTACATGCATCTTGAATTTCATGTTTAATGTCAACCCCACTACCTTACCACAACGGTTTGGGGGCCTATTGTTAAATTGATTGATGAGGTACAGGTTCAGATGCAATAAATCCCCAATTGTGAATTAAATTGGGTTCTACAGGACTTAACCATTTGGCAGGAATGAACACTTTAAATGGTGAATTCAAAAGATTTATTAACTGTTAAAAAGTAGAAAGAGAACAAGTTTAAAAGATAAAAGAGTAAAAGTTTCAGTTAACAGTAATTGACAGTAAAAGTTTATCTTTATAATCTGAATATCTCATTTTATCTTTATTATTTACCTTTATTATCTGAATAATCTCATTAGCAATAAACAGCATGGTTTTGTACGAGGGAAGTCATGCCTCACAAATTTGGTTGAGTTTTTTGAGGAGGTGACAAAAACGATTGACGAGGGAAGGGCCGTGGATGTCGTCTATATGGATTTTAGTAAAGCGTTTGACAAGGTCCCTCATGGCAGGCTGGTGCAAAAGGTTAAATCTCACAGGGTAAAAGGTGAGTTAGCTAGATGGGTGGAGAACTGGCTTAGCCATAGAAAGAAGTTTAACAACACCAGGTTAAAGTCCAACAGGTTTATTTGGTAGCAAAAGCCACACAAGCTTCCGGAGCTCCAAGCCCCTTCTTCAGGTGAGTAGGAATTCTGTTCACAAACAGGGCATATAAAGACACAGACTCAATTTACATGAATAATGGTTGAAATGCGAATACTTACAACTAATCAAGTCTTTAAAATACAAACAACGTGAGTGGAGAGAGCATCAAGACAGGCTAAAGAGATGTGTATTGTCTCCAGACAAGACAGCCAGTGAAACTCTGCAGGTCCAGGCAACTGTGGGGGTTACAAATAGTGTGACATGAACCCAATATCCCGGATGAGGCCGTCCTCGTGTGTGTGGAACTTGGCTATCAGTTTCTGCTCAGCGACTCTGCGCCGTCGTGTGTCGTGAAGGCTGCCTTGGAGAAGGCTTACCCGAATATCAGAGGCCGAATGCCCGTGACCGCTGAAGTGCTCCCCAACAGGAAGAGAACAGTCTTGCCTGGTGATTGTCGAGCGGTGTTCATTCATCCGTTGTCGCAGCGTCACGGTCACGGGCATTCGGCCTCTAATATCATCATAGAAATCATAGAAACCCCACAGTGCAGAAGGAGGCCATTCGGCCCATCAAGTCTGCACCGACCACAATCCCACCCAGGCCCTACCCCCACATATTTTACCTGCTAATCCCTCTAACCTACGCATCTCGGGACTCTAAGGGGCAATTTTTAACCTGGCCAATCAACCTAACCCGCACATCTTTGGACTGTGGGAGAAAACCGGAGCACCCAGAGGAAACCCACGCAGACACGAGGAGAATGTGCAAACTCCAAACAGACAGTGACCCGAGCCGGGAATCGAACCCAGGACCCTGGAGCTGTGAAGTAGCAGTGCTAACCACTGTGCTACCGTGCCGCCCCACGGATATTCAGGTAAGCGTTCTCCAAGGCGGCCTTCACGACACACGACGGCGCAGAGTCGCTGAGCAGAAACTGATAGCCAAGTTCCGCACACACGAGGACGGCCTCAACCGGGATATTGGGTTCATGTCACACTATCTGTAACCCCCACAGTTGCCTGGACCTGCAGAGTTTCACTGGCTGTCTTGTCTGGAGACAATACACATCTTTTTAGCCTGTCTTGATGCTCTCTCCACTCACGTTGTTTGTATCTTAAAGACTTGATTAGTTGTAAGTATTCGCATTCCAACCATTATTCATGTAAATTGAGTCTGTGTCTTTCTATGCCCTGTTTGTGAACAGAATTCTCACTCACCTGAAGAAGAGGCTTGGAGCTTCGAAAGCTTGTGTGGCTTTTGCTACCAAATAAACCTGTTGGACTTTAACCTGGTGTTGTTAAACTTCTTACTGTGTTTACCCCAGTCCAACGCCGGCATCTCCACATCATGATTAGCCATAGAAGACAGAGGGTAACAGTGGAGGGGTCTTTTTCTGATTGGAGGTCAGTGACTAGTGGTGTTCCGCAGGGCTCTGTACTGGGACCTCTGCTGTTTGTGATATATATAAATGATTTGGAAGAAGATGTAGCTGGTGTGATCAGTAAGTTTGCGGACGACACAAAGATTGCTGGAGTTGCGGATAGTGATGAACATTGTCAGAGAATATAGCAGGATATAGATAGGCTGGAACATTGGGCGGAGAAATGGCAGATGGAATTTAATCCAGATAAATGCAAAGTGAGGCATTTTGGTAGATCTAATGTAAGGGGGAGCTATACAATAAATGGCAGAACCATCAGGAGTATAGACACACAGAGGGACCTGGGTGTACAAGTCCACAGATCCTTAAAGGTGGCACCACAGGTGGAGAGGGTGGTCAAGAAGGCATATGGCATGCTTGCCTTTATTGGACGGGGCATAGAATATAAAAGTTGGCATTTGATGTTGCAGCTGTATAGAACATTGGTTAGGCCACATTTGGAATACTGCGTCCAGTTCTGGTCACCACACTACCAGAAGGACGTGAAGGCTTTTGAGAGAGTGCAGAAAAGATTTACCAGGATGTTGCCTGGTATGGAGGGTCTTAGCTATGAGGAGAGATTGGGTAAACTGGGGTTGTTCTCACTGGAAAGACGGGGGATGAGGGGCGACCTAATAGAGGTGTATAAAATTATGAAGGGCATAGATAGGGTGAACAGTGGGAAGTTTTTTCCCAGGTCAGAGGTGACGCACACAAGGAGTCACGGGTTCAAGGTGAGGGGGGCAAGGTTCAACACAGGGGTATTCGCAGACATCTTCAACCTCTCTTTACAATAATCTGAGGTCCCTATCTGCTTCAAGAAGATGTCCAACCATCCCGGTACGAAAGAAAAACCAAGCAGCGTGCCTTAATGACTATTGTCCGGTGGCTCTGACATCCATCATTATGAAATGCTTCGAAAGGTTAGTCATGACACGAATCAATTCCAGCCTCCTGGACTACCTGGATCCACTGCAGTTTACCTATCGCTGCAACAGGTCCACAGCAGACGCCATCTCTCTGACCCTGCACTCAACCCTGGAACACCTAGATAACAAGGACACCTATGTCAGACTCCTATTCATTGATTACATCTCAGCCTTCAACACCATTATTCCCACGAAAATCATCTCCAACCCTGTGACCTGGGCCTCGGCACCTCTCTTTGCGACTGGATCCTGAACTTCCTAATCCAAAGGCCACAATTAGTAAAGATAGCCAACAACACCTCCCTCACAATCATTCTCAACACCGATGCTCCAAAAGGCTGTGTTTTTAGCCCCCTACTATACTCCTTATACACTTATGACTGTTAGGCCAAATTCCCCTCCAACTCGACTTTCAAGTTTGCTGACGACACCACCGTAGTGGGTCAGATCTCAAACAATGACAAGACAGAGTACAGGAATGAGATAGAGAATCTGGTGAACTGGCACAGCAACAATAATCTTTCCCTCCATGTCAACAAAATGAAGGAGATTGTCATCGACTTCAGGAAGTGTAGAGGAGAACATGTCCCTGTCTACATCGTAAGAAGCCTCATAACAGCAGGTTAAAGTCCAACACGTTTATTTGGTAGCAAAAGCCACTAACTTTCGGGGCGCTTGCTGCTCCTTCGTCAGGTGAGTGGGAGTTCTGTGAGTGGGAGCATATAAAGACAGTGTCTTTATATGCCCTGTTTGTGAACAGAACTCCCACTCACCTGACGAAGGAGCAGCAAGCTCTCCGAAAGCTAGTGGCTTTTGCTACCAAATAAATCTGTTAGACTTTAACCTGGTGTTATGAGACTTCTGACCGTGTTTACCCCAGTCCAACGCCGGCATTTCCACATCCTGTCGATATCAACAGGGACGAAATAGAAAGGGTTGAGAGCTTCAGGTTTTTAGGTGTCCAGATCATCAACAGCCTGTCCTGGTCCCCCGCATGCCGACACTATAGTTAAGAAGACCCACCAACGCCTCTACTTTCTCAGATTACTGAGGAAATTTGGCATGTCAGCTATGACTCTCACCAACTTTTACAGATGCACCATAGAAAGCATTCGTTCTGGTTGTATCACAGCTTGGTATGGCTCCTGCTCTGCCTAAGACTGCAAGAAACTATAAAAGGTTGTGAATGTAGCCCAATCCACCACGCAAACCAGCCTCCGCTTCCACTACCTCCCCCGGCAACGAGTTCCAGGCACCCACTACTCTCTGTGTACAAAATCTGCCTCGTGCATCTCCTTCAAACCTTGCCCATCACACCTTAAACCTATGCCCCCTAGTAATTGATTCTTCCATCCTGGGAAAAAGCTTCTGACTATCCACTCTGTCCATGCCTCTCATAATCTTGTAGACTTCTATCAGGTCTCCCCTCAACCTCTGTCACTCCAGTGAGAACAAACCAAGTTTCTCCAACCTTTCCTCATAGCTAATGCCCTCCATACCAGGCAACATCCTGGTAAATCTTTTCTGTACCCTCTCCAAAGCTGCCACATCCTTCTGGTAGTGTGGTGACCAGAATTGAACACTATATTCCAAGTGCGGCCGAAGGTTCTATAAAGTTGCAACATGACTTGCCAATTTTTAAACTCAATACCCCGGCCGATGAAGGCAAGCATGCCGTATGCCTTCTTGACTACATTCTCCACCTGCATTGCCACTTTCAGTGACCTGTGTACCTGTACACCCCAGATCCCTTTGCCTATCAATACTCTTAAGGGTTCTGCCATTTACTGTATATTTCCTATCTGTATTAGACCTTCCAAAATGCATTACCTCACATTTGTCCGGATTACAAAGAACAAAGAAGAGTACAGCACAGGAAACAGGCCCTTCGGCCCTCCAAGCCTGTGCCGCTCCTTGGTCCAACTAGACCAATCGTTTGTATCCCTCCATTCCCAGGCTGCTCATGTGACTATCCAGCGTGCCTGCCTCCACCACCCTACTTGGCAGCGCATTCCAGGCCCCCACCACCCTCTGTGTAAAAAACGTCCCTCTGATGTCTGAGTTATACTTCGCCCCTCTCAGCTTGAGCCCGTGACCCCTCGTGATCGTCACCTCCGACCTGGGAAAAAGCTTCCCACTGTTCACCCTATCTATACGCTTCATAATCTTGTATACCTCTATTAGATCTCCCCTCATTCTCCGTCTTTCCAAGGAGAACAACCCCAGTCTATCCAATCTCTCCTCATAGCTAAGACCCTCCATACCAGGCAACATCCTGGTAAACCTTCTCTGTACTCTCTCCAATGCCTCCACGTCCTTCTGGTAGTGCGGCGACCAGAACTGGACGCAATACTCCAAATGTGGCCTAACCAGCGTTCTATACAGCTGCATCATCAGACTCCAGCTTTTATACTCTATACCCCGTCCTATAAAGGCAAGCATACCATATGCCTTCTTCACCACCTTCTCCACCTGTGTTGCCACCTTCAAGGATTTGTGGACTTGCACACCTAGGTCCCTCTGTGTTTCTATACTCCTGATGACTCTGCCATTTATTGTATAACTCCTCCCTACATTATTTCTTCCAAAATGCATCACTTCGCATTTATCCGGATTAAACTCCATCTGCCACCTCTCTGCCCAATTTTCCAGCCTATCTATATCCTGCTGTATTGCCCGACAATGCTCTTCGCTACCCGCAATTCCAGCCATCTTCGTGTCATCCGCAAACTTGCTGATTACACCAGTTACACCTTCTTCCAAATCATTTATATATATCACAAATAGCAGAGGTCCCAGTACAGAGCCCTGCGGAACACCACTGGTCACAGACCTCCAGCCGGAAAAAGACCCTTCGACCACTACCCTCTGTCTCCTATGGCCAAGCCAGTTCTCCACCCATCTAGCCACTTCTCCTTGTATCCCATGAGCCTTAACCTTCTTAACCAACCTGCCATGTGGGACTTTGTCAAATGCCTTACTGAAATCCATATAGACGACATCCACGGCCCTTCCTTCATCAACCGTTTTTGTCACTTCCTCAAAAAACTCCACCAAATTTGTAAGGCACGACCTCCCTCTTGCAAAACCATGCTGTCTGTCACTAATGAGATTGTTCCGTTCTAAATGCACATACATCCTGTCTCTAAGAATCCTCTCCAACAACTTCCCTACCACGGACGTCAAGCTCACCGGCCTATAATTTCCTGGGTTATCCCTGCTACCCTTCTTAAACAACGGGACCACATTCGCTATCCTCCAATCCTCAGGGACCTCACCCGTGTCCAAAGAAGCGACAAAGATTTCCGTCAGAGGCCCAGCAATTTCACCTCTCGTCTCCCTGAGCAGTCGAGGATAGATGCCATCAGGCCCTGGGGCTTTGTCAGTTTTAATGTTCCCTAAAAAACCTAACACTTCCTCTCTTGTAATGGAGATTTTCTCTAACGGGTCAACACCTCCCTCCGAGACACTCCCGGTTAACACGCCCCTCTCCTTCGTGAATACCGATGCAAAGTATTCATTTAGGATCTCCCCTATTCCCTTGGGTTCTAAGCATAATTCCCCTCCTTTGTCCCTGAGAGGTCCGATTTTCTCTCTGATAACTCTTTTGTTCCTAACGTATGAATAGAATGCCTTAGGATTCTCCTTAATCCTGCCTGCCAAGAACATCTCGTGACCTCTTTTTGCCCTTCTCGCTCTCCGTTTGAGATCTTTCCTACTCTCTCTGTATTCCTCCAGAGCTCCATCTGTTTTCAGTTGCCTGGACTTAACGTACGCCTCCCTTTTCATTTTAATCAGATCCTCAATTTCCCTGGTTATCCACGGCTCTCGAATCCTACCTTTCCTATCTTTCCTTTTTACAGGCACATGCCTATCCTGCAGCCTTATCAATAGTTCCTTAAAAGACTCGCACATGCCAGACGCGGACTTACCCTCGAACATCCTCTCCCAATCAACATCCACCAATTTCTGCCTAATCCGGCTATAGTCAGCCTTCCCCCAATTTAGCACCCTGCCCGTAGGACAGCACTCATCCTTGTCCATTACTATCCTAAAGTTAACAGAGTTGTGGTCACTATTTGCCACATGTTCCCCTACCGAAACTTTGACGACCTGACCGGGCTCATTTCCCAGAACTAGGTCCAGTATAGCCCCCTCTCTAGTCGGGCTATCTACATACTGTTCCAAAGAACCTTCCAGTGTGCATTTTACAAATTCCTCCCCGTCCGGACCCCCAGCTCTAAGCACTTTCCAGTCTGTGCCAGGGAAATTAAAGTCCCCCACTACAACAACCCTATGTTTTCTGCAACTATCCAGAATCTCCTGACATATCCTTTCCTCCACTTCCCGTGGGCTGTTGGGTGGTCTGTAGTACACCCCCAGCATAGTGACTGCACCCTTCCTGTTTCTGAGTTCCACCCACAGCGACTCAGTACATGACCCTTCTAAGTTGTCTACCCTCTGCACCGCGGTAATATGCTCCTTAACTAATATCGCTACTCCCCCACCTTTTTTAGCCCCTCCTCTGTCTCGCCTAAAACACTTATACCCCGGAATATTCAGCTGCCAGTCCTGTCCTTCTTTTAACCAAGTTTCCGTCACCGCAACCACATCCAAATTCCGCACAAGCATTAAGGCCCTAAGTTCGTCTGTTTTACCCGTTACACTCCTCGCATTGAAGCAGATGCACTCCAGACCTCCAGGCCCAGTCAGGTCCTCCTCCTCCAGAGTGCTCCTCTTCTTAGCTAGCCTTGCTCTGGCCCCCAAGATGGATTAAACTCCATCTGCCATTTCTCCACCCAAGTCTCCAACTAATCTATATCCTGCTGTATCCTCTGATGGTCCTCATCGCTATCCGCAAATCCACCACCTTTGTGTCGTCCGCAAACTCACTAATTAATCCAGTTACATTTTCCTCCAAATCATTTTTTATATTACAAACAGCAAAGGTCCCAGCAGTGATCCCTGAGCAACACCACTTGTCACAGCCCTCCATTCAGAAACACACCCTTCCACTGCTACCCTCTGTCTTCTTTGACCGAGCCAGTTTTGTATCCACCTTGCTAGCTCACCTCTGATCCCATGAGACTTCACCTTCTGCACCAGTCTGCCATGAGGGATCTTGTCAAAGAGGCAGAGAAATGGCAGATAGAACTTAATCTGGTCAAGTGTGAGGTGATCTTTGGGAGAGCAAGTATTAAGGGTAAGTATACAGTTAATGGCAGGACCCTGAACAGATGTGGAGAGGTATCTTGGGGTTCAAGTCCGTAGTTCCCTGAAAGTGGCTGCACAAGTAGATAGGATGGTAAAGATGATGTATGGCCTACTTGCCTTTATTGGTTGAGGCAATGAGTACAAGAGTCAGGGTGCCATGTTGCAACTTTATAAAACTTTGGTTAGGCCACACAGAGTATTGCATTCAATTCTGGTCGCCACATTACAAGGAGGATGTGGAGGCTTTGGAGAGAGTGCAGAAGATATGGTCCAAGATTACAAGGCCACATTACAAGGAGGATGTGGAGGCTTTGGAGAGAGTGCAGAAGATATGGTCCAAGTGCAGGTCAGTGGGACTAGGCATAAAATGGTTCGGCACAGACAAGAAGGGCCAAAAGGCCTGTTTCTGAGCTGTAATTTTCTATGGTTCTATGGTTCTAAGAGGTCTACCAAGATGCTGCCTGTTTTAGAGGGTATGAGCTATAAGGAGAGACTGGACAAACTAGGGCTGTTTTCTCTGCAGCGGCAGAGGTTGAGGAGATACCTGATAGAAGTTTATAAAATTGAGAGGCATATAGATAGGGTTGACAGTCAGAATCTCCCCCGCCACCCCGCACTCCCCAAGAGTTGAAATGTCAAATACTAGGAGTTCACGCACTTAAGGTGAAAGGGGGGAAAAGTTCAAAGGAGATATAAGGGGTAAGTTTTTTTTTAACACATAGCAGTAGGTGTCTGAAATGTACCGCCAGGAGTGATGCTGGTGGCAGAAACAATAGGGACATTTAAAGGGCTTTTAGATCAGCACATGAATATGCAAGGAATAGATGCATATGGACCAAGGACAGGCAGAAGGGATTAGTATAATTTGGCATCATGTTCAGCACAACATTGTGGGCCAAAGAGCCTGTTCCTGTGCTGTACTGTTCTATATTCTAACTGGCTTACAGTTACGTGCTTTTTGTCTCCTTCCCTTTTGGAATAAAGGTGCTGCAATTTTCCAGAATTTAAGGTCTCTTGGAAGATTACCATCAGTGCATCTACTATCGCTGTAGCTACTTCCTTTAATATCCTAGGATGCAACTCATCAGGTCCAGGGACTTGTCAGCCTTCAGTCCCATT
Source organism: Mustelus asterias (assembly GCF_964213995.1). Classification (NCBI taxonomy): domain Eukaryota; kingdom Metazoa; phylum Chordata; class Chondrichthyes; order Carcharhiniformes; family Triakidae; genus Mustelus; species Mustelus asterias. The sequence goes on along the minus strand of NC_135816.1, from coordinate 80,374,894 downwards.
AGTTTCTCTCGTGATAGTTGTTGTATTTACTTCCTCCCCACTTTTGCCCCTTGACTGTTTAGTATTTTTGGAATTAGTGTCTTACATCATGAAGACTGATGCAAAATATTTATTTAGCTCCTCTGCCATTTGCTGTTCCGTATACACAGGATCTGCTCGGATGAGGAGGATCGCAACAGACACCTCCAGACGCTGAAAGATGCCCTCATAAGAACAGGATATGGCGCTCGACTCATTGATCAACAGTTCCAACGCGCCACAGCGAAAAACCGCACCGACCTCCTCAGAAGACAAACACGGGACACAGTGGACAGAGTACCCTTCGTTGTCCAGTACTTCCCCAGAGCGGAGAAGCTACGGCATCTCCTCCAGAGCCTTCAACATGTCATTGATGAAGACGAACATCTCGCCAAGGCCATCCCCACACCCCCACTTCTTGCCTTCAAACAACCGCACAACCTCAAACAGACCATTGTCCGCAGCAAACTACCCAGCCTTCAGGAGAACAGTGACCATGACACCAAACAACCCTGCCACAGCAACCTCTGCAAGATGTGCCGGATCATTGACACAGATGCCATCATCTCACATGAGAACACCATCCACCAGGTACACGGTACATACTCTTGCAATTCGGCCAACGTTGTCTACCTGATATGCTGCAAGAAAGGATGTCCCGAGGCATGGTACATTGGGGAAACTGTGCAGACGCTGCGACAACGGATGAATGAACACCGCTCGACAATCACCAGGCAAGACTGTTCTCTTCCTGTTGGGGAGCACTTCAGCGGTCACGGGCATTCGGCCTCTGATATTCGGATAAGCGTTCTCCAAGGCGGCCTTCGCGACACACGACAGTGCAGAGTCGCTGAGCAGAAACTGATAGCCAAGTTCCGCACACACGAGGACGGCCTCAACCGGGATATTGGGTTCATGTCACACTATTTGTAACTCCCACAGTTGCCTAGACCTGCAGAGTTTCACTGGCTGTCTTGTCTGGAGACAATACACATCTTTTTAGCCTGTCTTGATGCTCTCTCCACTCACATTGTTTTGTTTCTTAAAGACTTGATTAGTTGTAAGTATTCGCATTCCAACCATTATTCATGTAAATTGAGTTTGGGTCTTTATACGCTCTGTTTGTGAACAGAATTCCCACTCACCTGAAGAAGGGGCTTAGAGCTCCGAAAGCTTGTGTGGCTTTTGCTACCAAATAAACCTGTTGGACTTTAACCTGGTGTTGTTAAACTTCTTACTGTGTTTACCCCAGTCCAACGCCGGCATCTCCACATCATTTGCTGGTTCCACAGTATTATTTCTCCAGTGTCATTCTCTAAGGAGCCTATGTTCACTTTGGCCTCTTTCTTACGTTTTATATTTTTAAAGAATCTCTCATTGTGCATTTTTATATTATTTGCGAGTTTACCATCATAGGTTATCTTCTAACTATTTTTTGTCATCTTTTGTTGGTTTTTAAAACTTTTCCAATCCTCTGGTTTACCACTAATCTTTATCACATTGTATGTTTTTTTTCAGTTTAATACTGTCCTTAATTTCCTTGGTCTACTATTATCCCCTTTCTAGAATCCTTCTAGAATCCAACGCCTCTACTTTCTCAGAAGACTAAGGAAATTTGGCATGTCAGCTACGAGTCTCACTTTTACGATGCACCATAGAAAGCATTCTTTCTGGTCGTATCACAGTCTTGGGCAGAGCAAGAGCCATACCAAGCTGCAAGGAACTATAAAAGGTCGTGAATGTAGCCCAATCCATCATGCAAACCAGCCTCCCATCCATTGACTGTCTACACTTCCCGCTGCCTCGGCAAAGTAGCCAGCATAATTAGGGACCCCACGCACCCCAGACATTCTCTCTTCCACCTTCTTCCTTCGAGAAATAGATGCAAAAGTCTGAGGTCATGTACCAACTGACTCAAGAACAGCTTCTTCCCTGCTGCTGTCAGACTTTTGAATGGACTTACTTTGCGTTAAGTTGATCTTTCTCTTCACCCTAGCTATGACTGTAACACTACATTCGGCACTCTCTCATTTCCTTCTCTATGAACGGTATGTTTTGTCTGTATAGCGCGCAAGAAACAATAATTTTCACTGTATGATAATACATGTGACAATAATAAAATCAAAAAAAATTCTATTTTTCACAAATATCTTCCATTGCTGATCAACAATCGTGTCTGCGAAACTCCTTTTCCAGTTTATTCCAGCCAATTCCTTTGTAACTACCCTTATTTAAGTTCAGCACAGTTGTTTCTGACACAAGTTTCTCACTCAAACCAAAAGCTAAATTCTACCATACGTCACTGTTTCCTAGGGATCTTTTACTCAGAATCTTTATGAAACCTATTTCATTACATATTACTAGATCCAAAATAGCCTGATCTCTGGTTGGATCCACAACATATTGTTCGAGGAAATTGCCCCAAATACAGGTTATGAATTCTTCCTTATGGTTACAGCTGCCAGTTTGATTTTCCCAGCCCACATGAAGCTTCAAATCACCCTGATTAATTTACTGCCTTTTTCTACATGCCCCCAACTATCACCTGATTTATTCTCCATCCTACATTATAGCTACTGTTAGGGGACTGATAGACTCCCACCACTGTCTTCTTCCCTCATTATTTATTACCTCCACCCATTTGGATTTTACAATTTCCAATCCAAGATAATTTCTTTCTTTTGTACTTCATCTTGTATCACAAAGCTACCCACCACCTTTTCCTTCCTGCCTGCCCTTACGAAAAGTCACATACCCTGGAACATTTAGCTCCCATCTTTGATCTCCTTGTACGTTTCCGCAATGACTATAAGATCACACCCATCAACCTTAGTTTGTGTCATTAATTCATTTATTTTGTGCCGAATACTACATGCATGTAAGAGGCATTCATTTTGCCTTCCCCCTTTGACCTTATTGTGGGGCCTGAAAAAAAGAATGAAAGAAAAATGAAAAGAGTGTGTTTTCTTGAAATATGAGTAAATTTAATGAAAAAGACATTTCCCATTGTTCTTTGTTTTCTTGTGAGTTTCAATATCCTGTTTACTGGGCCCAAGACTGTGAACAGATACTGTTTGTTTGAGTGATGTCAGCTAAGCCAATCTGTTTTCTAGTGAGCTGCACTTTAAGCCAATCAGATTACTTAGCGGGAGGGAAAAAGAAAAAACGGTGGGAGGCAGAGGAAGCTGCAGTGGGGAGACACACGTGGGGAAGGGGAGCTGCAGTGGGGAGACACACGTGGGGAAGGGGAGCTGCAGTGGGGAGACACACGTGGGGAAGGGGAGCTGCAGTGGGGAGACACACGTGGGGAAGAGGAAGCTGCAGTGGGGAGACACACATGGGGAAGAGGAAGCTGCAGTGGGGAGACACACGTGGGGAAGAGGAAGCTGCAGTGGGGAGACACACGTGGGGAAGGGGAGCTGCAGTGGGGAGACACACGTGGGGAAGAGGAAGCTGCAGTGGGGAGACACACGTGGGGAAGAGGAAGCTGCAGTGGGGAGACACACGTGGGGAAGGGGAGCTGCAGTGGGGAGACACACGTGGGGAAGGGGAGCTGCAGTGGGGAGACACACGTGGGGAAGAGGAGCTGTTTCTATGCGGTAAAAACCCAGTTTTAACGTCGAGGCAAATAATATTTGTAAACTAACATACTTCACAGTATGGGCACAAATATTACTGTGCAGTTAAAGCTCGTGTTTGTCGCAGTTTAGTAACTCGTTTTTTCCAGTTTGAAGTGAAAGGCAGCAAGGTTTAGTCCTGTTTGTTACTTTCATTACCGTTGAGAAAAAGTGTAAAGTGCATTGTCTTGTACTCTCAAGCGTGGACGTTTCTGCTAGAAACTGCCGGTGAGGGACAGTCAGCTATAGACGCCGGGCGTAGTGTTCACTGAGAAGACGGAGAGAACGAGGATTAGCTGAAACTAACTTGCTAAGTAGCACTGCCGAGGAGGACAGACTTCAGCGCACTGGACCTGCGTCACTACACGGACAGCTTGCTGCATTTTATTTTCCTGCTGCATCATCTTCCCGCTCGCAGACCCTTCTGGACTGTGTGTGTCGTGGTTGCCTGAGTAACTGGAGACTATACTATCAGACACTGAACGGTATCAGCAGTGTGTTGTTGAGGGCGTGTTTTCTTTATATGTGCACCAACGTATGGGCCCCAACGTTTATAAATCCAAGCGCTTGGTAATATTTTGAACATTTCTCAGGGTTGAAACTGTTTAATTGAAAAATCTTTAGTTTGGGACTCTTTACCTGTTTTATGAGACGCAACAATGCAAGAAAATAAATCTATTTTTGTTATTCCTTTTGTAGGGTTGTCCTGAACCTTTTCTTATTATAAGGTTTACATACTTACCATTTTAGGAGGCACCGCGCTATTATTAATAGGTTATTACTCGAGATTGCAACTGCATACACTAATCCTTTTCATTCATGCCTGTACTGACATTTATTGGTAAATAGGAAATTTAACCTAGCTCAACACCAACCGCTAAGAACTCAGGATCCTGTTAATTGAACATTTACATAGTAGCCCCTTATAACATCAAGCACATCTCAGGTACAGCTTTACTTAACTCAGCTGGTCAGAGCATATAGTTGTCAGCAGGGGGTTACATTATTTTCTGCTGTTTTTTATATTTGTACATTCTGTCCCTTCCTATCACACTCTGGGTATTATCTAAATAGCTGCAATGCAATGCTGCCATATCCATTTGCTTTGTAAGCCTACAGATCCCTTAACCAGGACATCACCACCCCCATCCCACCCACAGCGCCAATTTAATTTAAAGCCCTTTCTACTGCCCTCATCATACGATTTGCTGAACACTGATCCCAGCACGGTTCAGATGCAAGCCGTCCCAATGATACAGCTCCCACTTTCACCAGTGCTGATACCAGTATCCCACAAACTGAAACCCACATCTCCCACACCAGGAATGAGCCACGTATTCACCTCTCTAATTTTATGTACCCTATGCCAATTTGCACTTGTCTCAGGTAATAATCCAGAGATTATAACCTTGGTGGTTCTGTTGTTGAATTCTCTCAAACGCTCATGGGATAAAGGGGGAGGTGGCTAGATGGGTGGAGAACTGGCTTGGTCACAGAAGACAGAGGGTGGTAGTGGAAGGGTCTTTTTCTGGCTGGAGGCCTGTGACTAGTGGTGTTCCGCAGGGCTCTGTATTGGGACCTCTGCTGTTTGTGATTTATATAAATGATCTGGAAGAAGGTGTAACTGGGGTGATCAGTAAGTTGGCGGACGACACAAAATTGACAGGGCTTGCAGATAGTGAGGAGCATTGTCAGAAGCTACAGAAGGATATAGATAGGCTGGAAATTTGGGCAAAGAAATGGCAGATGGAGTTCAATCCTGATCAATGCGAAGTGATGCATTTTGGTAGAAATAATGTAGGGAGGAGCTATACGATAAATGGCAGAACCATAAAGGGTGTAGATACGCAGAGGGACCTGGGTGTGCAAGTCCACAGATCCTTGAAAGTGACGTCACAGGTGGAGAAGGTGGTGAAGAAGGCATATGGCATGCTTGCCTTTATAGGACGGGGCATAGAGTATAAAAGTTGGGGTCTGATGTTGCAGATGTATAGAACGTTGGTTCGGCCACATCTGGAATACTGCGTCCAGTTCTGGTCGCCACACTACCAGAAGGACGTGGAGGCTTTGGAGAGAGTACAGAGGAGGTTTACCAGGATGTTACCTGGTATGGAGGGGCTTAGTTATGAGGAGAGATTGGGTAAACTGGGGTTGTTCTCCCTGGAAAGACGGAGGATGAGGGGAGACTTAATAGAGGTGTATAAAATTATGAAAGGCATAGATAGGGTGAACGGTGGGAAGCTTTTCCCCAGGTCGGTAGTGACGTTCACGAGGGGTCATAGGTTCAAGGTGAAGGGGGGGGAGGTTTAACACAGATATCAGACGGACATATTTTACACAGAGGGTGGTGGGGGCCTGGAATGCGCTGCCAGGCAAGGTGGTGGAGGCGGACACACTGGGAACATTTAAGACTTATCTAGACAGCCATATGAACGGAGTGGGAATGGAGGGATACAAAAGAATGGTCTTGTTTGGACCAGGGAGCGGCGCGGGCTTGGAGGGCCAAAGGGCCTGTTCCTGTGCTGTATTGTTCTTTGTTCTTTGCTCTATGCAGAACCTCTTTCCTCATTCTACCTATGTCAGTGGTACCTACATGGACCTCGACAATGGGATCCTCCCCCTCCAGTCTGGAGCAGATGTCCTGAACCCTGCCATGGGCAGGCAACACTGCTGTCCGGACTGCAGAGAACAATGGCAATCTCCCTCACTATGCTGTCCCCTACTACCACTACATTCGTTGGGCTCCCCAACTTGAATGGCTCCCTGTACCACAGTGCCGTGGTTAGTCAGCTTATCAACCCTGCAGCCCCCACTCTCATCCAAACAAGCTGAGAGAATCTCAAACCTGTTGCATAATTTCAGAACCTGACACTCTTGCCCCCTGGGTCCCCTTACCTGCCTCAGCTGCAAGTACAGTCCCAGTCCTTGACCACTTTCCAAACCAGAAGACTCTTTCCTAAGGGATGCAACCACCTCCTGAGTCAAAGCATCCAGTTAAATTTCTTTCTCCCTGACATGTCACAGTACCTGCAGCTGAGCCTCCAGCTAAATAACTTGGAGCCAAAGTTCCTCAAACCTCAATTACTGCAGACATGTTTGCCCTGAATCACAATGTTATCCACAAGCTCCCGTGTAACACATCACCTGTCCTCCCATCCTTAATGTGTTTTAAATAATTAGTTACTTATTTATGGTGCCTTTTATGTTCTAATTAAACAACCACTAAGTTGTCTCCTGCTTTAAGCCTTCAGGTGCACTATTTCTCTGACATTAACTCTGTTCCATTTTGGGCAACCTGTATCACTGTACTATATTAAGCCCCAATTTTTCCTTATTCCAGGTGCAGGTTTTTCCCCACACACTGCCCCTTACACTGAGCACATACCGACCAGGCAACTTACCAGTTTCTTGTGACTTCTCGGTTGTCTGTGTTCTCGGACCGCTACCTCATAGCAGCTGACATACTCACTAAATGCTGCTCCACACTTGCAACAGGGCAAGACCACTTTCTTAAGGGTTGCTGTTGGCATTAAGGGTTTAGGGTTGTTGTTGGTGTTAAGGGTTTAGGGGATTAGGGTTGGGTGGGTTAAGGGTTGGGGTTAAGGGTTGTTGTTGCTGATAAGGGTTTAGGTGTTCAGGGTTAGGGTAGTTGTTGGAGTTAAGGATTTAGGTGTTATCAGTGGGGGATTTGGGGTTGGAGTTGTTGATGTTAAGGATAGAAGAGTTAGGGTTAAACCATTAGATATAGGAGCAGAATTAAGCAATTCGGCCATCAAGTCTGCTCCGCTATTCAATCATGGCTGATAATTTTCTCAACCCCATTCTCCCATCTTTTCCCCATAAGCTTTGATCCCCATAGCAATCAAGAACCATCTATCTGTTTTAAAAACATTCAATGACCTGGCCTCCACAGCCTTCTACGGCAAAGAATTCCATAGATTCACCACCTTCTGGCTGAAGAAATTCATCCTCATCTCGGTTCTAAAGGGTCATCCTTGTATTTTGAGGATGTGCCCTCAGATCCTAATCTCCTACGAATGGAAACATCTTCCCACATCCACTCCAGCCAGGCCTTTCAGCACTCTAAGTTTCAATGAGATCCCCCCACCCCACCCTTCCCCCGCCCTTCCCTTCTCCCACACTTCCCCCCCCACCCTTCCCCCCCCACACTTTCCCCTCCCCCCCCACACCTTCCCCTCCCCCCCCCACACCTTCCCCTTCCGCCCCCACCTTCCCCCTCCGCCCCCACCTTCCCCCCCACACCTTCCCCCCCACACCTTCCCCTTCCCCCCCCCACACCTTCCCCTTCCCCCCCCACACCTTCCCCTTCCCCCCCCACACCTTCCCCTTCCCCCCCCCACACCTTCCCCTTCCCCCCCCCACACCTTCCCCTTCCCCCCCCCACACCTTCCCCTTCCCCCCCCCCACTTTCCCCCCCACACCTTCCCCTTCCCCCCCCACACCTTCCCCCCCCACACCCTTCCCCCCCCACACCCTTCCCCCCCCACACCCTTCCCCCCCCCCACACCCTTCCCCCCCCCCCCACACCCTTCCCCCCACACCCTTCCCCTCCCCCCCACACCCTTCCCCTCCCCCCCACACCCTTCCCCTCCCCCCCACACCCTTCCCCCCCACACCCTTCCCCCCCCACACCCTTCCCCTCCCCCCCACACCCTTCCCCTCCCCCCCACACCCTTCCCCTCCCCCCCCACACCCTTCCCCCCCCACACCCTTCCCCCCCCACACCCTTCCCCTCCCCCCCACACCCTTCCCCTCCCCCCCACACCCTTCCCCCCCCCCCCACACCCTTCCCCCCCCACACCCTTCCCCCCCCACACCCTTCCTCCCCCCCCCACACCCTTCCTCCCCCCCCACACCCTTCCCCCCACACCCTTCCCCTCCCCCCCACACCCTTCCCCCCCACACCCTTCCCCCCCCACACCCTTCCTCCCCCCCCACACCGTTCCTCCCCCCCCACACCCTTCCTCCCCCCCCACACCCTTCCTCCCCCCCCCACACCCTTCCTCCCCCCCCACACCCTTCCTCCCCCCCCCACACCCTTCCCCCCCCACACCCTTCCCCCCACACCCTTCCCCCCCCACACCCTTCCCCCCCCACACCCTTCCTCCCCCCCCACACCCTTCCTCCCCCCCCACACCCTTCCTCCCCCCCCCACACCCTTCCTCCCCCCCCCACACCCTTCCTCCCCCCCCCACACCCTTCCTCCCCCCCCACACCCTTCCTCCCCCCCCCACACCCTTCCCCCCACACCCTTCCCCCCACACCCTTCCCCTCCCCCCCACACCCTTCCCCTCCCCCCCACACCCTCCCCCCCCCACACCCTTCCTCCCACTCTGTTGGGAGTTAAACGTTCAGGTGTGATCAGTTGGGGATTTGGGGTTAGAGATGTTGATGTTGTTTTTGGGCTGAAGGACCTGTTTCCATGGCGGGTCTCGAGCTCACATTGACCGTTACTGACCTCCTCCCGCACGCGCTCCCTCGACCAACACCGCCCGCGCCCTCGGGGCGGGAACCACCAAAGCAGCCGTGTGATTGGCCCGGTCCCACGTGGGGCTGCGAACAGCCGTGTGATTGGCCAGGTCCCCACGTGGGGCTGCGAGGGAGGCGGGGAAAGCAGAGTGAAATACCCGCTGCTCCTGCCAATCCGAGCGATCTGATTGGCGGAGGTGGATGGTGGGGAGAGAGGCGGGCGTCGTTTGTGGTGGTGGGGATCGGATTAGCCAGCTGGTGGTTACTATGGGAACGGACCGTGAGGCCGGGGGATGGCGGCGGCGCTGGTCGGAGTTCAGCTGATCCTCCTGTGGATGGGTACATCCCGGGAGAGGGGAGAGGTCCCTGGGCAGAGGGACCCCCGGGGAGGGAGGGGTCAGAGAGGGGGGGTTTCATGGGGCCTGGTCTCAACAGGAGGGGGGGGGGGGTCTCAGACAGGGTTAGAGTCCCAGGCAGGGGTTAAAGGTTCTTGGTGGAACTGGAGGGGCAGGTGTCTTGGGAAGAGCCTTGAGGAATGGTCAGGGGACAGTGGGGCCTCAGGAAGCAGGGAGTAAGGAGGATGGGGGGTGGGGGTGATGATGGGGGGAGATGTTTTCGGAGGAGGGATGTTTTTTGGGGGAAAGATGCTTTGGGAGGGGGAAGATGCTTGGGGGCTCTTGACGGGGCAGGGATCTCAGCAGGAATAGGGTTGCAGTACCAGCAGGGAGGTGTTGACCATATTGAGGGGTCTTGGGGGAAGAGCCCCAGAGAGGGAGGAGAGTCGTCTTAGTGGGGGTCTCCGAAAAGAAGGGAGTCTGGAGGGCTCGGGTTAGAGTCCCAGCAGGGAGATGTTGGGGAGGGGTGTCGGGAAAAGGATGTCAAGAGCAAGGGATCACAGTAGAGAAGGGTCTCATGGGAGGAGTTTGGGGAGGGGTTTCAGCATGGCGGGATCTCAGAGGGACGGTTTTCAGAGGAGGGCAGTTTCAGGGAGAGAAAGTTCCCAATGGGAGAGAGGTCTGAGGCTTGAGGTGTCTCAAGGGAGAGGCATCTCAAGAGTGAGGGATCCCAGGGGTGAGGGGTCAAGGGGAGGGGGGTGTGGGGAGAGGTTGGGAAGGGAGGGATGAGAAGAAGGGAGGATTCTCAGGTGGATGGCTGGGTCTCAGGGAGTGGAGAGGATGGATCAGAGGTGGCATCAGGGGAGGTGAGTTGAGGTGAGGGATTCTGGGGTTATGTCACAGGGAGGAGAGGGGAGGGCTGCGGGCTGGCTAATGGGATGACTCTTGGGGAGGGGCCACGAAAAGGGCCTTGGGGAGGGGTCTCAAGGGTGAGGTTTTAAGAGAGGGAGAGGGGGTCTTGGTGGAACTGGAGGGGCAGGTGTCTTGGGAAGGAGAGAAGTTTCAGGGGAAGGGGAGAGGTAGGGAAGGAGGAATGGGATGGACACCCTGGGTGGGGTGGGGAGGGGAAACAAGGGGTCTCGGGGAGGGAAGCAGCCTGTGCAGGGGTGCTGGGAGAAGACAATAAAGTATATTGGTGGGTAGGGAAGTGGTAGGGGGACGGGGACAAGGGAGGCATTTCATGGTGGGGGTGAGGAAGGGGTCTTGAATAGCAGAAAGGTTTCAGGGGGAAGGGAGTGGTGTTGGGGCTGGAGGAGGGGAGAATTTCAGCCTGTTAGCCTCATGGGGATGGAAGAATGAGTGCTGGGGGAGAGGAGGTGTCTCAGGGAAAGGAAGGATCAGCAAGGAGTTGGAAGGGGGCAGAGGGGTGGGGAGAGGAGTGTGTGGGGGGAGGTGAGGAGGGGGAGGGCCTGAGGGTGGCCTGCGAGAGGAGGGGTGTCTCGGAGGAGGGGATCTGATGGGGAGAGAGTCGGAGAGCCTCGAGAAAGATGATGGGTCTGGGGGGGGGCGTGGTTATAGGAGGGTGGTCGGAGCTGGAGGGAGGGCTTTCAGCAGTTAGGTGAAGAATGGGCTCTGAGGGTGGAGGGGAAAGCGGGGGGGGGGGGGCTGAATGAGGGAGTCTAAGGGGGTTGCGGAAGAGGGGGACGGAGGGAGGAGTGTGGAGTCTGGGGCGTGGGTGGAGAATAGTCAGAGGAGAAATGTGGCATGAGTATCAGGAGGGGGCTTGAGGGAGCAAGAGTGCCATGGCTCTGAGCAAGGAAGGGAGTGTCCCAATGGGGTGCGGTCTGAGTACGGCGAGAGTGGATGGGGCTTGTGAGGGGAGGTAACCTATCTGAGGGGTGTGAGCCATGCGACTGTATGTGGGGGAGAGGCAAGGGGTTGGTGAGAGGAGACTTGAGATGGAGGGGTGAGGTCTCGGGGAGAGGGAATTAGTCAGGGGATATGAGGGTCTTGAGGGTGAGGGGAGGATTCTGATGGGAAGACAGGAGAGGAGGGTTCATAGAATCTTACGGAGAGAACATGCAAACTCCACACAGACAGTGACCCAAGGACGGAATTGAACCTGGGTCCCTGGCACTGAGGCAGCAGTGCTAACCACTTGCACCATGCCGCATGTTCTTGGGATGGAAGTTGTCTGGGAGGGAGTGAGGGGAGGGGTCTGGGAGGGAGTGAGGGGAGTTTTCTGTGGGGTGAAGATGGGTCTGAGTGGAGGGGAACAACAGTGCCTAAGGGTTTGGGGTGGGTGCTGAGGCTCCATCACTCATTCTGTATCTCTCTCTCTTCTCTCATTGTCACCAGTCCCAGGCCAGGCTGAAGCCTCATGGTCAACATCTAAAGTTATCAACGCCACTTATGAGAAGCCAGTAACTCTATCACCCGGACTCAAGGCACACCCTGAAATAATCCAATGGGCATATCGCAAGAGTGACGCGGATTCCTCAGTTACCCTCTGTGAAAAGCTGGGCAACAGATCCATGTACTGCCTGCCTCCGTTCGCCAGCCGGATGAGCATGAACTCCTTGTATGAGCTCACAATCTTCTCCGTCCAACCTTCAGATACAGGACTCTATCGTGCGGTCATCTGGTATATCTGGGATGAGATGGAGCGCACTTCGTTGGAGCTCGCAGTGTACGGTGAGTGGAAACTCGACAGGACCCAAACTCCACCCCATAGCACTCCACAGCCTGATAAGTCAGCTCCCACCCCGCTATCTCCTTTCTCTCTTCCCGTAAAAGCTTTCAGGCTTGCAAAAGGAAGTGCTGCCCTGTCGGAGGCGCGGCACTGTCTGAGGGTCGGCACTGAGGGGGCGCGGCACTGTCGCAGTTACATCTTTCAGATTGGACTCATGGGAAGTTCTTTCCCAAGAGTGGATGTAAAAGCTCCCAAGATCACGACTGAATAAAAAGCAGAGATACTCTCCCTAGTTTCCAGTTCATTATTTACCACTCAATCAACATCTTGGTTTTCTCATTCCTGTTGTGGGATCTTGCTGTGCACAAAATGTTCGATGCTTGTCAAGTGAGAACAAAGAAAATTACAGCACAGGAACAGGCCCTTCGGCCCTCCAAACCTGCACCGACCATGCTGCCCGACTTAACTAAAACCCCCTACCCTTCCGGGGACCATATCCCACTATTCCCATCCTATTCATGTACTTGTCAAGACGCCCTTTAAAAATCACACACTGTGATTATACTTAAATAGTACTGAATTTGTTGTAAAACGCTTTGAAACATTGAGGTGATGAGAGATGCAATACAACTGTAAGTCTTGACACACACTCGTGTTCTCACACTCTCCAGCCCATTCCCCATCACCCTGTCAATGTTTTTCTCTCTCCTAATTATTTTGTTGCCTTTAGAAAGCCACAATGTAACTTGACTCCCCAACACCTGGGCAGAACATTCCGACCCTACCCATTCAGAGTGAAAAGGTTTCCTCCTCATATCACCCCTCATCCTGAAATGTTGTCCTTTGGTGCTTCACCCTTCTTTAAATTTCTGCCGATGCACTCGGTCCAAACCCATCCTGATTTTGAACCCCTCCATCGAATCTTCTCCCGGTAAGCATGTCCAGCTTCTCTTACCTCCCTTCTGAACTGAGAACCTTGTACCTGGAAACATCCGGCAAGTCTTTTTTGTGGCTTGTCCAAAGCCCTCGCATCCTTCCTAAAGTGTGTTGCCTGGAATTGAATACAGCATTCCAGTTGTGGGAGAACCAGTATTTTATAACATACACTGATTAGTGTCTCTGAGTTTCCTTGTCTCTCTCGGAGGTATCTGTTAACTGATATGTGTCTCTCAGACCATCTCTCTGATAGAGATATCACAACACTGACTGGTGTCTCTCAGGTCATCTCTCTCTGAGATACCTGTACACTGACTGATGTCTCTCTGGGAAATACCTGTCACTGACTGGTGTCTATCAGTCCCTCTGATAGAGATATCTGTACGCACTGACTAGTCCCTCTCTCTCAGGGAGATATCTGTACACTGATTGGTGTCTCTCTGCAACAGCAGTTCCCAATGAACCCAACTTTCACATGGTCTTCACCAAAATGGCATCATCTGCAGAACCTCCTCCATTCTGCTCACGACAGTCTTGATGGGATGGACCCATGTCTGATGCACCTTTTATCTGAATCTTTCATGACGAGCAGTACTGCTTAATCAGTTCATTTATAATCACTGAGCAGCAGCACAAACTTCACTTTATTTCTATTCTCAGATCCATCCTTCCTGTTCAGATCATTCAGCTGCATCATTGGGTCATCTGAGCTCAAGTGGCTTTATGCCTTTAAATCTGCTCTCTTCAGCTAAAGTTTCTGTTTGTTTCCGTAGAAACCTGAAGGTTCTGTTTCTCTTTTACTTGTAGACTGACTCAAAAAATAATCCAAGCTCTGTCAGTAGGGTCGGTGCAGTATTCTGATCCCTGTGGGAAACCGAAAACCAGAGTTGCCAAATTTGCTGAATACTCCCCAAATGGAGAAATTACTAAAGGAGAAAATGCTGGAAAAGCTCAGCAGGTCTGGAAGCACCTGTAAGGAGAGAAAAGAGCTGACGTTTCAAGTCCAGATGACCCTTTGTCAAAGCTGGAGAAATTACCAACACAATTTCAATTTTCTTTTTGTAATTTTTCACTTTCACATGAATTGGAACCAAAGCAATTGAAAGATAACGCAACAGGCAAAAGCTACTTGAACGAAAAAGGTAAGTTTCACTTTAAATAGTCGATATAGCAAAGGTGTGTCTGAAACACAACCGCAGGTACTCACCATAGACATACAGCACCATGCGCAATGCTCTCAAACCTGGTCTATGGGATCTCTTCCTTGCCCATTCCATTGACTTGACCCTTGAGTCACATTCACCAGCAGCCATGTTCCATCTGCGGTCCCCAGGCACTGATGTCACCCTTCTGGTGCACACCTGCAGTGCCTCTTTAGCTCGGTTCACAATTGTCTTAATGGCACACGTTTCCCAGAGAACCCTTTATCCCACCTCCTTTAAACAGTCTGGTTGGCTCTGGTAAAAGCAGAAGCAGTAATATTGTCCAATTCACAGGCCTGAATTTTTCACCCAGTTGGCGGGCTCGGAGCGAATATGAAATGCATTCCTGGCCACAGTCAGCCCCAGAGCACGATTTCACACTGGCTGGCCAACCCATGGTCATCCAACATGAACTGCAGTCTCTGAAAGGCTGAGTACTGCCAGGGAGGGAGCGCACCAAGAACAGGGTGAGTGTGGATTGACAGTTCCAAAGTGCTCCCTCATGGATGGCCTCTGTGGAGCTGTCTCACGGAGTTACTGACCCATGACAAGCAAATATTGATGTTTAAATTATCTGCGAGTATCTACGCAGCGCAGTAATACACAAACTTCAGTCCCCAGACATGTTTCTAATTATATTTCAGCTCTGCCCAGGTTCCATGTTGCAGCTAAAATGTAAAGGTTACCTGGTCAGTAAGCTGCCAACTGCAGATGCGCCATGTAAAATGATGTTGAATTGGCCCTCAATGGGCTAAATTGCCTGCTTGATTATCGGCAGTGCATTTTCTACTCATGTGCACCAGCTGACCAAAATATTGCAAGAGTGCACGATAATATCAGAACGCATGCCTGACTGAGCAACGTAAAATTCTGGCTCCAGCCTTCACTCTAACCCTGCCTTCAGCTTCCTGTCCTGCTTCATGGTATTATTGTGTGTCTTCTCCATTCTCCCATCTGCTGCAGCTCCTCTCTGTTCTTTACAACTGCGGTTTCCTCTCTGTGTCTGGTCACACAGCTTCTTTGTCTGATCCGTCCTGCTGGCACTCCTTCCAAGTCAAGAGTTGCCAAGTCGCCTGGACCAGTATTTCTTAACATTCAAGAAAATTGCGACTGATGCATATTTTAAAAAAATGCATATTTTTCAACATTATTTTGAACACAGACATTTTAAAGAAATTTCAGATTTTCCATGCAGTACGGTATCCAGGCCAAAGATTGTCACAGCACCCATGTTATATATTTATATAATTGCATGATTGCTTTAAAAGCCACTCGCATGATTTGATGTAATGTCATTAGAACATAGAACAGCACAGTACAGGCCCTTCGGCCCTCGATGTTGTGCTGAGCTTTGTCCGAAACCAAGATCAAGCTATCCCACTCCCTATCATTCTGGTGTGCTCCATGTGCCTATCCAATAACTGCTTCAAAGTTCCTAAAGTGTCCGACTCCACTATCACAGCAGGAAGTCCATTCCACACCCCAACCACTCTCTGAGGAAAGAACCTACCTCGGACATCCCTCCTATATCTCCCACCATGCACCTTATAGTTATGCCCCCTAGTAACAGCTACATCCACCCGAGGAAATAGTCCCTGAACGTTCACTCTATCTATCCCCTTCATCATCTTATAAACCTCCATTAAGTCGCCTCTCAACCCCCTCCGCTTTAAAGAGAAAAACCCAAACTCCCTCAACCTTTCCTCATAAGACCTACCCTCCAAACCAGGCAGCGTCCTGGTAAATTTCCTCTGCATTCTCTCCAGTGCTTCCACAACCTTCTTATAGTGAGGTGACCAGAACTGCACACAATATTCCAAATGTGGTCTCACCAAGGTCCTGTACAGTTGCAGCATAACCCCACAGCTCTTAAACTCAAACACCCTGTTAATAAATGCTAACATACTATAGGCCTTCTTCATGGCTCTATCCACTTGAGTGGCAACCTTTAGAGATCTGTGGATATGAACCCCAAGATCTCTGTTCCTCCACATTCCTCAGAAGCCTACCGTTGACCCTGTAATCCACATTTAAATTTGTCCTACCAAAATGAATCACCTCACATTTATCAGGGTTAAACTCCATCTGCCATTTTTCGGCCCAGCTCTGCATCCTATCAATGTCTCTTCGCAGCCTACAACAGCCCTCCACCTCATCCACTACTCCACCAATCTTGGTGTCATCAGCAAATTTACTGATCCACCCTTCAGCCCCCTCCTCCAAGTCACTGATAAAAATCACAAATAGTAGAGGACCCAGCACTGATCTCTGTGGCACTCCGCTGGTAACTGGTCTCCAGTTTGAAAATTTTCCATCCACCACCACCCTCTGTCTTCTATGAGATAGCCAGTTACTTATCTAATTGGCCAACTTTCCCTCTATCCCACACCTCCTTACTTCATAAGCCGACCATGGGGGACCTTATCAAACGCCTTACTAAAATCCATGTATATGACATCAACTGCCCTACCTTCATCAACACACTTCGTTACCTCCTCAAAGAATTCAATCAAATTTGTGGGGCAAGACTTACCCTTCACGAATCCGTGTTGACTATCCTGGATTAAGCTGCATCTTTCTAAATGGTCGTAAATCCTATCCCTCAGGACCTCTTCCATTAACTTACTGACCACCGAAGTAAGACTAACCGGCCTATAATTACCAGGGTCATTTCTATTTCCTTTCTTGAACAGAGAAACAACATTCGCCACTCTCCAGTCCTCTGGCACTATCCCCGCGGACAGTGAGGACCCAAAGATCAAAGCCAAAGGCTCTGCAATCACATCCCTTGCCTCCCAAAGAATCCTAGGATATATCGCATCTGGCCCAGGGGACTTATCGACCCTCCGGTTTTTCAAAATCGCTAATAATAATTAGGGTGTTTCATCAGCTCCTGCTTTTATTTCAGTTTGTTCTCTGAACACACAAAAGCTCCGAGAATAAATCTGCTGTTAGTTTGAATTTATGTGTGGAAAACACAGTTTTTGTTAAAACCCACAACACCTCCCCTAACATAGTTAGAACATTACAACCCAACAGAACATTTGACGGATTCGCTGTTCAAACAGTTTGAACACGCTTCCTCGCTGGGTCCTCAACGTTTCACCATGCTGCACACAACCCCCCACTCCAGCCCTTCTTGCTTTATGATGGTAAAGTTTTCTTTGCAACAGTTTTGAACTACAAAAGGTACAACTTCATTTACAGTTTAACAAATAGTTTCATCCTCCCCACAGAGCCATCTGTGACTTGGTCTTCGGTTTTATTTTCACTAACCACTGTTCTCCCATTAACATATTCTGCTAACTTGCCTTATGCACAATCAACACCTTTTCTACTCCTCCACACTACCATTAACACTTCTCTGACTCATGACCGATGTATCTTTGTTGTAATATTGAATCCCTACAGTGCAGAAGGAGCCCATTCAGCCCAACTAGCCTGCACCAACAACAATCCCACCCAGACCCCAACCCTGTAACCCCATGTATTTACCCTGCTAATCCCCCTGACATGGTCATTTTTAAAAATCATAGTCAATCAATCCAACGCACACATCTTTGGACTGTGGGAGGAAACTGGAACACCCGGAGGAAACCCATGCAGACATGGAGAGGATGTGCAAACTCCACACGGTGACCCGAGACTGGAATTGAACCAGGTCCCTGGTGCTGTGAGGCAGCAGTGCTAACCACAGTGCCACCCTGCCACCTCCTAGCTTTCTCCTCGCTCCACCTATCACTGACCCTCTTCTTCCCCACCATATACAGGTCATCACATTTCTCCCCCTCATTAGCTCTGAAGAAGAGTCACATGGACTCAGACCATTAACTCTGTTTTCTCTCTTCACAGATGCTGCCAGACCTGCTGAGTTTTTCCACATTTTTCTGTTTTATTTAACAAATAGCCTGTTGCAATTTTTTGTCATATTCCACAGCGAGCTGGGCTACTCGTTCCATGCCCGAGAAATGTGGGATAAAAATTAAAAATAAAATTTGAAAAAAAAAAGAACATACGAATTAGGAGCAGGAGTAGGCCACGTGACCCCAAACTTGCTCTGCTATTCAATAAGGACATGGCTGATCTGCTTGTAACCTCAACCCACGTTCCTGCCGACACCTGATAACCTTTCATCTCCCTTGTTAATCAAGCTCTATCTTAAAAATATTCAAAGACTCTGCTTCCACTGCCTTCCACTGCGGCACGGTAGCACAGTGGTTAGCACTGCTGCTTCACAGCTCCAGATACCTGGGTTCGATTCCCGGCTTGGGTCACTGTCTGTGTGGAGTTTGCACATTCTCCTCGTGTCTGCGTGGGTTTCCTCCGGGTGCTCCGGTTTCCTCCCACAGTCCAAAGATGTGTGGGTTAGGTTGATTGGCCATGCTAAAATTGCCGCTTAGTGTCCTGAGATGCGTAGGTTAGAGGGATTAGTGGGGTAAATATGTAGGGATATGGGGGTAGGGCCTGGGTGGGATTGTGGTCGGTGCAGACTCGATGGGCCGAATGGCCTCTTTCTGTACTGTAGGGTTTCTATGATTTTGAGGAAGAGAGTTCCAGAGACTCACCCTCTGAGAGAAAAAAAATTCTCCTGATCTCCGTGAGCGATCCCGTATTTTTAAACAGGAAAGGAAATCTGCCGTCCTTACCCGCAGCAATATGATTGATTCTTAGCTGTCCTCTGAAATGGCCCACCAAACCATTCAGTTCAAGGGCTATTAGGAATAGACCATTAATGCTAGTCCAGCCAGCGATGCTCACACCCCATAAATTATTTTATGTGATTACCATCTTCAACAAAAACCTTCAACAAAGACTTCAGAGACTTACATTAACACTGCAATGAAGCTACTGTGAAAATTCCCTAGTCGCCACACTCCAACCCCTGTTCAGGTGCACTGAGAGTGAATTTTGCATGATCAATCCACCTAACCACCATGTCTTTCGGACTGTGGGGGGAAACTGGAGCACCCGGAGGAAACACATGCAGACACGGGGAGGACGCACAGACTCCTCACAGACAGTGATCCAAGCCTGGGAATTGAACCTGGGACCCTGGAGCTGGGGCAGTGGAACCAATGAGCAGAGTAAGTTTTAGGACTTCTGCTCCCAAAAGGTCATCTGTTTCTGCAGTGGTTTCATCTTTCTGAACTCCGTTCGGAAAGAGCTAACCAAGGTATAGGAGCTCGACTAGCGGCTGGTCACTGTAATTTTCAGTCACTTCTATTCCTGCCTGCTCCAGTCTTCTCAAAGGGAAGTGAGAGACCTGCCGCCTCCTCCTGCGGTCTAGTGCATGATGCTTCTGCAATGAAGAGTGACTTACTGTGCAAATGGGTGGATCTCCATTGCTGCTGCAGTTTTGAGGTCTGGCAGTCCTCTGACCAACTTTACACGTTACCTCTGAGCATTGCTCCACTGTCTTCTACTGATACAGCAAGAAGTTTAACAACACCAGGTTAAAGTCCAACAGGTTTATTTGGTAGCAAAAGCCACACAAGCTTTCGAGGCTCTGAGCCCCTTCTTCAGGTGAGTGGGAATTCTGTTCACAAACAGAACTTATAAGACACAGACTCAATTTACATGAATAATGGTTGGAATGCGAATACTTACAACTAATCCAGTCTTTAAGAAACAAAACAATGGGAGTGGAGAGAGCATCAAGACAGGCTAAAAAGATGTGTATTGTCTCCAGACAAGACAGCCAGTGAAACTCTGCAGGTCCACGCAACTGTGGGAGTTACAAATAGTGTGACATAAATTCTGATTCTAGGATCGCATGATAAAGACTCAGGAGGAAAAAAGCAGAAATATTTATGTGAAATAGTGTGACATAAACCCAATATCCCGGTTGAGGCCGTCCTTGTGTGTGCGGAACCTGGCTATCAGTTTCTGCTCCGCGACTCTGCGCTGTCGTGTGTCGCGAAGGCCGCCTTGGAGAACGCTTACCCGAATATCAGAGGCCGAATGCCCGTGACCGCTGAAGTGCTCCCCAACAGGAAGAGAACAGTCTTGCCTGGTGATTGTCGAGCGGTGTTCATTCATCCGTTGTCGCAGCGTCTGCATAGTTTCCCCAATGTACCATGCCTCGGGACATCCTTTCTTGCAGCGTATCAGGTAGACAACGTTGGCCGAGTTGCAAGAGTATGTACCGTGTACCTGGTGGATGGTGTTCTCACGTGAGATGATGGCATCTGTGTCGATGATCCGGCACGTCTTGCAGAGGTTGCTGTGGCAGGGTTGTGTGGTGTCTTGGTCACTGTTCTCCTGAAGGCTGGGTAGTTTGCTGCGGACAATGGTCTGTTTGAGGTTGTGCGGTTGTTTGAAGGCAAGAAGTGGGGGTGTGGGGATGGCCTTGGCGAGATGTTCGTCTTCATCAATGACATGTTGAAGGCTCCGGAGGAGATGCCGTAGCTTCTCCGCTCCGGGGAAGTACTGGACAACGAAGGGTACTCTGTCCACTGTGTCCCGTGTTTGTCTTCTGAGGAGGTCGGTGCGGTTTTTCGCTGTGGCGCGTTGGAACTGTTGATCAATGAGTCTAGCGCCATATCCTGTTCTTATGAGGGCATCTTTCAGCGTCTGGAGGTGTCTGTTGCGATCCTCCTCATCCGAGCAGATCCTGTGTATACGGAGGGCTTGTCCGTAGGGGATGGCTTCTTTAACGTGTTTAGGGTGGAAGCTGGAGAAGTGGAGCATCGTGAGGTTATCCGTGGGCTTGCGGTACAGTGAGGTGCTGAGGTGACCGTCCTTAATGGAGATGCGCGTGTCCAAGAATGCAACCGATTCCGGAGAGTAGTCTATGGTGAGCCTGATGGTGGGATGGAACTTGTTGATGTCATCATAGAGTTGTTTCAGTGATTGTTCACCATGAGTCCAAAGGAAGAAAATGTCATCGATGTATCTAGTGTATAGCACCGGTTGAAGGTCCCGTGCGGTGAAGAAGTCTTGTTCGAACCTGTGCATGAAGATGTTGGCATATTGAGGTGCAAATTTGGTCCCCATGGCTGTTCCGTGTGTCTGGATGAAGAACTGGTTGTTGAAGGTGAAGATATTGTGGTCCAGGATGAAGCGGATGAGATGTAAAATTGCATCTGGAAACTGGCAGTTGTTGGCGCTGAGCACTGAGGCCGTTGCAGCAATGCCATCGTCATGGGGGATGCTGGTGTAGAGTGCTGAGACATCCATTGTGACGAGGAGCGCTCCTGGTTCAACTGCTCCATGTGTGCCGAGTTTCTGTAGGAAGTCCGTCGTGTCGCGACAAAAGCTGGGGGTTCTTTGTACAATGGGTTTCAGGATGCCCTCGACATAGCCGGAGAGGTTCTCGCACAGGGTCCCATTGCCCGATACGATGGGACGGCCGGGTGTGTTTGCCTTGTGTATCTTCGGGAGGCAGTAGAGATCTCCAACGCGGGGAGTACGTGGGATGAGAGCACGGAGGGTGTTCTGAAGGTCCGGATCAAGTCCGGATCAGGTCCGGATCAGTTCTACTGATACCCCATCAACCTTCTGTACAAATCAAGTTTTAAACACGCTAACCTGCTGAGTAGAGATAGGTACGTTACCTCTTCATAACATACAGATCATTCTGTATGTTATGAATAGGTTTGCTAATCTTTTTATCGTCATGCCTAAGGGTTGGAGTGAACTGACCCTTTATTTTTAGCTCTGTGCCTCCAGACCATTGTAGTTTTAAGTTAGATGGTTGAACTTTTACTGCCTTAAGTCAGTCTAATACACTGTGACTCCTGCCCCGGTGTTCAATTTAAATCCTCTTCTGTACCTTTGCACTTCCAGCTGTAAAGATCAGAACTGCTTATTGGAATCTTCTAAAGTTTTAAGTTTATTTATTAGTCTGACAAGTAGGCTTACGTTAACACTGCAATGAAGCTACTGTGAAAATTCCCTAGTCGCCACACTCCGACCCCTGTTCAGGTGCACTGAGAGAGAATTTAGCATGATCAATCCACCTAACCACCACGTCTTTCGGAGTGTGGGAGGAAACTGGAGCACCCGGAGGAAACACACGCAGACACGGGGAGAATGCGCAGACTTCTGACAGACAGTGATCCAAGCCTGGGAATTGAACCTGGGTCCCCAGTGCTGTGAGGCAGCAGTGTTAACTACTGTGCAACCGTGCTGCCTTTCTCTTAGGAAATCTTCAAGTTGGAATGGTGTACTTTCCAATGTCCTGGAGCCAAAAATGTTTGGCCGCAGGTTCTGGCTTTATTCCCTTCAATTATGTTTTTGATCTGCAGAATTGATCAGGTTTTAGACTTTCCACAGAGAAGGCATTTGACTCCCCCTGCTGGGCAGACTTGGTGGTGGTGTTGTCTGCTGGCACCACATCTGGAATATTTTAACATGGGCGATTGTATTCGCTCTACCCCTTTGGCAGATTTGGCACTCATGTTTGTAGGCTGTTCAGTGAGCCGGCTCCTGACTTTGGGCCTATATACTAGATTGACCCCTCCTGAGTTTGATGTCTCCCAGAACTATACCCTGCCACAGTTCAACCTGCCTTGCAAACTGTCCTGCCTTCGTCAACATCAAATTCTCCTTGGATTGCAAAATATTCAATGGTGTGTTGTTGAGCACACTGACTGCAATGTGGTTGTGAGTTAACTTGTGCTTTAAGGCTCCATAACAGCAACTACTAGCCAATCAATATAAATTGTTAATAAATGAATCAGTGGATTCACCCAGTCTTTGGTTCCTCTGGTTGAATCTTGCTCTCCCAATGACTAGATTCTTCTTAGGGCTGAAGTAATTATTGAAGGCTCCCATAACCTCGTTGCTGGGGTCTCCTTGATGCCTTTCGTGTCAGGATATCATCAACTGTGGCTCCAATTGTATGTAAAAGGGTAGAGACCGGAGGGGGGGGGGGTGAATTTTCCCTTTCCACCTGTCATGGGCATCGTAGCAGGTGAGGGGTGGACCATGGAAAGGTCCATTGACTTTGGTCGGGATTTTCCATTTTTGGAACGGGCGCAGCAGAAAATCTCACCCCTGGTGTTTCTGCAGTGCTTTTTCTTGTAAACCCGAAGCCATTTGGTACTGTTCGAACTGTCTCCTCCAGAGCTGCCACTTTAGTCCTTGCTGTGGATTCTCGGTGTGTTGCAAAGCTGTGGCTGTTTGATAGTCATTGACATCCCGAGTGGTTCACTGTCCTTTTCCAAGATGCGTTTCGGTTTTGTACTTCCTTCCTTCTTCCTTGTGAAATTGAGCTGTTCCAAGGTCTTCACCCCACCTCCATGATTGATGAGGCTTTGTTGAGACTAAGTGATTTGAGATAGCCAGTATATAGCTTTTGTTGAAACTATTTATTAAGAACCATTTACAGAGACCTCAGGGTTTCCAGGTCACAGACTGCTCTGCATCTTGCACTCTTGGAACTTCTTGGTCATCTGATGCTTAGCATCATCATCATCAACCTCACAGTCTCATTGATATAATCATTAACCCAGTTCCTCTATAGCCAGTTCTCTCATCTGGCTCAGCTGAGAGCTGTGTGCTGGAATTGTCACACAAAAATGGCTTCTTGCCTTTTTTATATGCTACGAAAACCACAACAACAATAAGTAGTTAGGTGAGATTTTCCACACAACTTGGCTTATCTCTTTTTCCATAGAAAGCAGCAATGTTCTTTAACAATGACTGTGACAGCACCCTCAATGTCGTTCACAATTCTCAGGATCAAAATCTACTTCTGCAATGATTTCCTCAATGTTCGTTAAAACTCCACAATATTTCATCATCAGTGTCAAATTCTCAGAAGTTATCCATGTCAGTGTCTGCATTTACAATATTTGTTGCAACATTAAATATCTCAGGATAGACCACATCACACGCTCTTTCTTTTTCAGCCAGAATAAAGAAATTTCTTGATGGTTGTATTCAGCTGTTATATTTCTTGATCTTTTCCAAGAAATTGTTGGCTTTTACGTGCTGTTCCCCTGGCGAGTCAGATGGCTTACCTCAGGGTGTCAGTCATACTTCAACATTTACACGACACATTGGTTCTGGTTTCGACTACAATGTTCTCATACTTGCAATCCAGTATCCATATATTCTGGGTCTGACTCATAATCATAAGGATCGTAGACAAAAGCTTTGTTAAAGAGTCCCTTATTGTTTACCATCTACAAAAGCAACTCACGAAGGCTCCTTAGACAATACTTTCTAGTAAGACAAAGAAAGGTGAAAGCACCCCCATCCACACCATTAGGTTTCAACTCCTCTATGATAGGCCACGTGGTCCAGAGTATTAGCCCATCAAGTTTGACCCAAAGACTTTTGCTAACAGACAGACATTTCAAGCATCATAGAATTATTGTTGCTCAGAGCTTTCCCTCCATCCAACACCCCTCTGAACTCTGTACAGACTATTGGCAGTTACATTGGCCTGAAGTTTTCACCATCAGGCACGCACACTCTGCGGGCCACAAAGTGGACGTGGGAAGCGTTTCTGGCTGTGGTCAACCCCAGAGTACGATTTCTCATGCTGGCTGGCTAAGTAACAGCCTCCCAGTGTGAAATGCACTCTGTGGGAAGAGGGCAAGCGGTGAGCAAAGGGAGGGTGCGGGCTGGTGTTCCAAATAACACCCTCGGGGGGATAGCTGTTCTGGAGCTGTCTCAGGGAGCGGCTCATGCCTGAAAAGTAAATACCAAGTTTAAACCTGTGTCACAAGTGTCGAGGCAGCACAATCATACACAGGCCTTAGTTCCCAGATACATCTTTTTTTTAATTTACTCCATTCTTAAAGTCATAAAATCAATGCGCACAGTAGACAGGGCAAGTCCTTAATCCATCTCCTTGCTTAGTCCAAAAACCAATACAAATTAAAGTTGAATCCATCCATGGTTCCCCCAAGAACGAGATACAAGCTCACAAGAAAAGGCATTGCATCTCATCTTAGGTTTGATCTGATGCTTGATCTTAGCTAAAAGGCCAAGAAATGATCAGCAGTTACTATTCATCCTGCTCTGGATTGAAGTTGCCGCTTAAATGTAAAGGCCACCTCCCAGCAATAAAAGCCAGTGGGCAATGTAAATTCCCAAGCAGTTGGTGTTGAATTAATTTAAATTGGCTTCTTCCGACTTTCACGCATGCCCACCAACCAAAATATTGAACAAGTGCACAATGACATCGGAATGTGTTCCACCCAAGCAATGTAATGTTCTGGCAATTATTTTTCCAACAACATGCAAAATCTTCAGTGACAGTGTTTGGAACATCAAACGCGAACAAATTGGCTTGTAGTTCTTTGTTGTAAACCTTTTATTAGGAACACGAGTGGGCTGTGAACTGTATAGACTAATGCTTTTCCCACCCCACCCTCCCCATCTAAACATTACATACACCTCAAACTCTTGAAGAGCCAGATCAAGCCTCTTTCTCGAAGGTCAAGTGCCATCTTTGATGCTTATTAAGCAACTCATCACACCAGTCTTGTAGATATCCAACTCAACAATGTGTATCATCTCGGGTATCCTCTGATCAACTCAACTCTCTTGGCTCCAAGTCCTGAACAACATCCCACCTGCTCAATGAGGGAGATTGCAGCAAGAAAGCTCCTGGAGAAGGTTTGCATCAACCTAAGCCTGCCACTGCACAAAGATCTGCTTACCTTCCACCATGCCAGCCTGTATGGTTAAGACCACCATGCCAAGGAATAATACCTAGGAACCCTGGATGATTCGGAATATTGAGACCCTGGTCAAGAAGAAGAAAGAGCATATGACATGCATAGGCAGCAGGGATCAAGTGAATCCCTGGAAGAGTATAGGGGGTGTAGGAGTAGAGTTAAGAGAGAAATGAGGAGGGCAAAAAGGGGACACAAGATAGTTTTGGCAGATAAGGCAAAGGAGAATCCAAAGAGCTTCTACAAATACATAAAGGGCAAAAGAGTAACAAGGGAGAGAGTAGGGCCTCTTAAGGATCAACAAGTTCATCTATGTGTGGATCCACAAGGGATAGGTGAGATCTTAAATGAATATTTCTAATCAGTATTTACTGTTGAGAAAACCATGGATGTTAGGGAACTTGGGGAAATAAATAGTGATGTCTTGAGGAGTGTACATATTACAGAGGAGGTGGTGCTGGAAGTCTTAAAGCACATCAAGGTAGATAAATCCCCGGGACCTGATGAAGCGTATCCCAGGACATTGTGGGAGGCTAGGGAGGAAATTGCGGGTCCCCTAGCCAAGATATTTGAATCATCGATAGTCACGAGTGAGGTGCCTGAAGATTGGAGAGTGGCAAATGTTGTGCCTTTGTTTAAAAAGGGCTGCAGGGAAAAGCCTGGGAACTACAGGCCAGTGAGCCTCACATCTGTGGTGGGTAAGTTGTTGGAAGGTATTTTGAGAGACAGGATCTACAGGCATTTAGAGATGCAAGAACTGATTAGGGACAGTCAGCATAGCTTTGTGAGTGGAAAATCATGTGTCTCAAATTTGATTGAGTTTTTTGAAGGGGTAACCAAGAAGGTAGATGAGGGCAGTGCAATTGATGTCTACATGGACTTTAGCAAGGCCTTTGACAAGGTACCGCATGGTAGGTTGTTGCATAAGGTTAAATCTCTCGGGATCCAGGGTGAGGTATCTAAATTGATACAAAATTGGCTTCTTGACAGAAGCCAGAGAGTTGTTTTTCAAACTGGAGGCCTGTGACCAGTGGTGTGCCTCCGGGATCAGCGCTGGGTCCACTGTTATTTGTCATTTATATTAATGATTTGGATGAGAATATAGGAAGCATGGTTAGTAAGTTTGCAGATGACACTAAGATTGGTGGCATAGTGGACAGTGAAGAAAGTTATCTCCAATTGCAACGGGATCTTGATCAATTGGGCCAATGGGCTGACGAATGGCAGATGGAGTTTAATTTGGACAAATGCGAGGTGATGCATTTTGGTCGACTGAACCAGGGCAGGACTTACTCAGTTAATGGTGGGGCGTTGGGGAGAGTTACAGAACAAAGAGATCTAGGGGTACATGTTCATAGCTCCTTGAAAGTGGAATCACAGGTGGACAGAGTGGTGAAGAAGGCATTCAGCATGCTTGGTTTCATCGGTCAGAACATTGAATACAGGAGTTGGGACGTCTTGTTGAAGTTGTACAAGACATTGGTAAGACCACACTTGGAATCTTGTGTATAGTTCTGGTCACCCTATTATAGAAAGAATGTTATTAAACTAGAAAGAGTGCAGAAAAGATTTACTAGGATGCTACCGCGACTTGCTGGTTTGAGTTATAAGGAGAGGCTGGATAGACTGGGACTTTTTTCTCTGGAGCGTAGAAGGCTGAGGAGTGATCTTATAGACGTCTATAAAATAATGAGGGGCATGGATGATAGTCGACATCTTTTCCCAAAGGTAGGGGAGTCTAAAACTAGAGGGCATAGGTTTAAGGTGAGAGGGGAGAGATACAAAAGTGTCCAGAAGGGCAATTTCTTCACACAGAGGGCGGTGAGTGTCTGGAACAAGCTGCCAGAGGTAATAGTAGAGGCGGGTACAATTTTGTCTTTTAAAAAGCATTTAGACACTTACATGGGTAACATAGGTATAGAGGGATATGGGCCAAATGCGGGCAATTGGGATTAGCTTTAGGGGTTTAAAAAAAAAGGTGGCATGGACAAGTTGGGCTGAAGGGCCTGTTTCCATGCTGTAAGCCTCTATGACTATGGCAGCAGGAATGGCGTGAACACACTGCCACTCAAAACCACTTCCTCATCATAGATCCCACAGCCCTGCCCACCCGGCTGCAATCTGCCATACCCAACTTCGGACACTCCTCAACCATTTCTGCACCAGCCAAGGCTTTTGTACAGTAAATCAGCACAAGTGGGACCTTGCGGGGAATCCAGACTGCAGCTTTGGTACTCCCCAATCAATGACTCGCATCATTGAAGACTGCCCCTGCCCCGGGCAAAATTCGGCAGAGGGCTCAGAGAGCTGTTGCCTGGCTTAGTGATTAACGTTAAAGTTTATTTATTAGCCACAAGTAGACTTAAATTCACACTGCAATGAAGTTACTGTGAAAATGCCCTTGTCGCCACACTCCGACACCTTTTCGGGTACACTGAGGGAGAATTTAGCATGGCCACAGTCCAAAGCTGTTCAGGATTTTCTTTCCATCAGAATCACCTCCTTAAGTTTCTCAAAGTCTTGTGCAACCTTCATCAATCTTTAGCAGCTGTCACAGACTATTTACTTCTCTCTGGTAAATTCTGAATTGGTCTGGCCCTGCTTCCTTATCAAATTCCTGAATTCCTGGGCAGCAGGACTCTGATACCACCTCACAGGTATTGAGAACAGCAAACTCTACTCAGTTATAGTCACTTGAGTATTTTATTTGAAAGGGATGAGTACACCCCAAAAGCTTTCCCTCTGAAATGACTGTAGGATGCATGGTCCAAGGTCATTTTGGCAAAATCAGGCCTAGTGGCGTTTTTCTCAAATGACACAAAGCATGTTTCTACTAAATTCATTAAATTTAGTAACCAAGTGAATGCTTTTTGCCAAATTATTTAGACAGTTCATGTGTTCCATTTTCCGAGAGTAATATTAGGATCCTGGACCAGAACACCAAATTATATTAGGAAGCCAGTCTGAACCCCAACAACTTTTCCTTTTTGGCAAAAATGTAAGGAGAGGATATTTTGCCTCAGGAATGATTCCACTCACAAAGTTGGGATCTTTTCTGTTAAAACAAATTTTATTTAATAAAACAAGTTTGAACATAACTCTGACAAAGTAACCAGCTTAACAATTAACAGTTGAACAATACTTAACATGAAAGGAAACACTTTAGTTTCTAATTTATATCTGTTCCCGCTCCAATTAAACGACATTCCTTTTTACAGATGTAAATGCTACTTTAACTACAGTTAGCAACTGCATATATACTTGATATAATAGGTGTCGACAGCCTTGGAGTTTTCACAGTGAGATACAGTTCTTTTGTCTGCAAAATTCTCCTAACTTCAACTAGACCAGCCAAACTCCAACTGAAAATCTTTTCCTACTGTAACAGACCCAGCTCTTCACATTAACCACATCATCACAATACCCTGCTACCCAGAGAACCGCCTTTTGTAAACAAAAGTCCATTAGCTCTACCAAAGTAACAAATACATGACTGAAATAAGTAATTATCTTGCTGTTATAACCTTTAGCTGAATGATTTCTGGACACATCAACTGCCTGCAGAATAAAACTGAAATTTTAAATATTCTCCAGGAACAAAAGAATATTATATATACATGCTACTGTCATCACACTGATTCTCAATTGTTCTCAACAATTCTCTTTTTTTCATTAGCAACTTCTGTCATACGTGAAGTTGGTTTTCTATATTAATCAGGTTTTCCTTCAATTTCTTGTGATCTGCAATAAGCATCTCATTCTGTCCACATAACTGTCAGGAGTTGATTAAAATCAACATGATTAACCATCTGCTGCAATACAGTTGTGGCCACATTAGTGTCTCCACTAGCCAAATCATTACCAGAATAAAATCTACCCCTTAATAGGTGTTTTAGGAATAATTCCCACCATAACAATTCCATTAGTAAATTTGCGGATGACACTAAAGTCAGTGGAGTTGTAGACAGTGCGGAGGGAAGTGGCAGGTTACAGAGGGACATAGATAAGCTGCAGAGCTGGGCTGAGAGGTGGCAAATGGAGTTTAATGCGGAAAAGTGTGAGGTGATTCGGTTTGGAAGGAGTAACAGGAATACAGAGTACTGGGCTAATGGTAAGATACTTGGTAGTGTGGATGAACAGAGGGATCTGGGTGTCCATGTGCATAGATCCCTGAAAGTTGGCACCCAGGTTGATAGGGTTATTAAGAAGGCGTACGGTGTGTTAGCTTTTATTGGTAGAGGGATTGAGTTTCGGAGCCAGGAGGTCATGCTGCAACTGTACAAACTCTGGTGCGGCCGCATTTGGAGTATTGCGTACAGTTCTGGTCGTCGCATTATAGGAAAGATGTGGAAGCGTTGGAAAGGGTGCAGAGGAGATTTACCAGGATGTTGCCTGGTATGGTGGGAAAATAGTATGGGGAAAGGCTGAGGGGCTTGAGGTTGTTTTCGTTAGAGAGAAGAAGGTTAAGAGGTGACTTAATAGAGGCATACAAGATGATCAGAGGATTAGATAAGGTGGATAGTGAGAGCCTTTTTCCTCGGATGGTGATGGCTAACATGAGGTGACATAGCTTTAAATTGAGGGGTGAGAGATATAGGACAGATGTTAGAGGTAAGTTCTTTACTCAGAGAGTAGTAAGGGCGTGGAATGCCCTGCCTGCAGCAGTAGTGGACTCGTCAACATTAAGAGCATTCAAATGGTTATTGGATAAACATATGGATGATATTGGAATAGTGCAGATTAGAGGGGCTTTAGATTGGTTTCACAATCAATGACTGATCTTCCCCAGTATCTTTCAAAATTTTCATTTGTTTACTTATTTTGTTGGAGGAGTAAGGGAACGCTTCTCCCTTTGAAATAAAACATCCAGAACCACTTGATCTCCTTTACCAGTAATAAACAAAAAAATCTCTGGACTATCCTGACCCATATCCCCTTTTCTTGTAGATTCTGAGGAAATACGTTACATCTATACCACTGCACAGTCTCAATAACCATTTCCTTTTTTGGTGTTACATTTCCTGTTACTGTCACTGGTCTCCCATTTAGTTTCCAACAATCTGCCTGATATGGCAATGGAAAAAAGCTCCTTTCACTCCTTACAGATGCTGCCAGACCCGCTGAGATTTTCCAGGATTTTCTCTTTTGGTTGTTACAGTGGAAAAACTTGGATGCTCCTTCCACCCTCAAAACTTACTTTCTGATTTCAGTCGGAATTTCGAGAGAATTCCCAGCTGTCTCATTTCTCCCTAACTACCTGACTTCTTACCTCCTATCCTTCTATCCTTCTCAGGTTTAAAAAGGTGTGAAAAAAAATATTTTGATCTATGGACATGGTCATAATCATCCATCATCTCTATTGTCTGTCTCACCATTTTAACCCTCTATTCTTCCCCATGGGTCCTAATTACAGAAGGAAGAGAATTCTTTCAGGAGAATTGCTTCCCTAAGAGCTTAATGTGGTGTCTGTACCTTGAATACCTGTATTCAATGTCAAAATTACTTTGTTTTAGCCTCTCAAATTCAGCAATGAACTGTCCAAGCTGTTTTCTTGCATTTTGAAATTTCTGCCTGTATGCCTCAGGAAACAATTCATTCACACGAAGGATAGTGTTCTTCACAGCAGCTTACTCCACAGGAACCTCATCTGACGGCGATACATAGATCTCATGAGCTCTACCTGCCAACCTACTTTAATAGCAATGCCCGCATCTCTTTTGGCCATTTCATTTGCTTGGCTCCCTTTTCAAACAAAATAAAGAATGTTTCTATATCTATTTCCTCAAACTTTGGGAGGGCTTGTACAAATTTAAACATCTCCCCATCCTGTTCTGATCTAAAATATGTTCTTCTCCACACTCTGGCGCCTTTTTTTTACTGCTAACTTTTAAAGCTGGAATTCTCCCTCTCTTTTTCCTTGTTGCTTTCCTCCTTTTCTAACTTCGTCATTTCTAATTGCCTTTCCTACCTTCTTTCATCTCATTCCCTTGCCTTTTCTCTCTCCTTCTGTCCTGCCAGTTTTGTTTGAAATACTCATTCCTTTTCCTCCCTTTCTTGCTTCCTCATATCTCTTCCTTTTTCATTTTCTTCCAATTCAAGGTTTTTCATTTGCAACTGTATTTTAGCCAATTCAAGTGTCCTCAGTCTCTCCAATTTCAAATGTTTTTTTTCAATGATGTCTGATTTCCGGGCCCCTGCAGGTAATCCCAATGCAATTTATCTGCTAATTCTGTAAACAGAGCTTCATTCACCTTTTGTAAACCCCCCAAGGTTATATCTTCCATCTTTAGGAAAGTCTCTGTAACTGCCAGTGCCATTTTAGAATCCAACCGTATCACATATCTCTCAGAAAACCCAATTCCTCTGTCCAGTATCTCCATGTGCTCATTTTTACTTCTTATGGATTCACGCATCCCACCTTATAATACATCCCAAACCAAGAATTACTGTTCAGCATCAATAACCTGCTGTCTACTGTCGACTCAAGAGCAGCTTCGTCCTGCTCTCATCAGACTTTTGAATGAACCTACTTTGCATTAAGTTGACCGTTCTCTACACCCTAGCTATGACTGTAACGCTACATTCTGCACCCTCTCCTTCTTTATGTATGGTATGCTTTGCCTGTATAGCGTGCAAGAAACAATACTTTTTACTGTATAACGATACATGTGACAATAATAAATCAGATCAAAATTTAATCAGAATATCCTGAATGAGCACCCACATTTATTACAATCCCAGCTGATTCACAACGGACAAGTCAGATCCCAGGATGGAACCTAGCTTGATAAATCCCAACTTTACTTTTTGTCTCGATACGTGGATGAACAGAGCCAAGGGACTGCCAATGAACTTGTAACAAAAGAACAAAACATTTAATAAACAAGAAGATATTAATTATAATGCAGTTCTCCTTCATCCAAGCTATACTTTTACAGATATATACTGATTTGTAAGGAAAACACAAGATACAAAATCTATCTCATACATTAATGATCCCAGAAAGACCATGATCCTTGTTGAACAATACGACACCCCATGCTCTGAAACCAAGGGACAGATACCACCTAATACAACTTCTGTGGATTTCTCATCAGTTCCGTTCTAGATGCTTGTTTTACTGTGAGCACCTGGTCTCACTGGAACTCTGACTTTCCAATGATCCAAATTATGCCCTTAAAGAAACACCCTGGAATCTCTTAAGCAACACTTTCTCTCGGATAGCTTCACCAAGGATATACCTCCAGGGCTTCAGTGTCTCCTCTCGGTATTCTCTTCCATGGATCATCACGTGCATTCAAGGTGCATCCTCCACAGACTCTCTCACATATCCAGCCATTCCAACAGGACATCACTGCTTCACATGCCCACAATAAGGAGTCACCAACCTTCTGATTACCGCGGATGTCTGGCTTCTCGCAAGCTGACTTTAAATCTGTTTCCTGCAGCAGTCTCTTTAATTCATAAATGTTTCTTTGCTCTTTTCTTTAATTTTACTGAACAGGACCTGGCTCAGATTCCTGATCCTTGTTCCTGTGACTTAACTGTCTTCCTGAGACATTTTATTCCGCATTCCATGGTTCCTGGGATGTCTTTTTGCTCTTTTTGGAAATATGTTCTCTTTCGATCCCTATCCGGTGTCGAGTTGCTCCCAGCACTAGCTTACAACTAACTCGAAAGCTCTTGCTGTCTCAGTGTAGCCCCTGGTTGCTAAGCAACAGGCTATTTTATTTTAAACCCTGTTTGCTTTAATACTGTAAAACCCTTATTACAATGCAGGCATCTTTTAATGTGATTAAACAGAAATTCTGAATGCTTTCAAACACAGAAACACAAAATTAAGCTTACTTCTAATTTACTGATTTCTAGTTACTCCCCATTTCTAATACCCACAAAATGAATAAAAAGTACTTAAAAGTACTCGATTTGCTGACATTCTCAACTCATGATCACAGACTGTGAGCTTTTCTTTCTACAGTTCTCTTTTCCCTCACCCCTTTCTTTCTAACTTTTCTCTTTTTCTTTCAAATTCAACCTTTTCATTTCACTTTTTAAGTGAAGCTCTTTCCATTTCTGGTTTAAATTCATGTTTTTTGCATTCCAGTCGAAGTGTGGCGAGTTCTACCTCAGCATTATCAGAACCATCCTTTCTTTCTCAAGTTTTGATGATGAGACAATTCTCCAACAATCCTTGCCTTCACATAGCCCCTCGTTTTAAGCTGACCTCCCTTTTCTCTGATGCAGCCGTCAAATTATCCTTCCTTGACTGCCCCAGGGCACAAAGAAATGAATCCCATCGCTCTACAAAGTAATCCTGTTGACTCTTGAATGAATACTAAATGTCAATCTTGGTGTGTTTAAATCATGGAAAGCATGATGATTATATTATGGAGCAGATGATTATATGAAATAATCCCAGGAGAACCAGGCAAGGCAATGGGAGAGCACAACCTCAGAGAAGGTTCCCTGAAGCACTCCACCCGGCTGAAGAGCCACACAATATTCATACATTGTAAGTCACGTAGACAAAGCATTATTTGCATTCCAACATGTCTGGTTTAGAATTATGTTAAACAATTTGCAGATATTCACAAGGCAGGGTGTCTACTATCCCAGGTTTTCCTTATCGCTCATACAGACGCCCCACTGGTTCCGTAAATGATGGATTCTATCACATTCGCGGACCCTCTCAGGGAAATATCTGTACACTGACTGGTGTCTCTCAGTCCCTCTCAGGGAAATATCTGTACACCGACTGGAGTCTTTCAGTCCCTCTCTCTCAGGGAAATATCTGTACACTGACTGGTGTCTCTCAGTCCCTCTCTCACAGGGAGATATCTGTACACTGACTTGTGTCTCTCAGTCCCTCTCTCTCAGGGAGATATCTGTACACTGACTGGTGTCTCTCAGTCCCTCTCTCTCAGGGAGATATCTGTACACTGACTGGTGTGTCTCAGTCCCCCTCTCCCAGGGAGATATCTGTACACTGACTGGTGTCTCTCAGTCCCTCTCTCTCAGGGAGATATCTGTACACTGACTGGTGTCTCTCAGTCCCTCTCTCTCAGGGAGATATCTGTACACTGACTGGTGTCTCTCAGTCCCTCTCAGGGAGATATCTGTGAGATGTTAAGGGGTTAACATCCCATGAATCTCCTATGAATTTGGCCATTTGTAAAAAAGGTGTGCAAGCTGAGCTCCTGCAAAAGTGCAAACGCAGCTGGTTGCTGTAAGATAAAGTGAAATAAATTCTTAGCTTGAAAGCTGTGATTAACTGCATCTTGCTGTTTGGAACAATTTGTGCTGGTATCAGCACATATTCCCTATTCTGAACTGTCACCCCGGCCTTGCAAATAACAACTCGGCTAAAGCTGTCCTTGTTTGAAGGAGATAACATTCGCTTTATGGGCAAAGCAGCGTCCCAAGATATAAGGGAACGGTTGCTATCTCACACTTGAGCAATGGTGGACGTGCAGTTTCGATGGCAACCAAAAATGGGATTTCGACATATTTATGGTTTTACTCACACACTGTCTTTGTACTTACTCTTGCTGTTGCTAAGCACGTGATCTGGGTGAAGTTATACTGCGTGTACGTGACTTATTGCTGTAAAAAGAGTATAAAGGGAGGGACTGCCCCCTGTTCGGAGAGTATTGCTCGGCGAAGCTGAGCACACTGTGCTGAGTTAGTAAAGCGATCCTCCAGAAGCTTGTACTTGCTTAAAAATAAAAGACTGGGTTTTCTTATACAGACCAGTGTCTTGCTCTTGCATCAAGTAAGGGCCTCTGAAAAAAGAACCTGATATCTGTACACTGACTGGTGTCTCTCAGTCCCTCTCTCTCAGGGAGATATCTCTACACTGACTGGTGTCTCTCAGTCCCCCTCTCTCTCAGGGAGATATCTCTACACTGACTGGTGTCCCTCAATCCCTTTCACTCAGGGTGATATCTGCACACCAACAGTTGTCTCTTAGTCCCTCTGTCTTAAGGAATTATCTGTACACAGTTTGATATCTCTCAGCGCCTCCCCCTCTGTGAAATCTGAGCACATTTTGGCCAGGATTCTACCAGCCCATTGCGCTTACAACAGCAGGAGGCCTTTAGCGAGATTCTCCAGGAGTCTCTGAGACCTTCCTTTTAGCACAATCAATTTCGCGCCAAAAATCGGCGCAGAGCTTATTATCATACGGAAATTTGACATTTCCATATGATTAGCGGGCCCGGGACAGTAGGCTCTGTGTCCGCTAGCACCCCCACCATCCCGCCGGGAGAGATTCCTGTCAGCGCGTTTAACAACTGCTCCCCACTAATGGGGAATGGGTGTCCTCACCCCACTGGTGGGACAGAGGCCATTGAGGACCCCCAGGAGGTCAGGAACAAGGTGAGGGGAGCCCCTTGGGCAGTGCCAGCACTACCCAAGGGGCATACTGGCACTGCCCACCAGGCACCGGGCCACTCTGCAAGTGGGATCGGTGGCGGAGGGAGTGAGGGGGTGATCGGGGCTGGTCATTGGGGAGAGGCGGGGGGGGGGGTGCTAGTTGGGGTTGGCTATCAGGTGGATATATTGGGGCTGGGGGGGCAGATTGGGCCTGGCCCAGTGGGTGGGTGGGGGGGGGGGGGGGGGGGAGGGGAGGAGGAAGAGGTGTTCGGTAGGCCAGCAATTGTGGGGGAGGGAGGCTGGCGATCGGGGGGAGGGGGTCGCTGTCGGGAGGCCAGCAATTGGGTGGAGGGTGGGGGTTCGGGAACATTGGCGAGGCCAGTGATCAGGGGGCCGGCGTTGGGGATCAAGTGCGCCTTTCTCCCCACTGACAGATCAGCGCATGCACAGTGCCCCGGTCAGCACTTTGCTGCCGGCCTCTCAGGCGGGATGAGGCCCCGCCCTCCACTTTGCAGCATGAATCACTCTGTGGCACTCTGCATTGCACAGAGTGTCGAAGGTTTGTTCAGGTAAGTATGCCCAAACAACGGGCAGGAAAATCTCCCATTTTCCCACCCAATGGGCACTTAGTATTGTTTTGGGAAAATCCCGGCCATTGTGCCTCAGTCCCTCTCTCAAGAAGATACCTGTACACTGACTGGTGTCTCTCAGCCCCACTCTCTCAGAAATACATCTAAACACTGGTGCATCTCAGTCCCCTTCTCTCTCTAAGAGATATATGTACGCTGACTGGTGTTTTTCAGTTCCGGTCTTTCTTAGGGAATTATCTGTAAACTCAATGGTATTTATTAGTCCTTCATCCTGGGGAGTTAGTCTGGTGTTTCTCAGTTCCTGTCCCTCAGGATGATATCTGTACATTGACCAACAGGCCAACAGGGTAATGCGACGGCAGGGAGTCAGTGACAGCCGAGAGAGAGAGAGAGAGCGCCAGCCCAAGGGGAGACAGAGCGCGAGACCAACAGTTAACGATGTGGCAGGCGGTCAGTGGCAGCGGAGAAAGCAAGCCTGAGGGTAAGTGAGAGTCAGTGCTAACTCAGCACTCTGCTACATGAATTCATTAGTGACCTCACTCTTGCAGCTAGAACAAGGCAGCTTTCCTCACCTGCCTTATGTTGCGTTAATATTTGTATAATAACAATCAAAAGATGATCAAGTGGAACACAGTTTTTGAAAGGGAGAAATGTAAAACGCCAAGATTTTAGATTTGATCTGGCTGGCTTCAACAGGATGGGCAACATGCTGGACATGCCAAGGAAATTAATATTTCATCAGGAGTGGGGACTGAAATTTAACATGAGCAAAATAGCAGTAATGAGCAGCAAGTGGCAGTAAGCGGGGATGGCAAAATCCCAGGCCCAGATGGTTCCCATCCCAGCATTGTGAAAAAAGTAGGCGGGAGAATTGCAGACGTCTGAACGATAACCTTCCAAAGTTCGCTCCATTTTGGGAACCGTTCCTCAAAATTGGCAAAATTGTTTGTTTTACTTCTCCTTTTAACAAAGATGAGAAATGGAAACCAGGGAATTATAGACCTGTCAGCCCAAAGGCTATCAGGAAACCACTAGTTGTACCACATCTGCAATACTGTGAACAGTTTTGGTCCCCTTATCTAAGGAAAGATTTACTGGCATTGGAGGCAGTCCAGAGAAGGTTCACTAGGTTGATCCCAGCTATGGAGGGATTTTCTTATGAGGAGAGTTTGAGTAAGTTGGCCTTGTGATTGGAGTTGAGGAGAATGAGAGGTGATCTTAGTGGGACATATGGGATTCTCTGGAGGGCTTGACAGGGTAGGTGCTGAGAGGTTGTTTCCCCTTGGGGGAGAGTCGAGGACTAGAGGGCAGAATCTCAGAGTAAGGGGTCACCCACTTAAGACAGAGATGAGGAGGAACTTCTTCTCTCAGAGGGTAGTGAATCTGTGGAATTCTTTACTGCGGAGATTTGTAGTGTCTGGGTCATTAAGTATGTTCAAGGCTGAGATGGACAGATTTTTAATTCATAAGAGAATCAAGGGTTATGGGCAGGAAAGTGGAGTTGAGGATTATTACCTCAGATCAGTCATGATTTCATTGAATGGCAAAGCAGACGCGATGGGCCGAATGGCCTATTTCTGCTCCTATGTCTCTCTGTCTACTAGAGTCTAAAATTAAGGGTGGATTCTGAAAAGTTTTCAACTGATCAGGGAGAGCTAGCATGGATTTGTGAAGAGTATGCTGTGCCATGCTGAAGTAAATTGAACAGTTTGAAGGGCTGACTAACGTAGTGGACAGGGTGATACCTATCGACATTACTTATGCGGGCCTCCAAAATGTCTTTGATAAAGTGCCTCTTAAGAGACTGTTAGCTAAAGCAGAAGCTGAAGAGATTGAAGGAAAATGATTGATCTGGTTAGGAAATTGACTGAGAGAGGCGGGTTAAGGGGCAAGTTCTCAAAATGGTAGGAAGGTATCCCACACAAATCTGTGTTAGCGGCTCACTATTACCTGAATTCATTATCGATTTGAATGATGCGATAGAAAGCTACATATTCAAATTGTATGAATACCTAAAGATAGGTAGCATTCCAACTTCAGATAGTGACGCAAAATTAGAGATATTGATATATTAAACAAATCGAAAGCTGTGGCAAATGGATTTCAATGTAGGCAAATGTGAGGGCTACCACATTGGACTTAAAAAGGATAAACCAGGGTACTTTCTAAATGAGGAAAATTTGGTAACAGCAGAGCTCCAAAGGGATTTGGGGATCCAGCTGCATAGATCATTATTTTCACTGGACTAGTAATCCAATAATTCAGAGACCCGGGGGACTGGGGACCCAGGTTCAAATCCCACCACGGCAGATGGTGAAATTTGAATTCATTAAATATCTGAAGTGATAAACGTAATGATGACCATGAAACCATTGTCGATTGTCATTAAAAAAAACCATCAGGTTCACTAATGTCCTGTAGGGAGAGAAATCTGTCGTCCTCGTCCGGTCTGGCCTACATGCAACTCCACATCCATAGCAATGTGGTTGACCCTTAAATACCCTCTGAAATGGTCGAGCGAGCCACTCAGTTCAAGGGCAATTAGGAATTGGCAATAAATGCTGGAGCAGCCAGCGAGACCATCAAACATAATTAAAATGTCATAAACAACAAAATATACTCACAAAGGCTAATGGAATAGTGATCTCAATATCTAGTGGACCAGTATTAATGGGAGTAGAAGATATCCAACTGTTATACAAAGACCACATCTGGAGTTACTGGACAGTTCTGGGCACCACACCTTAGGAAGGATAGATTGACCTTAGAGGGAGTGCAACGTAGATCTACCAGAATGATACTTGGATGCCAAGAGTTAAATTACAAGGAGAGATTAAATAAACAAGATTGTATTCCCCAGTATTTAGGAGGTTGTGGGTGACTTGTTCAAAATTTTCAAGATATAAAGGGGAGCAGATAGGGTAGATGGAGAGAAATTATTTATACTGGTTGGGGAGAATTGGACCGGAGGACATAGTGTATAAAATCAGCCAGAACCTTTCAGGAGTAAAATTAGGAAACATTTCTACATTGGAAGGGTCATAAAGGCACACATCCATATTGACACAAAGGGAGCCATTCAGCTCATCTATGCCATACCAGTTCTCTGTGAGCCACCAGTCAGTCCCATTCCACCCCTGCCCCAGTTCTCTATCCTGGAGCTCTGCAAATTTATTTCCTCACGTGCCCATCCAATTTCTTTTTGAAATCATTCACTGTCTCCGCTTCTATCACTCTTGCAGGCAGTGAGTTCCAGGACAATACTCCTCTCTGTGTAAAAATGTTCTTAATCAGATCCAGCGCCCATCCTCCTGCATCTCTTACCTAAATCTGCACCCCCACCCCCGCCAACCTCCACCCCACCGGTCCTTGCACCATCAGTTAATGGGAACAGGATTTCTTTGTCGACCTTATCTAAACTTCTACACCTCCATCAAATCTTCCCTCAGTCTCGTCTACCTCAAGGAGAATAATCCTAGTTTCTCCAACCTAACATTGTAGTTAAAATCCCTCATCACTGGAGTCATTCTTATAAATCTCTTCTGCATCCTCTCAAGATCCCTAACGTCCTTCCTATAGTGTATTGGCCAGAACTGGACTCAATTACTTCGCTGTTGCCTAACCAGAGCTTTAAAGGTTTGCCCTAACTTTCTGACTTTTGTACTCATTACCTCTATTTATGAAGCCCAAGGTCTCATATACTTGGCAAATCACTCTCTCAACATATCCAGCCACTTTCAGAAATTGATGCAACCCCAGGTCCGTCTGTTCCTGTGCACTCTTTCGAGCTATATCATTCAGTCTCATTTTTTCCTCTCTTTTCCTTCTGTCTAAAACACCGTCTCACATTTCTCAGTATCAAAGTGCGTCTGTCACCTGCCTACCCATCTGCTAGCCGAACTATGTCCTCATGCTGCCAATTGGAATCATCTTCACTGTCTACCACACCTCCAGGTTTGATATCATCAGCAAATGTTGAAATGTTACTTTGTATTCTAACATCCAACAGATTTATGGCTTCCAAAGCAGCCATGATCCTAGCACTGACAATTAGGAAAGAGCACCACCCACCATCCTTAGTCTGAAAAAAAAATTTGCCAATTTTTTATCCATTGACTCCCCTATTCCATGAGCTTCGATTTTGTTAATCAGCCTTTTGTGTGGCACTTTGTCAAACACTTTCTTAAAATCTCCGTAGATAATATCCATTGCTTTCCCATCGTCAGTCCTCTCCATTGGATCTCCCAGCCACGCTCGCCCTCAAGACCAGAAAATCCCACCCGAGGTCAATGGATTTTTGCATGGTCTGCCCCCACCCGCTACGATTCTCGTGCCGGGCAGGACGGGAAAGTTCCGCCCATAGAATTTTACAGCACAGAAAGAGGCCCTTTGGCACATCATGTCTGCATCGACCATCAAGCACCTATCTATTCTAACCCCATTTTCCAGCTCTTGGTCAAATTAGTCAAACGTGATCTGCCTTTTAGAAATCTGTGCTGGCTCTCCTCACCTGACACAAATCTCTCCAAGGATGAGAATATAGGAGGCATGGTTTGCAGATGACACCACGATTGGTGGCATTGTGGACAGTGAAGAAACTTATCTCGGATTGCAACGGAATCTTGATCAATTGGGCCAGTGGCTGGCGAATGGCAGATGGATTTAATTTAGATAAATGCAAGGTGTTGCATTTTGGTAGATTGAACCAGGGCAGGACTTACTCAGTTAATGGTACGGCGTGGGGAGAGTTACAGAACAAAGAGATCTAGGGGTACATGTTCATAGCTCCTTGAAAGTGGAGTCCCCCAATGGACAGAGTGGTGAAGAAGGCAATCGGCATGCTTGGTTTCATCGGTCAGAACATTGAATACAGGAGTTGGGACGTCTTGTTGAAGTTGTACAAGACATTGGTAAGGCCACCCTTGGAATAATGTGTACAGTTCTGGTCACCCTATTATAGAAAGGATATTATTAAATTAGAAAGGGTGCAGAAAAGATTTACTAGGATGCTACTGGGACTTGATGGTTTGCGTTATAAGGAGAGGCTGGATCTTTTTTCTCTGGAGCATGGAAGGCTGAGGGGTGATCTTATAGAGGTTTATAAAATAATGAGGGGCACAGATCAGCTAGATAGTCAATATCTTTTCCCAAAGGTAGGGGAGTCTAAAACTAGAGGGCATAGGTTTAAGTCTAAAACTAGAGGGTATAGAGGGGAGAGATACAAAAGTGTCCAGTGAGGCAATTTTTTCACACACAGGGCGGTGAGTGTCTGGAACAAGCTGCCAGGGGTAGTAGTAGAGGCGGGTACAATTTTGTCTTTTAAAAAGCAGTTAGACAGTTACATGGGTAAGATGGCTAGAGAGGGATATGGGCCAAATGCAGGTAATTGGGACTAGCTTAGAGGTTTAAAAAAAAAGGGTGGCATGGACAAGTTGGGCTGAAGGGCCTGTTTCTATGCTGTAAACCTCTATGACTCCAAGTGCCTGGTGATTTCCTCCCACCCTTGTAATTGTTTCAAAATTGATTTTAAACTGACCAGGCCAGTCGTTACTAGGGCTGTCCGTACATCCTTTCTTAAATAATGGTCTTACTTTTGAAGTCGTAAGGAAGATTGGATGATTATGGCCAATCCTTCTGCTATCTCCACTCTCCCTCCCTTTGGCAACCTGGGTTGCAAGCCATCCACTCCAAGGCTAACCAACCTTTCCATTCCATCCTCGCTGTCAGTTATCACTCCATCCAACAGTTCTACAATCTCTGCTTCTCCTGATTGTTTGTCAAATTTCTGTTCCTTGGTGAACACAGATGCAGAGTACTAATTTAAGTATTTTAGCCTTGCTCTGCCCCTCTCAGAATACATCACCTGCTTTGGCCCACCCCATCTCTCAGTAAATTCTATGCCGATAGATCTTTGTGTTCCCTTTTACATGAACTACTCTTCGATTCTACATTCTCTCTTTGCTAGTCTTATTTTCTCTTCAATTTCCATCTCAGCCAATTGTGTTTGGCCTGATTCTCGCTTGAAAACTTTCCTCTGACATGCATCATCCACTTTTTTTTTGTTTCATTATATTCTCTATAGCCCTCATGATCTCAGGAGGGCTGGCTTTGGTCCCCTTACCTCTCGCCCCTGTAGGAATGTATCTAACCTGCAACTGAAACATCTCCTCTTTCAAGATGACCCATTGTGGCAGTGCAGCTATACCTGTCTTGAGTTCCAATTTTCCCTGGCGAGATCTCACTCATCCCGTTGGAATGAGCCACCTTCCAACTGAGAGGGCCTACTTTTGAGATTGCTCCTTGCCTTCCACCATTACTTGTCCGAACGTTTGACACTTTGACCCAAGCATCCCACTCGGACCATCTGATTTCCCAGCACCAGATGCCAGTAATGCCTCCTATCTAGCTGGGCTCAGATCAAGAAAGTTCAGCTGAACATAGTTCAGAAATTCCTCCTGCTCCTCGCCCTTTCCTGTAACAGTATGCCAGTCCATATTGGGGGAAATAACATACCCCAATTACACCATTCTATAGTTATTGCACATTGCTCTGATATACCCTGCAGATTTGGTCCTCTCCCTCTCACTATTTGAAGATCGATAGACTGTAAGACCATTAGAGATAGAGAAGGCCATTCAGCCCTTCGAGCCTGATCCGTCATTTAATAAGATCATGGCTGATTGGACACTCACTAAATCCACTTTCCTGCCTTATTTCTGTAACCCGTAATTCCCAACTGATTAAAAACCTATCAATCTCAGCCTTGAAAATGTCCAAGGACTTGGCCCCGACAGCTTCCTGGGTTAAAGAATTCCAAAGTTTCACCACTCTTTGAGAACAAAGAACAAGAACAAAGAAAATTACAGCACAGGGACAGACCCTTCTGCCCTCCAAGCCTGCACCGACCATGCTGCCCGACTTAACTAAAACCCCCGACCCTTCCGGGGACCATA
Source organism: Mustelus asterias (assembly GCF_964213995.1). Lineage (NCBI taxonomy): Eukaryota > Metazoa > Chordata > Chondrichthyes > Carcharhiniformes > Triakidae > Mustelus > Mustelus asterias. The sequence continues at coordinate 80,331,051 of NC_135816.1, read as the reverse complement.
TTCCTCTATTCCCATCCTATTCATGTACTTTTCAAGACGCCCCTTAAAAGTCACTACCGTATCCGCTTCCACTACCTCCCCCGGCAACGAGTTCCAGGCACCCACTACTCTGTGTAAAAAATCTGCCTCGTACATCTCCTTTAAACCTCGCACCTTAAACCTATGCCCCCGAGTAATTGACTCTTCCAACCTGGGAAAAAGCTTCTGACTATCCACTCTATCCATGCCTCTCATAATCTTGTCGACTTCTGTCAGGTCTCCCCTCAACCTCCGTCACTCCAGTGAGAACAAACCAAGTTTCTCCAACCTCTCCTCATAGCTAATGCCCTCCATACCAGGCAACATCCTGGTAAATCTTTTCTGTACCCTCCCCAAAGCCTCCACATCCTTCTAGTTCGTGTGGCGACCAGAATTGAACACTATATTCTAAGTGCGGCCGAACTAAGGTTCTATAAAGCTGCAACATGACTTGCCAATTTTTAATCTCAATACCCCGGCCGATGAAGGCAAGCATGCCGTATGCCTTCTTAACTACCTTCTCCACCTGTATTGCCACTTTCAGTGACCTGCGTACCTGTACACCCAGACCCCTTTGCCTTTCAATACTCTTAAGGGTTCTGCCATTTACTGTATATTTCCTATCTGTATTAGACCTTCCAAAATGCATTACCTCACATTTGTCCGGATTAAACTCCATCTGCCATCTCTCCGCTCAAGTCTCCAACTGATCTATATCCTGCTGTATCCTCTGATGGTCCTCATCGCTATCCGCAAATCCACCAACCTTTGTGTCGTCCACAAACTTACTAATCAATCCAGTTACATTTTCCTTCAAATCATTTATATATATATTACAAACAGCAAAGGTCCCAGCACTGATCCCTGAGGAACACCACTTGTCACAGCCCTCCATTCAGGAACACACCCTTCCACTCCTACCCTCTGTCTTCTTTGACCGAGCCAGTTTTGTATCCACCTTGCCAGCTCACTTCAGATCCTGTGCAACTTCACCTTCTGCACCAGTCTGCCATGAGGGACCTTGTCAAAGGCCTTACTGAAGTCCATGTAGACAACATCTACTGCCCTACCCTCATCAATCATCTTTGTCACTTCCTCGAAAAACTCGATTAAGTTCGTGAGACACGACCTCCCCTTCACAAAACCATGTTTCCTCTCACTAATACGTCCACTTATTTCCAAGTGGGAATAAATCCTGTCTCGAAGAATCCTCTCCAATAATTTCCCTACCACTGATGTAAGGCTCACCGGCCTGTAATTACCTGGATTATTCTTGCTACCTTCTTAAACAAAGGAACAACATTGGCTATTCTCCAATCCTCTGGGACCGCCCCTGTAGCCAGTGAGGATACAAAGATTTCTCTCAAGCCTCCAGCAATTTCCTCCCTTGCCTCTCTCAGTATCCTGGCGTATATCCCATCAGGCCCTGGGGACTTGTCGACCTTAATGTTTCTCAAGAACCCCAATACCTCCTCCTTTTTGATCTCAACATGACTCAAACTATCTACACATCCTTTCCCAGACTCATCATCCACCAAGTCCTTCTCTTTGGTGAATACTGACGCAAAGTATTCATTTAATACCTCACCCATTTCCTCTGGCTCCACGCATAGATTCCCTCCCTTGTCCTTGAGTGGGCCAACCCTCTCCCTGGCTACCCTCTTGTTCTTTATATATGTATAAAAAGCCTTGGGATTTTCCTTAATCCTGCTGGCCAATGTTTTTCATGACCCATTTTAGCCCTTCTTACTCCTTGCATAAGTTTCTTTCTACTTTCCTTGTATTCCACACTTGCTTCGTGTGTTCCCAGCCTCCGAGCTTTGACAAATGCTTCCTTTTTCTCTTTGACTAGGCTCACAATATCTCTCGTTATCCAAGGTTCCCAAAACTTGCCATACTTATCCTTCATCCTTACAGGAATGTGTCGGTCCTGGATCCCTATCAACTTACACTTGAAAGCCTCCCACTTTGTACAGATATCTCCCAGAGAGAGAGGGATTGAGAGAAGAATTCTTTCTCAAATCCATCTTAAATGAGCACCCCCTTATTCTGCGACTCTGCCCATTGGTCCTACATTCTACCATGAGTGGAAACCTCCTCCCAACATTTAGATTAAGCGCAGAAGTTTCGAACTCTCTCCAGTGAACAGCAATTCCCGATAGTCAATTGTGAATTTTCCATATGGTTAACAATTTGTGTAAATGAAAAGTATTCCAGCATTATGCAGCAAAGGCAGACAAATGGATTTAAGTTTCAGATCAGCCTTGACCTTAGTGAAGGCTCATGAAACTCAAAAGTCCAAATGCAATGCACCTGTTCCTATAAAGTGTTACAGTTCCTATAGCACAGATATCTCCCTGAGAGAGGGGGACTGAGAGACACCAGTCAGTGTACAGATATCTCCCTGAGAGAGAGAGGGACTGAGAGACACCAGTCAGTGTACAGGTATCTCCCTGAGAGAGAGAGAGGGACTGAGAGACACCAGTCAGTGTACAGATATCTCCCTGAGAGAGAGAGGGACTGAGAGACACCAGTCAGTGTGCAGATATCACCCTGAGAGAGAGGGACTGAGAGACACCAGTCAGTGTACAGATATCTCCCTGAGAGAGAGAGGGACTGAGAGACACCAGTCAGTGTACAGATATCTCCCTGAGAGAGAGAGGGACTGAGAGACACCAGTCAGTGTACAGATATCTCCCTGAGAGAGAGAGGGACTGAGAGACACCAGTCAGTGTACAGATATCTCCCTGAGAGAGAGGGACGGAGAGATACCAGTCAGTGTACAGATATCTTCCTGAGAAATAGGGACTGAGAGACACCAGTCAGTGTATAGATATCTCCCTGAGAGAGAGGGACTGAGAGATACCAGTCGGTTCACAGATATCTCCCTGAGAGAGAGGGCTTGAAACACACCAGTCAGTGCACAGATATCTCCCTGGAGAGAGGGACTAAGAGACATCAGTCAGTGTACAGATATCTCCCTGAGAGAGAGGGACTGAGAGATACCAGTCTGTTCACAGATATCTCCCTGAGAGAGAGGGACTGAGAGACACCAGTCAGTGTACAGATATCTCCGAGAGAGAGGGACTGAGAGACACCAGTCAGTGTACAGATATCTCCCTGAGAGAGAGGGACTGAGAGACATCAGTCAGTGTACAGATAACACCCTGAGAGAGAGGGACTGAGAGACACCAGTCAGTGTACAGATATCTCCCTGAGAGAGAGGGACTGAGAGACACCAGTCAGTGTACAGATATCTCCCTGAGAGAGAGAGATTGAGAGACACCAGTCAGTGTACAGATATCTCCCTGAGAGAGAGGGACTGAGAGCCACCAGTCAGTGTACAGATATCTCCCTGAGAGAGAGGGACTGAGAGACATCAGTCAGTGTGCAAATATCTCACTGAGAGAGAGGGACTGAGAGACACCAGTCAGTGTACAGATATCTCCGAGAGAGAGGGACTGAGAGACACCAGTCAGTGTACAGATATCTCCCTGAGAGAGAGGGACTGAGAGACATCAGTCAGTGTGCAAATATCTCACTGAGAGAGAGGGACTGAGAGACACCAGTCAGTGTACAGATATCTCCCTGGAGAGAGGGACTGAGAGACACCAGTCAGTGTACAGATATCGCCCTGAGAGAGCGGGACTGAGAGACACCAGTCAGTGTACAGATATCTCCCTGGAGAGAGGGACTGAGAGACACCAGTCAGTGTACAGATATCGCCCTGGAGAGAGGGACTGAGAGACACCAGTCAGTGTACAGATATCGCCCTGAGAGAGAGGGACTGAGAGACACCAGTCAGTGTACAGATATCTCCCTGGAGAGAGGGACTGAGAGACACCAGTCAGTGTACAGATATCTCCCTGAGAGAGAGGGACTGAGAGACACCAGTCAGTGTACAGATATCTCCCTGAGAGAGAGGGACAGAGAGACACCAGTCAGTGTACAGATATCTCCTGAGAGAGAGAGACTGAGAGACACCAGTCAGTGTACAGATATCTCCTGAGAGAGAGAGACTGAGAGACACCAGTCAGTGTACAGATATCTCCTGAGAGAGAGAGACTGAGAGACACCAGTCAGTGTACAGATATCTCCCTGTGAGAGAGGGACTGAGAGACAGCAGTCAGTGTACAGATATCTCCCTGTGAGAGAGGGACTGAGAGACAGCAGTCAGTGTACAGATATCTCCCTGTGAGAGAGGGACTGAGAGACACCAGTCAGTGTACAGATATCTCCCTGAGAGAGAGGGACTGAGAGACACCAGTCAGTGTACAGATACAGAGTCGAAGGGCCTGTTCCTGTGCTGCAATTTTCTTTGTTTTTTGTTCTTTGAGAGACACCAGTCAGTGTACAGATATAGAACATAGAACAGTACAGCACAGAACAGGCCCTTCGGCCCACGATGTTGTGCCGAGCTTTATCTGAAACCAAGATCAAGCTATCCCACTCCCTATCATCCTGGTGTGCTCCATGTGCCTATCCAATAACCGCTTAAATGTTCCTAAAGTGTCTGACTCCACTATCACTGCAGGCAGTCCATTCCACACCCCAACCACTCTCTGAGTAAAGAACCCACCTCTGACATCCTTCCTATATCTCCCACCATGAACCCTATAGTTATGCCCACTAGTAATAGCTCCATCCACCCGAGGAAATAGTCTTTAAACGTTCACTCTATCTATCCCCTTCATCATTTTAGAAACCTCTATTAAGTCTCCCCTCAACCTCATCCGCTCCAGAGAGAACAATCCTTGCTCCCTCAACCTTTCCTCATAAGACCTACCCTCCAAACCAGGCAGCATCCTGGTAAATCTCCTTTGCACTCTTTCCAGCGCTTCCACATCCTTCTTATAGTGAGGTGACCAGAACTGCACACAATATTCCAAATGTGGTCTCACCAAGGTCCTGTACAGTTGCAGCATAACCCCACGGCTCTTAAACTCCAACCCCCTGTTAATAAAAGCGACACACTACAGGCCTTCTTCACAGCTCTATCCACTTGAGTGGCAACCTTTGGAGATCTGTGGATATGGACTCCAAGATCTCTCTGTTCCTCCACAGTCTTCAGAACCCTACCTTTGACCCTGTAATACACATTTAAATTTGACCTACCAAAATGAATCACCTCACGTTTATCAGGGTTAAACTCCATCTGCCATTTTTCAGCCCAGCTTTGCATCCTATCTATGTCTCTTTGCAGCCTACAACAGCCCTCCACCTCATCCACTACTCCACCAATCTTGGTGTCATCAGCAAATTTACTGATCCACCCTTCAGCCCCCTCCTCTAAGTCATTGATAAAAATCACAAATAGCAGAGGACCAAGCACTGATCCCTGTGGCACTCCTCTAGCAACCTGCCTCCAGTCCGAAAATTTTCCATCGACCACCACCTTCTGTCTTCGATCAGATAGCCAGTTACCTATCCAATCGGCCAACTTTCCCTCTATCCCACACCTCCTTACTTTCATCATAAGCCAACCATGAGGGACCTTATCAAACGCCTTACTAAAATCCATGTATATGACATCAACTGCTCTACCTTCATCAACACACTTAGTTACCTCCTCAAAAAAATTCTATCAAATTTGTGAGGCACGACTTGCCCTTCATGAATCCGTGCTGACTATCCCGGATTAATCCGCATCTTTCTAAATGGTCGTAAATCCCATCCCTTAAGGACCTTTTCCATATCTCTCTGAGAGAGAGGGACTGAGAGACACCAGTCAGTGTACAGATATCTCACTGAGAGAGGGGCACTGAGAGACACCAGTTAGTGTACAGATATCTCACTGAGAGAGAGGGACTGAGAGACACCAGTCAGTGTGCAGATATCTCCCTGAGAGAGAGGGACTGAGAGACACCAGTCAGTGTGCAGATATCTCCCTGAGAGAGAGGGACTGACAGACACCAGTCATGTATAGATATTTCCCTGAGAGAGGGACTGAGAGGCACTTGTAAGTGTGCAGATATCTCCCTAAGAGAGGGACTGAGAGACACTGTCGGTGTACAGATATCTCCCTGAGAGAGAGGGACTGAGAGACACCAGTCAGTGTGCAGATATCTCCCTGAGAGAGAGGGACTGAGAGACATCAGTCAGTGTATTGTTATATCCCTGAGGGAGAGCCTGAGAGACGGCAGCCCATGTGCATATATCTAATGCACAGATATAATGGTGTAAAGACTCAGTCAGTCTCTGTCTCTCACTCACCTTTGACTTTACCTGGTCTGACTTTAACCTTTTGTTCCCCTTTACTTTCAGAAGCCATCTTGAACCTTACCATAATGGTCAGCAAAGGTGGAGATATGGCATCCTGCAACCTCCACTGCATGGCATCTAGGGGCACAAATATCAACTTCAAATGGACGACGGAAGGTACCGTGGTGACCCCTGATGAATATCACAACATCACGGCCAATGGCTCTTCGCTAAGCATAGCCGTGAAAATTATTGTGCCAGCCGGTAAAAATGTCTACATGTGCATTGCATCAAACCCTGTCAGCACAGCGAATACAGACATTGACCTGCATTCAGACTGCAGCACAGGTCAGTTTCTGTTTCCACCTACGTCTGCGTAGCAGGGACTGTCTGGGCCAGTTGTGGCTGTCCCATTTACAACTGGGTTAGAATTGGGTCAGTGTGTTATACTTGTCCTGTGAGTGTTTGATGGGCACACTGTCGAGGGAAATTTAATCTGAATCTAACCCCGTGCTGTGCCTTGGAGTGATTCATGGGGACAGTGTAGAGGGAGCTTTACTCTGTATCTAACTCTGTGCTGTACCTGTCCTGGGAGTGTTTGATGGGGACAGTGTAGAGGAAGCTTAACTCAATATCTAACCCCGTGCTTTACCTGTCCTGGGAGTGTTTGATGGGGACAATGTAGAGCGAGGTTTACTCTGTATCTAACCCCGTGCTGTACCTGTCCTGGGAGTGTTTGATGGGGACAGTGTAAAGGAAGCTTTAATCTGCACCTAACCCCATGCTGTACCGGTCCTGGGAGGGTTTGATGAGGACAGTGTCGAGGAAGCTTTACTCTGTATTTTACCCCATGCTGTACCTGTCCTGGGAGTGTTTGATGGGGACAGTGTAGAGGGAGCTTTACTCTGTATCTAACCCCGTGCTGTACCTGTCCTGGGAGTGTTTGATGGGGACAGTGTGGAGGGAGATTTACTCTGTATCGAACCCCGTGCTGTACCTGTCCTGGGAGTGTTTGGTGGGGACAGTGTAGAGGGAGGTTTACTCTGTATCTAACCCCGTGCTGTACCTGTCCTGGGAGTGTTTGATGGGGACAGTGTAGAGGGAGATTTACTCTGTATCTAACCCTGTGCTGTACCAGTCCTGGGAGTGTTTGATGGGGACAGTGTAGAGGGAGCTTTACTCTGTATCTAACCCCGTGCTGTACCTGTCCTGGGGGTGTTTGATGGGGACAGTGTAGAGGGAGCTTTACTCTGTATCTAACCCCGTGCTGTACCTGTCCTGGGGGTGTTTGATGGGGATAGTGTAGAGGGAGATTTACTCTGTATCTAACCCCGTGCTGTACCTGTCCTGGGAGTGTTTGATAGGGACAGTGTAGAGGGAGATTTACTCTGTATCTAACCCCGTGCTGTACTTGCCCTGGGAGTGTTTGATGGGGACAGTGTAGAGGGAGATTTACTCTGTATCTAACCCCATGCTGTACCTGTCCTGGGAGTGTTTGATAGGGACAGTGTAGAGGGAGGTTTACTCTGTATCTAACCCCGTGCTGTACCTGTCCTGGGAGTGTTTGATGGGGACAGTGTAGAGGGAGCTTTACTCTGTATCTAACCCCGTGCTGTACTTGCCCTGGGAGTGTTTGATGGGGACAGTGTAGAGGGAGGTTTACTCTGTATCTAACCCCGTGCTGTACCCGTCCTGGGAGTGTTCGATAGGGGCACTGTCGAGGGACCTTTATTTATTGTCCTCTATGAGTGTTTGTTGGGGGCAGTTCTGTCAAATGGAATGAGTGCTTGTTCCTGTTGTGTGTTGTAGGGAGTGAACTTTTGTTATTGCCGACTTGGGCGATTGTTATCCTGTGTCTCCTCAGCCTTTTCGTCAGCTTTGTTCTGTTCCTTTGTGCCTGTTTCTTCTGGTGCAGAGACGTAAGATGGTTCCTGCGACGTAGACGAGGCAAGTATAGTGAGATATGCAATGTCCTATCTCTGCAGTCTCTCTACTCTCTGGAATTCCCCCTTCTCCTTCCTCTGCCTTCCTATATCTGGATTTCCCCCTCTTCTTATTGGATTTATGCCCTGCTCCCCCTGGATTTACCCTCTCACTTTTCCTTTCTAGGTTTATCCCTCTTTTCTCTCTCTGGATTTACCCGCTCTTATGTCCTGATCACTCACACACTCACACACTCACACACCATCGCGTTCAATGCATTGAACGTATCTAAATGGAATTAATGGGCTGTATGCCCAACTTTACCAGCACTCCCCCCTTTACCACCATGTTCGCCAACCCAGAACCAGCGTGAACAGACATGCTCGATAAAAATCCGATTCAGGCGCTCCATCAGTGAGGGTTAGTGAGGAGGTAAGTGCGTAACGTCCGACAGCTCTCTGCTGCTCACGGATGTTCTTTGTTGCGGCCATTTTCTGTATCGGCTCGGTGGTGGCTCTGCGAGTGTGTGGGGGGTGGGGGCTGTTGCTCAGCAGGGTCTCCGATATCTGACTTGCACACACGCACATACACACGCACTCAGATACACACACACATGCACACGCACATGCACACACAAATAAATAGATACACATACTTACACACACACTCATAGAGATACACACGCACATGCACATTCACATACACGCACACATGCACACGCACATACACGCACATACACACGCACATAAATAGATACACATATTTACACACACACTCAGAGATACATGCACACGCACACACACACACAAATAAATAGATACACATACTTACACACACACTGAGATACAAACACACATACACATAAGCACACACTAATCGGGGGGGGGGGGGAGGGGGGCGCAGTGGCATAATGTATTGTCACTGGACTGGTAATCTAGAGATCCAGGGTAATGTTCTGTAACCTGGGTTCGAATCCCACCGCGGCAGATGGTGAAATTTGAATTCAATAAAAATCTGGAATTAAGAATCTACTGATGAGACCATTGTTGATTGTTGTAAAAGCCCATCTGGTTCATTCATGTCTTTTAGGGAAGGAAATCTGCTGTCCTTACCGGGTCTGGCCTACGTGTGACTCCAGACCTACAGCAATGTGGTTGACTCTTAATTGCCCTCAGGGATGGGCAATAAATGCTGGCCCAGCCAGTGACACACACATCCCATGAATGAATAAAATAAAATAGATCTACACACTCACACACACACACACACACTCACACACACTCACTCACACACACACACACTCACTCACACACACAGAGATACACATGCACACTCAGATATACACAAATACACATACACTCATAGATATACACACACATACTTATAGACACACACACACCCATAGGCAGTCAGAGATGCACACCCAATGATAGAGATACACATACACATACACACTAAAACATATACTTATACACACACTCATAGACATATACACACACACTCATATACACACACTCATAGAGATACAACACATACACATAAACACACTCATACATACATACTCATAGATATACCCATACACGCACACAGAGAGATTCACACACACTCATATACAGACCTGCTCATAGAGATACACACACGCACACATACACACCTGTACACACATATATCCTCAAAGAGATACACACACACACACTCACAGCAACAGACACACATAGTCAAAGACACACACTTATCCTCACTCTCTCCTCCCTGCTCTCCACCCACTTTCTTTTTCTCTCGCAACCACCTACCAATTAGATAACAGATTCTGTTGGGGAGCATCAGTATGTGTGTGCGTGCATATGTGTCTGTCAGTGTGTGTGTTTCTGTGTGAATGTGTGTGTTTACGTCGATGTGTATTCCTGTGCGTGCGAGTATGTGTGAGTCTGTGTGATTGTACGTGTGTGTTTCCATGCGTCTGTATGTGTGAATCTGTGATTCTGTGTGTTTCTTTGTGCTTCTGTGAGTGTGTGGGTGTGTATGTGTACGTGAGAGTCTGTGTATATGTGTGTTTCTGTGTGAGTGTATGTGAGAGTCTGTGATTTTGTGTGTATGTATGTGTTTCTATGGAAGTGTGTGTCAGTGTGTTTCAGTGTGTGTGTTTCTGAGTACATCTGAATCTGATTATTTGTATTTCTGTGTGTGTGTGCACATGTATGTTTTTGTGAATGTGCGTGCTTGTGTATATGTTTTTGTATGTGTGTGCATTTCTGTGTGTTTCTGAGTGTGCATATGTGCGTGCATGTTTCTGTGTGTGCATATATGTGCATGTTTCTGTGTGAGTGTTCGTGTACATGTCTCTCTGTGTGTGTATGTGTGTGTGTTTTTGTATGGGTGTGTGTGTGAGTAGGTTTGAGTCTGTGTACATGATTGAGTCTATATGTGTGTGTTTTTGTGTGGGTGTATTTTTATCTCAGTGTATGTATGTATGTGTGTATTTCAATGTATGTATTTTTCCGTGTGAGTGAGTACATCTGAATCTGTGTGATTGTTTGTATTTGTGTGTGTGCGTATGGGTGTGTTTCTGTGTGAACATGTGAGTCTGTGAGTGTATTTCTTTTTTTGGTATGTTTATTGAAGATTTTCATATATTTTACATAGCAAACAAACACAGATACAGATCCACACAGTGCTCACGTGTACATTCCAACTCGTCTGGGCTCAGGCCTCCCCTTGGCCAGGGGACAAGCCCTGGTATCCCCGGCACCCACCCCGCCCGAATCCCATCTAATTGCACCAGGAATGACGGTGGTAATATAGAAACAAAAAGGCAGGAGAATACCACTGGAGAACTAACTGAGCGCCCAAGCAGCCCAGGCTATAAACTAGCGGGTGGAGAAAAGAGAGAGAGAGTGAAGGAGAGAGAAGAAGGAAAGTGAGAGAAAAAAGAGAAAAGTTCTCGTGTTGGCCCACACATCTCGGCAGGGTGGGCAGGCGTACTCAGATAAAGGGCCAGGGCACATCCACCAATCGGGGGGGTTATGCGGGAGCACCAGGATCCTGTGGCCGTCGGGTATCGACTCACCCGGCTCCAACTGCAGCGTCCCAACATATGCCAGGTCTGATAGAACCTAGCAGTGGACCCATGTAGCCTGCACCTCATCTCCTCTAGCTTAATGGCATCTACCACCTCCTTCACCCACTGCGAGTGCTTCGGGGATGCACCTGATTTCCACCTAAACAGGATTAGTCATCTTGCCAGGAATGTAGTGAAAGCTACAAAATCCACTTGGAATTTCGGCAGCGGCGGATTTAAAGGAACGTCCCCAAACAGGGCAGCCTGGGGGGCGCACTTACGCCCCGATCTAGCATCACCACAACCATCTCAAATATCGATGTCCAGTAGTTATACAGTGATGGGAAGGCTCAGAACATATGTAAAAGGGTGGTGGGAACTTGCCGGCACCGTTCACAAATGGGGCTTGTGCCTGGGTACATTCGACAGAGTCTAACCCGAGTTAGATAGGCTCTGTGAAGGAGTTTACATTGTATCACACCCAGCTTGGCACATACTGAGGAGGAGCGTACTCGATGCAGCACCATGTCCCAATCCTCCGCCAAGAGTTCCTCCCCCAGGTTTAACCACTGATAGAGAGGAGCTTTGTTGGGGCAGAATTTGAGAATAAAGAACAGAAATAATACCACACATAGTAATAGAAGGCACTAAGAAGATGCCAATGGGGGCACGAGGTGGGAGCATCAGAAACTGGGGGGTCAAATTTGCAAGTATCTGAAAGAATGCATTGCAGATAAAGCAAACTTCCACCACCTGTTGGAATGATGCAAACATGCTGTCCACATACAAGTCCTAGAATGTTCTGATCCTGTTCTTGGCCCATCTGTTGAAGGCACCATCCAAAACAGACGGAGGAAAAAAATGGTTAGCTGATACCGAGGAAGCAAGTGACCAGGCCTGAAACCCCAAGTGGCATCTAAATTGCATCCAAATTCTAAGAGTTGACTTGACAAGTGCACTCCTCGTATACTGGGAGGAGGCAAAATTTCCCGGTGAACATATTAAAGCAGCCAGAGAAGACAGAGCACAGGAGGAGGATTCTTCCTGCAGTCAACAAGGAACCTCCTGTTGCCTCTCTCTCTGCACCCGAAACACTGCCGCTCTCATATTGGCTGCCCAATCATAAAACAGGAAATTGGGCAATCAGATCCTGAAGCAGCCCATGTTCAAATGCAAAAGATCTGGACAATATTCAGGCTTGGGAGAACAAGTGGCAAGTAACATTCGCGCCACACAAATGCCAGGCAATGACCATCACCAATAAGAGACACCCCTTGACATTCAATGGTGTTACCATCACCGAACCCTCCCACTGTCAACATCCTTGGTGATTGATCAGAAACTCAACTGGACTCACCACATTAACACGGTGGCTACAAGAGCAGGTCAGAGGCTAGGAATACTGCGGTGAGTAACTTACGTCCTGACTCCTCAAAGCCTGTCGGCCATCTACAAGGCACAAGTCAGGAGAGTGATGGAATACTCCCCACTTGCCTGGATGAGTGCAGCTCCAACAACACTCAAGAAGTTCGGCACCATCCAAGACAAAGCAGCCCGCTTGATTGGCACCACATCTACAAACATTCAATCCCTCCACCACTGACGCTCAGTAGCAGCAGTGTGTTCTATCTACAAGATGCACTGCAGCAATTCACCAAAGATCCTTAGGCAGCACCTTCCAAACCCATGACCACTTCCATCTAGAAGGACAAGAGCAGCAAATACATAGGAACAACACCACCTGCAAGTTCCCCTCCAAGCAACTTGGAAACATATCGCTGTTCCTTCGCTGAGTCAAAATCCTGGAATTCCCTCCCAAATGGCATTGTGGGTCAACCCACAGCACATGGTCTGCAGCGATTCAAGAAGGCAGCTCACCACCTTCTCAACGGCAACTAGGGATGGGCAATAAATGCTGGCCAGCCAGCGATGCCCATGTCCCATGAATTTTTTTTTTTAATCCTATACCCCTTCCCTCCTGTTTAGGCTTTGTAAGATTGTCCTCTGCATTCTTGGATTTTTCCTATTCTGGACAAAGCTTGAAATGAGCCAATCAAGTCTGTGAAAAAAGGCTTTGGGAATGAACACCGGGATGCACTGAAAGAGATATAAAAACTCAGGTAGTGGGTTCATCTTCACCGCATTGATACAGCCCGCTAACGATAACAGGAGGATGGACCAACGTTCCACCCACCCCATGAGTGGAATAAAGTTAGCTCCAAAGAGCCCGCTACATTTGCTCGTCACTTGCACTTCCAAGTAAGTGAACTGCTTAGTGACAATCTTGAAAGGCAGGGTGTGGAGTGGGAGGCTATGAGCTGCTGCATTCAAAGAAAGTAGCTCACTCTTATTCAAGTTAAGATTGTACCCCGAAATACGACCAAACCTCTCGAGCATAGATAAGACTTCAGAAATCGAGTTGGACGGGTCACCAACATACAATAGTAGGTCTCCGCTTGATTCCTTCCCGACCGATCCCCACCGCTCATTTGCTGTTGCGAAATGCTGCAGCAAGATGTTCAATAGCAATGGTAAATAACAAGGGGGAGAGGGGCGGAGTACAGTATTTTGATGCAGGAGGTGAGTTTTGGGCCAAACCCGAACCTCCCAAGAGCATAGTGAATGTATTTCTGTGTGCGTGTGTGTGTGTATGTGAATATGTGCGAGTCTATGTGTGTGTATATGTGTATTTCTGTGTGTGTGTGTGAATACATGTGAGTCTGTGTGACTATGTTTCTGTGTATATGTATCTGTGTTTGCGTATGTTTCTGTGATTGTACATGCATGTGTGTATGTCTGTTTCTGTGTGTGTGCATGTGTAATTTTGCATGTGTTTTTCAAGGTGAGTGCATGTGTGTATGTGTATGTTTCTGTTTGTGTGTACATGTGTATATTTCTGTGTGGGTGTGCATGTATATGTCTCTGAGTGCATATGTTTGTGTATGTTTTTGTGTGAGCGAGCATGCGTAAGTACATCGAGTCTGTGATTGCATGTATTTCTGTGTGTATGTGATTGAGTGCATATGTGTGTGTTTCTGTGTGAGAGTGTGGGGGGTGTGTTTCTGGGTGTATGTTTCTGTGCAAGTTTGTATGTGTGTTTCTGTGTGTGTACGTGGGTGTTTCTGTGTGAGTGTTTGCATGTGTGTATGTTCTGTGAGAGTGTGTGTGCATATTTCTGTGTCTCAATCTGTAATTTCATTTGTGTGTGTGTGTGTTTCTGTGTGTGTGTATGATTATGTTTCTGTGAGTGTGTATGTTTCTGTGTATGTGTGTTTCTGTGTTAGTGTGTCTCGGTGTGTTTTTGTGTGTATCTGTAATTATGTGTGTATGTGTTTATTTCTATGTATGTTTTTGTGTGCATGTGTGTGTTGGTGCGTTTTTGTGTGTTTCTTTGCAAGTGTGTACATTTCTGAGTGTGTGAGTGCTTCTGAGTCTATATGATTGTGTGTATTTCTGTGCGTTTGTCTCTGTGTGTGTCTCTGTGTGTGTGTATGGGTATGTTTCTGAGTGCGTGGATGTGTGAGTACCTCTAAATCTGTGATTGTGTGCATGTGTGGTTCTGTGAGTGTGCAAATACATAGAATCCCTACAGTGCAGAAGGCCATTCGGTCTATCGGGGCTGCACTGATCACAATCCCACTCAGGCCCTATCCCCGTAATCCCATGTAATAAATCCACGAGGTGAAAGTCCTGTCACCAAAAGTTCCTTTACTTACAAGATCTCACCATAACATACAGAGTGCTCACAGTGTGCTGTCTGCATCAGAGGTGCAGAGAGACTGACACTCCTGTTTAAATACAAGACATGGGACTCCCTGATTGGGCCATCAATTAGGAGAGTTCATACTCAACTAGGCCAACCTCAATTGCCTGATTGAAGTCATCACATCCCACATATGTACCCTGCTAATCCTCCTGACACGAAGGGACAATTTGGCATGGCCAATCAACCTAACGCATACATTTTTGGAGAGCGGGACAAAACTGGAACATTCAGAGGACACCCACGCAGATGCAGGGAGAACATGCAAACTCCACACAGTGACCTGAGGCCAGAATTGGACCTGGGTCCCTGGTGCTGTGAGGCAGCAGAGCTAACCACTGCGCCACCGTGGAGTATGTGTGAGTCTGTGTGATATTGTGCATATTTATGCTTCTGTGTTATTGTGTGTGTGTGTGTGAGTATATCTGACCCTGTGTCATTGTTCGTATTTGTGTGAATTTGCGTATGTGTGTGTTTCTGTATGAGTGTGTGTCTATGCGTTTTTATGTGTGTGCGTGAATACATGTGAATCTGTAAGTGTGTTTCTGTATGCATGTTTGTGTGTGTGAGCGATATGTTTCTGTATATGTTTCTGCATGAATGTTAGTCTATGTGTGTGTTTTTATGTGTGGATGTGAGTCTGCATGTGTTTCTATGTGAGTCTGTATATGTTTGTGTGTGTGCATGAGTGTGCATGTGAATGTGCTGTGTGTATGTTTGTGTGTATATGAGTATGTCTGAGTCTGTGTGACCGTCTGTATTTCCGCGTGAGTCTGTGTATAAGAACATAAGAACTAAGAGCAGGGATAGGCAATTCAGCACCTCAAGCCATTCAATACGATTATGGCTGATCACATCTCAGCCTCAATCTACTTACCTGCCCATTCACCATAACCCTTTAAACCTTTACTAATTTAAAATCTGTCTATCTCCTCCTTAAACTTGCTCAATGTTCCAGCATCCAGCACGCTCTGGGGTTGTGAACTCCACAGACTCACAACCCTTTGAGGGAAGTAATTTCTCCTCATCTCTTTTTCAAATCTTCTACCCCTTATCTTAAAAACAATTACCCTCCAAGAGGAAACATCCTCTCCAAGTTTACTTTGTCCATCCCCCCATCACCTTGTACACCTCAATTATTAACAGGGGGTATGAGTTTAAGAGCCGTGGGGTTATGCTGCAACTGTACAGGACCTTGGTGAGACTACACTTGGAATATTGTGTGCAGTTCTGGTCACCTCACTATAAGAAGGATGTGGAAGCGCTGGAGAGAGTGCAGAGGAGATTTACCAGGATGCTGCCTGGTTTGGAGGGTAGGTCTTATGAGGAAAGGTTGAGGGAGCTAGGGCTTTTCTCTTTAGAAACATAGAACAGTACAGCACAGTACAGGCCCTTCGGCCCTCGATGTTGTGCCGAGCTTTGTCCAAAACCAAGATCAAGCTATCCCACTCCCTATCATTCTGGTGTGCTCCATGTGCCTATCCAATAACCACTTGAAAGTTCCTAAAGTGTCCGACTCCACTATCACAGCAGGCAGTCCATTCCACACCCCAACCACTCTCTGAGGAAAGAACCTACCTCGGACCTCCTTCCTATATCTCCCACCATGAACCTTATAGTTATGCCCCCTAGTAACAGCTACATCCACCCGAGGAAATAGTCTCTGAACGTCCACTCTATCTATCCCCCTCATCATCTTATAAACCTCTATTAAGTCGCCTCTCATTCTGCTCCGCTCGAAAGAGAAAAGCCCTATTCCCTCAACCTTTCCTCATAAGACCTACCCTCCAAACCAGGCAGCATCCTGGTAAATCTCCTCTGCACTCTCTCCAATGCTTCCACATCCTTTTTATAGTGAGGTGACCAGAACTGCTCACAATATTCCAAATGTGGTCTCACCAAGGTCCTGTACAGTTGCAGCATAACCCCACGGCTCTTAAACTCAAACCCCCTGTTAATAAATGCTAACACACTATAGGCCTTCTTCACGGCTCTATCCCCTTGAGTGGCAACCTTCAGAGATCTGTGGCTATGAACCCCAAGATCTCTCTGTTCCTCCACATTCCTCAGAACCCTGCCGCTGACCCTGTAATCCGCATTCAAATTTGTCCTCCCAAAATGAATCACCTCGCACTTAACAGGGTTAAACTCCATTTGCCATTTTACGGCCCAGCTCTGCATCCTATCAATGTCTCTTTGCAGCCTACAACAGCCCTCCACCTCATCCACTACTCCACCAATCTTGGTGTCATCAGCAAATTTACTGACCCACCCTTCAGCCCCCTCCTCCAAGTCATTGATAAAAATCACAAATAGCAGAGGACCCAGCGCTGATCCCTGTGGTACACCGCTGGTAACTGGTCTCCAGTCTGAAAATTTTCAATCCACCACCACCCTCTGTCTTCTATGAGATACAGTAAGAAATTTAACAACACCAGGTTAAAGTCCAACAGGTTTATTTGGTAGCAAAAGCCACACAAGCTTTCGGAGCCCCAAGCCCCTTCTTCAGGTGAGTGGGAATTCTGTTCACAAACAGGGCATATAAAGACACAAACTCAATTTACAGAATAATGGTTGGAATGCGAATGCTTACAGCTAATTAAGTCTTTAAGGTACAAACAATGTGAGTGGAGAGAGCATCAAGACAGGCTAAAGAGATGTGTATTGTCTCCAGACAGGACAGCCAGTGAGACTCTGCAGGTCCAGGCAGGCTGTGGGGATTACAACCGGGATATTGGGTTCATGTCACACTATCTGTAATCCCCACAGCTTGCCTGGACCTGCAGAGACTCACTGGCTGCCCTGTCTGGAGACAATACACATCTCTATAACCTGTCTTGATGCTCTCTCCACTCACATTGTTTGTACCTTAAAGACTTGATTAGCTGTAAGTATTCGCATTCCAACCATTATTCTGTAAATTGAGTTTGTGTCTTTATGTGCCCTGTTTGTGAACAGAATTCCCACTCACCTGAAGAAGGGGCTTAAGGCTCCGAAAGCTTGTGTGACTTTTGCTACCAAATAAACCCGTTGGACTTTAACCTGGTGTTGTTAAACTTCTTACTGTGTTTACCCCAGTCCAACACCGGTATCTCCACATCACTTCTATGAGATAGCCAGTTACTTATTCAATCGGACAAATTTCCCTCTATCCCACACCTCCTTACTTTCTTCATGAGCCGACCATGGGGAACCTTATCAAACGCCTTACTAAAATCCATGCATACGACATCAACTGCTCTACCTTCATCTACACACTTAGTTACCTCCTCAAAGAATTCAATCAAATTTGTTAGGCAAGACTTACCCTTCACGAATCCGTGTTGACTATCCCGGATTAAGCTGCATCTTTCCAAATGGTCATAAATCCTTTCCCTCAGGACCTTTTCCATTACCTTACCGACCACCGAAGTAAGACTAACTGGCCTATAATTACCAGGGTCATTCCTATTTCCTTTCTTGAACAGAGGAACAACATTCGCCACTCTCCAGTCCTCTGGCACTATCCCCGTAGACAGTGAGGACCCAAAGATCAAAGCCAAACGCTCTGCAATCTCATCCCTTGCCTCCCAAAGAATCCTAGGATATATTCCATCTGGCCCAGGGGACTTATCGACTTTCAGGCTTTTCAAAATTGCTCATACATCTTCCCTCAGAACATCCACCTCCTCCAGCCTATCAGTCTGTATCTCACACTCATCCTCAAAAACATGGCCCGTCTCCTTGGTGAACACTGAAGAAAAGTATTCATTTATCGCCTCTCCTATTTCTTATGACTCCATGCACAAGTTCCCGCTACTATCCTTGACCGGCCCCAACCTCACCCTGGTCATTCTTTTATTCCTCACATAAGAGTAAAAGGCCTTAGGGTTTTCCTTGATCTGACCCACCAAGGACTTCTCATGCCCCCTCCTAGCTCTCCTAAGCTCTTTTTTTAGCTCATTCCTTGCTACCTTGTAACCCTCAAGCGACCCAACTGAACCTTGTTTTCTCATCCTTACATACGCTTCCTTTTTCCTCTTGACAAGACATTCAACCAATTTTGTGAACCATGGTTCCCTCACTCGGCCATTTCCTCCCTGCCTGACAGGGACATACCTATCAAGGACATGCAGTATTTGTTCCTTGAACAAGCTCCACTTTTCATTTGTGCCTTTCACTGACAGTTTCTGTTCCCATCTTATGTTCCCTAATTCTTGCTTCATCGCATCATAATTACCCCTCCCGGGTAATTTCTGATACAGATGGAGGGTGAGAAAGTAGGGTCCCAAACCAGTGTCCTCTACTTGAACAGAGGGGAGTACGATAGGATGAGGGTGGAATTGGCTAATGTAGACTGGGCGAGCAGACTGGTAGGTAGGACAGCTGAGGAACAGTGGATGATTTTTAAGGAGATTTTTTTAAGTACTCAGCAAAAATATATTCCGGTGATAAAGAAGGACTGTAAGAAAAAGGATAACCGGATGTGGATAACGAAGGAAATAAAGGAGAGTATTCAAATAAAATCAGATGCGTACAGAGTGGCCAAAAATAGTGGAGAATTAGTGGATTGGGAAAGCTTTAAAGAAAAACAAAGAACGACTAAGAAAGTGATTAAGAAAGGAAAGATAGATTATGAAACTAAACTAGCTCAAAATATAAAAAATGATAGTAAAAGTTTTTACAAGTATATAAAAAGGAATAGAGTGGCTAGAGTGAATGTTGGACCCTTGGAAGATGAGAGGGGGGATTTAATAGTGGAAAACGAGGAAATGGCTGAGACTTTAAATAAGTTCTTTGTGTCGGTCTTCACGGTGGAAGACACAAATAGTTTGCCGAATATTAGAGATCGAGAGTTGGTGGGTGGGGAGGTCCTTAACACAATTACTGTTACTAAGGAGGTGGTGCTTGGTAGACTAATAGGACTGAAGGTAGACAAGTCCCTGGGCCCGGATGGAATGCATCCCAGGGTACTGAAAGAAATGGCTGAGGTAATAGCAGATGCGTTAGTAGTAATTTATCAAAATTCGCTGGACTCTGGGGTAGTGCCGGCTGACTGGAAAACAGCTACTGTTACGCCGCTGTTTAAAAAAGGAAGTAGACAAAAGGCGGGTAACTACAGGCCGGTTAGCTTAACGTCCGTAGTTGGGAAGATGCTAGAGTCCATTATTAAAGAGGAAATAACAGAGCACCTGAATAAGAATGGTTCGATCAAGCAGACGCAGCATGGATTCATGAAGGGAAAGTCGTGTTTGACGAATCTACTAGACTTTTATGAAGATGTGACTAGTGCGGTTGACAGAGGGGAACCGGTGGATGTGGTGTTTTTAGATTTCCAGAAGGCGTTCGATAAGGTGCCTCACAAAAGGTTGCTGCAGAAGATTGGGGTACACGGAGTTAGGGGTAAGGTGTTGGAGTGGATTGGGGATTGGCTATCTAACAGGAAGCAGAGAGTTGGGATAAATGGGTGCTTTTCTGGTTGGCAGTTGGTGACCAGTGGCGTGCCGCAGGGATCGGTGCTGGGGCCTCAATTGTTTACCATTTACATAGATGATCTGGAGGAGGGGACTGAATGTAGGGTATTCAAGTTTGCTGATGACACGAAGGTGAGTGGGAAAGCGAATTGCGTGGAGGACGCAGAAAGTCTGCAGAGAGATTTGGATAGGCTGAGCGAGTGGGCGAGGATCTGGCAGATAGAATATAACGTTAGCAAATGTGAGGTTATCCACTTTGGAAGAAATAATAGTAAATTGGAATATTATTTAAATGGAGAAAAATTACATCGTGCGACTGTGCAGAGGGACCTGGGGGTCCTTGTGCATGAATCGCAAAAACTCAGTCTGCAGGTGCAGCAGGTAATCAAGGAGGCGAATGGAATGTTGGCCTTTATCGCGAGGGGGATAGAATATAAAAGCAGGGAGGTCTTGCTGCAACTGTACAAGGCACTGGTGAGGCCGCAACTGGAGTACTGTGTGCAGTTTTGGTCCCCTTATTTGCGAAAGGATATATTGGCCTTGGAGGGAGTGCAGAGAAGGTTCACCAGGTTGATACCGGAGATGAGGGGTGTGGCTTATGAGGAGAGATTAAACAGATTGGGTCTGTACTCGTTGGAGTTTAGAAGGATGAGGGGTGATCTTATAGAGACATATAAGATAATGAAGGGGCTGGATAGGGTAGAGGTGGAGAGATTCTTTCCACTTAGAAGGAAACCAGAACTAGGGGGCACAGCCTCAAAATAAGGGGGGGCCGGTTCAGAACAGAGTTGAGGGGGAACTTCTTCTCTCAGAGGGTAGTGAATCTCTGGAATTCTCTGCCCATTGAAGTGGTGGAGGCTTCCTCGTTGAATATGTTTAAATCACGGGTAGATAGTTTTCTGATCGATAAGGGAATTAGGGGTTATGGGGAGCAGGCGGGTAAGTGGAACTGATTCGCTTCAGATCAGCCATGATCTTGTTGAATGGCGGGGCAGGCTCGAAAGGCCAGATCGCCTACTCCTGCTCCTATTTCTTATGTTCTTATGTTCTCCCCCAATTATAAACCTTGCCCTGCCATATGGCCCTATCCCTCTCTATTGCAAAAATGAAAGACACCGAATTGTGGTCACTATCTCCAAAGTGCTCTCCCACAAACAAATCTAACACTTGGCCCGGTTCATTTCCCAGTACCAAGTCCAATGTGGCCCCACCTCTTTCGGCCTATCCACATATTGTGTCAGGAAACCCTCCTGCACACACTGTACAAGAACTGCCCCATCCGAACTATTCGACCTATAAAGGTTCCAATCAATATTTGGAAAGTTAAAGTCATCCATGATAACTACCCTGTGACCTCCACACCTATCCATAATCTGCTTTGCAATTTCTTCCTCCACATCTCTATTACTATTTGGGGGCCTATAGAAAACTCCTAACAACATGACCGCTCCTTTCCTATTTCTAACTTCAGCCCATATTACCTCAGAAGGCAGATCCCCCTTGAACTGCCTTTCTGCAGCCTTTAAACTAACAATGCTACTCCTCCACCTCTTTTACCACCTTCCCTATTCTTACTGAAACATCTATACCCCAGAACTTCCAACAACCATTCCTGTCCCTGTTCTAGCCATGTCTCCGTAATGGCCACAACATCGTAGTCCCAAGTACCAATCCACGCTCCAAGTTCACCTACCTTATTTCGGATGCTCCTTGCATTGAAGTAGACACACTTCAACCCACCTTCCTGTCTGCTGGTACACTCCTGCGACCTTGATACCCTCCTCAGTACCTCACTACATTCAACACTGGCTTCTGGACTACAGCTCGTTTTTCCATCCCCCTGACAAATTAGTTTCAACCCCCCCAAAGAGCTGTAGCAAATTTCCCTCCCAGGATATTGGTGCCCCTCTGGTTCAGGTGCACCCCGTCCTGTTGGTACAGGTCCCACCTTCCCCAGAATGTGCTCCAATTATCCATGTAACTGAAACCCTCCCTCCTACACCAGCCCTGCAGCCACCCTGCAGCCTGTTTATCTGCACTCTCTCCCTGTTCCTCAACTCGCTCGCACGTGGCACCGGCAACAAACCAGAGATGACAACATGGTTTGTCCTGGCTCTCAGCTTCCACCCTCGCTCCCTAAATTCCTGTTTTAAATCCCCGTCCCTTCTCTTACCTGTGTCGTTGGTACCGATGTGTACCACGACTTGTGACTGTTCCCCTTCCTCCTTAAGGATCCTGAAAACACGGTCCGAGACGTCACAGGCCCTGGCACCCGGGAGGCAACATACCATCCGTGAGTCTCTTTCGGTGCCACAGAAGCTCCTATCTGTCCCTGTAACCATCAAGTCCCCAATAACTATTGCTCTCTTGCTCTCCCCCCTTCCCTTCTGAGCCACAGGGACGGACTCAGTGCTGGAGATCCGGTCACCGTGGCTTACCACTGGTAGGTCTCATTCTTCTAAACTCCAGACATTATAGGCCTAAACTGCCCAATCTCTCTTTGTAAGACAAACCCCTCATTCTGGAATCAATCTATTGAACCTCCTCTGAACTACCTCCAGTGCAACTACTTCCCTCCTCAAGTAAGGGGTCCAAAACTGTACACAATATTCGAAGTGCGGTCTCACTAATGCTTTGTGTAATGGGGTGACACAGTGGTTAGCACTGCTACCTCACAGCACCAGCGACCCAGGTTCGATTCCCGGCTTGGGTCACTGTCTGTATGGAGTCTGCACTCCTCCCTGTGTCTCCGCATGTTTCCTCCGGTGTCCTCCCACAGTCCAAAAGACATGCTGGTTAGGTGCATTGGCTATGCTAAATTCTCTATCAGTGTACCCGAACAGGCACAAGAGTGTGGCAACTAGGGGGTTTTCACAGTAACTTCATTGCAGTGTTAATGTAAGCCTCCTTGTGACAATAATAAATAAACTAAAAAACTCCAAGATATAGAATCAGTCTGTGTAGAAATAAGAAATAGCAAAGCAGAGACATCCCTGGTGAGGGTAATGTATAGGTCCCCAAACTGTGGTACTACAGTGAGACACAGAATAAACCAAGAAATACTGAGGTCTTGTAAGAAAGGTGCGGCAATTGTTTGGGTCCTGGAGCAGAACCCCAAATTACATTAGGAAGCCAGACTAGACCTCAACAATTTTCCCTTTTTGGCAAAAATGTGAATAGAGGATACTTCGCTCCAAGAGTGATTTCACTGACAAAACAGGCAATTTCATATCAAAACCATCTTTATTCATAACACAGTTTAAATATAACTCTAACAAAGGAAACAGCTTAACCATTAACATTTGAATAATGCTTAATAATGAAAAGGAAACAACTTTCATTTCTAACATCACTCTTTCAGTTCCAAATAAGCAACATTCCTTTTTACAGATTTAAATGCCACTTTAAATATAGTTAGCAATCACAGATATACTTGTTATAATAGGTGTAGACAGCCTTGCAGTCTTTCAGAGAGAGAAGGCTTTCAGAGGCTTGCAAAATTCTTTAACCAGAACAGCCAAACTCCAACTGAAAAGTCCTTTCCCTCTGCTACAGACCCAGCTCTTCACATTAACCATATTATCACTTGACCCTGTCAATCAGCTCCCAGGGAACCTTTTTGTATAAAGAAAAGTCGATTAGCTCGCCCAAAGTAACAAATTCGTGGCTGAAATGAGTAATTAACTTGCGTTTACTGAATGCTTTCTAGACACACCGACTGCCTGTGCAATACATTTGGAATTTTAAGCATTCTCCAAAAAGATTTTAAAATTACATATTTATAGCTGTATCAATTGTCTCCTATCATCACACAATAATCAGGGGTGATTTTAACATGCATATTGACTGAAATAATCAAATTGGCAAGGGTAGCCTTGAGGGAGAGTTCATTGAATGTATCAGAGATATATTGTGGAATCAATCAGGGAGCAGGCTATTCTAGATTTGGTGTTATGTAATGAGGTAGGGCTAATAAATGGTCTCATAGTTAAGGATCCTCTACGGAAAAGTGTTCACGGCATGCTGGAATTTCAAATTCAGTTTGAGGACAAGAAACTTGCGTCCCACATGAGCATTCTGGAGTTAAACGAAGGCAGTAACATAGTCATGAGGACAGGTTTGGCCCGTTTGGAATACACTGAGGGAGAATTTAGCATGGACAATACATCTAACAGCACATCTTTTGGACTGTGGGAGGAAATGCACGCAGACACAGGTAGAATGTGCAGACTCCACACAGACAGTGGCCCAGGCCAGGATTCAAACCTGGGTCCCTGGCGCTATGAGACACTACACCTCTTCCTTAACTAACAAAACGACCTCATTTTCCTCATGCCTATCCTTCCAAAATACTGAGTATCCTGAGATAGTCAGTTCCCAACCTGGTTTCCCTACAACCATGTCTCAGTAATTGCCACAAAATCATGCACATTTATCTCTTTTTACGTGTGTGTATGTTTTAATGTGTGTGTGAGTGTGTATGTTTCTGTGTATGTGTGTATATGTTTCTGTGTAAATGTGTTTCCATGTGAGCCTGTGCTTGATTTGATTTGCCACATGTATTGGGATACAGTGAAAAGTATTGTCTCTTGTGCGCTATACAAAGCATGAAGTACATACGGGAGAAGGAAAGGATAGGGTGCAGATATAGTGTTGAAATCATAGGTAGGGTGAAGAGAAAGAGGTATGATAGGAACATTCAAAAGTCTGATGACAGCAGGGAAGAAGCTGTTCTTGAGTCTGTTGGTAAGTGTTTTCAGACTTTTGTATCTTTTTCCTGACGGAAGGTAGAAGAGAGAATGTCCGGGTTGTTTGAGATCTGTGATTATGCTGGCTGCTTTGCCGAGGCAGTGGGAAGTGTAGAGAGTGTCAGTGGATAGGAGGCTGCTTTGTGCGATGGACTGGGCTACATTCACAATCCTTTGTAGTTTCTTGCAGTCTTGGTCCGAGCAGGAGGCATACCAAGCTGTGATACATCCAGATAGGATGCTTTCTATGGTGCATCTATAAAAATTGGTAAGTGTCACAGTGGATATGCCAAATTTCCTTAGCCTTCTGAGAAAGTAAAGGTGTTGGTAAGCTTTATTAACTATAGTACCGGAGTGGAGGCTGCAAGACAGATTGTCGGTGATCTGAACACCTAGAAACCTGAAGCTCTCGACCATTTCCACTTTGACCCGTTGATAGAGACAGTCATGCCCTCCATGACATTTCACAAAGTCGATGTCTAGCTCCTTCATTTTACAGACATTGAGGGAGAGATTATTGTCATTGCACCAATTCACCAGATTCTCTATCTCATTCCTGTACTCCATCTCATTGTTTGTGTTTCTCTGTGTGTGTTTGTTTTTCTGTGTGTGTGCCAGCATGTGTGTATGTTTGTGTGTGTGCCATGTGTATGTTTTAGTGTGTGTGTATGTGAGTGTGTGTGCACGTGTGTGTATGTTTCAGTGTGAGTGTGCATGTATGTTTGTGTGTGAGTGTAAGAGAAGCCCAGAGCAGACACTGTGTGCTGGAGTTTCCATCATGAGCTCTACATCGCTCACTGTTGCTATTTTCTCATTCACAGCTTGGTTTAATCCACCACAGACACAGTACCCGACTATAAGCTCCACCGCCGGATCTGTCCAGTCGAGTACAAGGAAGATAGGTAATTGTGTTCCAGCCTTGACTTTCTCTTGCAGTGGGGCACTGGGGAGGAGGGGGGTTAGGGGCAAGATCTCAGTGAAATCGCAGGAAGTTCTCCACTCCCAGGTTGGACGCTGTGACAAACCGGCCAATGGCTGGTCAGTGACCCCACAACCCCCCCGTAATCCTTTCAGATCTGTGCTTCTCCGACCCCTCAACTTTAACCCCAGCCTGTTGTGAGGCTTCTCTCTCTCTCTCTCTGACTGGCTTGCAAATGTTTCCAATTGGTTTATGTGGTTTTGCCCTACGGCATGGAGCTACAAAAGGTTTCCGGGCCTACTGAGAGGCTGAAAAGTCAAATATCATGGGGGAGGAGTGGGAGGACGGGAGGTTGACATTTGCGTCCGTGTGGCGAGTCAGTCTTGGATCCAAACATTTCTCTCTCTTTCCCCCTTCAGCATTTGAATGAGCCCAAGGGCCGTTGGTGAGGACTGATCGGAATTTGACTGAGGTATCTGGCGGACCAGAACAGGACTGTGGCACAAAGGACGCTTTCTAGTGCATTAAAAGGGACAAAAGAAGAGAGGAAAGGGGATGGGAGGGAGGTGAGGGGCAAGGGTTGCAAGGGGGAGTGTGGTGCCCTGATCATCTGGAGCCTTCTTTGATTGACACAACGTGGAGGACGAGATTCACTTCAAAGAGTACTGCTGGGGAAGGGAGCTGGGATTCGGCCCCTTCCCTGGCCACCGAGTTACATGGCTGTTGGGGATGAAGCCAACCGCTGGAAATGTAGTTCAAGGCTTTTCACCAACCGTGACCGAGGAAAGGAAGGATTCAGCTGCGACTGACTGTTTTAAGAGTCGGGCCGATGACAGGCCACACAGCAAGCTCTGAGCATCTGTTATCAGTAAAAACACACTCCTCAAATGTAATCCTGTGTCTAAACTCAGTGCCCTGGTCTGAGCAGAGAATTTGCGGCAGCCATCGGCTATGTTCAAAACGGACAGCTGGGACCAGCGCTGGGTCTGCAGGCTTCGGGGTTGGCAGTTGAATATGTGGCTGAGCTTGGGACAGAGGGTTCAGGGGTTTGAAGTTCAGGGTTGAGGGGTTCTGGGTTCAGTCTTTGGGGGTCAGGGTTTAGGGTCAATGTTTTGGGGTCGGTATTCAGAGTATTGATTTCAGGCAGTGTTTGGGGTCAGGGTTGTTGGGCAGTATTGGTAGTCAGTGATGGGGGATCAGTCTCTGGCGTCAATGTTTGTGTGTTAGTGTGTTGGGGTCAGTGTTACGGGGTTGTCACGATGGTTTTCTTGTAATTAAAACTATTGTTTCCCTCAAGTAGCCAGACAAAGTCAGAGTGGTTTAAGATGATTTATTAAAGAAGACTATAGCTAAAGGATTCTGAACGAAATCATTCAGACCATTTAGAGTGAAAAATTCAGAACTACATAGGCAATTAAAGTCTCAGCTTTGATCACAAGTAGTTAGCATGTACCAATAAAACAATAATAAAATTATTATCCAATTATAAAAGATTACATCAGATGAAAGTAGAGTTTTTAAAACCAACTTGAACATGAACCTTGTCTGGTGCATGATTTAAAGGCCTTCTCCCAGCATTCCTCGCTTCCTTATCTGAAGGTCAGGTGTCTGCAACAAGCTGCTTTCTATCCTGCAGTTAGACATTGTGTTGGCTTTTGTGATGTTTCTGTTAACCCTTTCACTGGATGCAGTTGTTAATATAATTTATTTTCCCCCATAATTGTTAGTATGGGTATTAATCCCCTCAGTTACTGAGTTGGCGCACCGTGTTTTGAGGTCAGTATTTGAGGCTCAGTGATTGGGATCAATGTCTCGGGTGTCAGAGTTTTGTGGGTCAGTGATTTAAAGGTCAGTCTCTGAGGGTCAATGTTTAGGGATGTGTTTGGGGGTCGGGGGTCAGCTCACGGCCTCGGGACCGTTAACCTGCTCCACTCCATCCGTCCGTACGGGGGCGATGACACGCTCCGCTCTGATTGGCCGATTCCCGGCAGGACGGCAGCTGCTGATTGGGTAGCATCGGGGACAGCTTCCGATTGGCTGAGCACTGCCGGGAAAGGCCGCTTCGCATTGGAGGATTACCTGTCTTCCCCGAGGTCCGGCTGGAAAGAACCGAGTCATTTCAAATCATCGGGAATCTCCCCGAGTGATCTCCAGTCCGGCTGAAGGGGGCGGCAGAAACGGCGCTTCTTTATCACCTCCTGCTGATTTGGAGCGGTGAGGGGAGGGGGGAGAGGAGGGGGGAGAGGAGGGGGGAGAGGGGGGGGGAGGGGGGAGGGCAGGGAGGGGGGTGGGGGAGGAGGGAGGGGTTGTGAGTGGGGGGGGGAGGGTTGCGCGGGGGGGGGTTGAGCGGGGGGGTGGGGTGAGCGGGAGGGGGGGATGGGGCCAGCGGGAGGGGGGACGGGGCCAGCGGGAGTGAGTGGGAACGGGACGAGCGAGCGGGGGAAACTGGGCGAGCGGGAGGGGGGGAAAGGGTCGAGCAGGGGGGTGTGAGCTGGAGGGGGGGGGGAAACAGGGTGAGCCGGGGGGTGGGGGGGGAACAGGGCGAGCGGCAGGGCCAGTGGGAGGCGGCGGGGTCAGCAGGAGGGGCAGGGGTCAGTGGGAGGGGGCAGGATCTGAGTAAAGGGTGGTATGGGGAGTCTCTGGGTGACATTTCAGTTAGGGGATATTCACCATGTCTAATCCTTTACCTCCTCCCCTCCCTGACCCCTATCCCCTCCATTACTCCACCTTTCCATCCCCTGTCCCCACACAACTCACTCCCCCTTTCCATCCCCTATCCCCACACAACTCACTCCCTGTGTTCCTCCACACCCTTTCCTGCCCATCTCTGCCACTTCTTTGCCTTTTTCCACCCATTCCTCCCCCTGCCTCATCCCTATTTGTCTCTCGGTTTCTCAGACCAAACCCAGGGAACATCCATCAACACAATTGAAATAACAGCCATCAACACCCAAGCAGTCATGTTCCCTGGTGGCCCGAAAAAGGACCCTGACTCCATTCACTGGACCTACAGCAATGCACCTGGCACCAAAACTACCAACATCTGCAAGTGGAACCGCAATACCGACATGGTGTGTAACTCAGCCTACAGGTGTCGACTGCAACTGTATGTCAATGCTTCACTCATCGTTAGAAATCTCCAATACAGCGACTCTGGCCGGTATTATGTATTCATCCGGTACATACAGAATGACCAGTTTCAGAGGAACATCAAGCTCTGGGTTCGTGGTGAGTTGCTGCCTCTCCATTATCCTCCTGTCTTGCTCAGCATCAAAACTGACTCATCCACAATGTGCCAGCATTGTACCTCGCCTATCTCTCACTGGGAAACACTTGTATACCTGCTGGTGTCTCTCAATCCCTCTCTCTCAGGGAGTTATCTGTACACTGACTGGTGTCTGTCTCTCTCTCTCTCTCAGGGAGGTACCTGCACACTGACTGGAGTCCCTCTGTCCCTCCCTCTCGGAGACATCTGTACATTGATTTGTTTGTCTCCATCTATAGGAGTCTGTGTGATATCTATAACACTGTCTGACCCAGAGGGAGATGTCTGGAGTGAGATGGAATCTGCTACTTTTGCGCTTGAGTACGTGTTGCAGTATTTCAAAGTTGGTGAAGGGTAATTCTGGTGGACTCACACAACTCAGGTTTGACAGAATCATGGGTGAGAGAAGGTTCCAGAGAAGTGCACCAATTTGTTGTTGATTATACCCAGACTACTCGGCTTGAGTGGCAGCTTGCTGTTGGATGAGGACCGGTGGCTAAATTCTTGAAGAAAAGCAACTGGAATTCTACCTGAACAAGATCAGGCATTACAGGAATTTGTGGCTGGAATTGGTACCATGGCCGATGGTATGGCTGCCTGCTAAACCAGAGATCTTTGTCCTTCATGCTATTTAATGTGTAAATTATACTTTATATTGTTTGTGATTTGCCTGTTAATCCCTGTTTAATTTATGTGGATGCTGGTCTAATTGTTCAAGTGGAAGTTATTTGAGGTGAACTCTTATCCTTTGATTTTTTTTGTTGGGGTCACTGATCAAGTTGGTTCTTTTGGATTGTCGTTCTCCAGTGTTATGGACTGCAGTCAGTTCAACCTGCACTGATTTCATCGAAACTTTGAAAATAGGAGCAGGAGTAGGCCATTCAGCCTTCAAACCTGCTCCGCCATTCCATATGTTCATGGCTGATCATTCAACTCAAACCTGATCCTGCTTTCTCCCCATATCTTTTGATCACCTTCGTCTGAAGAGCTATAACCTTCTTGAAAACCTACAATATTTTGGCCTCAACTGCTTTCTGAGGTAGAGAATTCTAAAGGCGCGCCGCTCTTTGGGTGAAGAAATTTCTCCTCATCTCACTCCTTACATTATGATTCCTTGTTCTTAACACCCCCATCATCTTTCTTGCATCTACCCTGTTGTCCTGTTAGAATGTTATAAGTTTCTATGAGATCCCGCTCATTCTTCTGAACTCCAGTGAATATAATACTGATTTTATTTGATTTATTGTCACATGTATTAGTATACAGTGAAAAGTATTGTTTCTTGTGTGCTATACAAAGCATACCGTACATAGAGTAGGAAATGAGAGAGTGCAGAATGTAGTGTTACAGTCATAGTTTGAGCGTAGAGAAAGATCAACTTACCTAAGGATCGCCAAATCTGTAAGAGATTGAATTAGAGCATTGTTAGAGAGTTCATAAGAGTTAGAATAGAGTTTTAGAAGCATAGAATGAGAGTAAAATATAGAATGTGAGGGTATGCTGGGGCACAGCTCACAAGAAGCTGCCTCTCTCTGGCGCCATCTTGAATAAAAACATAATTGACTCAATCTCTCTCCTCATACGTCAGTCCCACCATCTCAGGAATCAGTCTGGTAAATGTTCTCTGCACTGCCTCTACAGCAAGAGCATCCTTCCTCAGATACGGAGACCAAAACTGCACCCAATATTTCAGCTGTGGTCTCACCAAGGCCCTGTATAACTGCAGCAAGACATTCCTGGTCCTGTGCTTGAATCCTCTCGCTATGAAGGCCAACATACTCTTTGTCTCCTTTATCACCTGCTACACCTGTTTACTTTCAGTGACTGGTGTACGAGGACACCCAGATCTCATTGCACATTCCCCTCTCCAAATTTATGGCCATTCAGGTAATAGTCTGCTTTCCTGTTTTTGCTGCCAAAATGGATAACCTCACATTTATCCACATTATATTGCACCTGCCATACATTTGCCCAGTCACTCAATATGTCCAAAGCACACTAGAGCATCTCTGCATCCTTATCACAGCTCACTCTCCCACCAGCTTTGTATCACGCAGGCATTGGATTTAGGTTTTGAAGAATAAGCCGAACCTCCTAGCCTGACTTTCGTCCGGCGGAGGGGGTGGGGGGTGGTACTTGGTGGGCCCAGAGGTGGGTACAGAATGTGCTTCCGGCTACAATCAGCCCGTTAATTGGCCAGCCAGCACGAAACGTGCCCTGGGAAAGGCTCATCACTGCTGGGGAGGATGGGAAGAGAGGGTGGGTACGGGGAAGAGAGGGTGGGTACGGGGAAGAGAGGGTGGGTACGGGGAAAAGGGAAGGTGCAGGGTAAGCATTTCTACTGTGCTCCCTCAAGTGGGATCGCTGCTGTGGAGTTTTTCTCAGAGCTGCTGACCCACGAAAACTAAATAGCGATTTAGAAAGACTGCAAAGACCGTCAGAGCAGCACAATCAGACACACAGCTCAGTCCCCAGACACCTTTTAAAATTTATTCCAGCCCTGACATTGCATCCTGCATTGAGGTTACAGCTATAATGTGAAGGCCATTTGGCCAATTACCCCTCCCAGCAACCGTAAAAATGGACGGGCCACGTAAAATTACATTCAATTAGCCCCTCAGTGGGCTAAAGTTGATGGTCAGCGGGTGTGCTTCCAACTGTTGCGCGCACCTGCCCAACAAAATATAGTCCGAGTGCATGATGACGTCTCCTCGCACGATTTCATGGGCTTCCTGAGCAACGCAAAACTCTTGCTTGTCTTGTGATCCGATTTTATTCACAATCCACAGCAGACTGAAGTTTGGATTAACTCGGACGGTTGAAACCTCAGAGAAAGGAGTGTTTACCACGTCCCACTCAGCATCTTCACACAGTAAAAAGCAGGCAGCAGAAAAGGTATTTTACAGCAAAATGTACATTGCTTCACATGAGTTCCAAAGTCTAACGTCAAAATCTAGTGAGGAATTCATAGCACAAAAACGTCCCTTTTGCAAATTGTGTCTACGCTGGCCGTCATACACCTGCTATTTGGCTTTTAATTTAAACACCTTCCAAGAGTTCCAGTTAATGGAACAGACAAGAACAGGAACAATTTCTTCCTTTATTTAACACTTCCAGTACCAACTCAAAAATAAACAGTTGCAATTCATTAACTCTTTTACTGAACATCAACTCTCAACTGAATTAAACTCATAACTGCGCATTAACTTTAATTATTTAACTGAAAATAGATACTACCGAGTTTAGGAAAAGCCTTGGTCAAGAAATATTCCTGATGTAGAATCAATCTTCTTCTCTGAGGAAAATTCCTTCAGAGCACATGTCTTACGATGGTTAATTTCTATAGAGTTGTCACTGGCAAACAAGGGACTGCAGTGTCTTCTCCATAAATTCTCCAGAAGATTCTGTGTCATCCAGCCAACTGCGTATCCAGAAACCGATCACATGGCTCCGACATCCAATGAAATTACTTGTAAACAACACTATTAGACTTAGTTCAAACTGAATGTTCCACACATAACAGTAATATACCTTGAGGCCACCATGTCTGTTCGAATGTAAACAACTTCCTTTATTTAACCAACACAGGAAGCTTCAGATCACATTTTCCAGACCAGAGTAACTTTACAACCTGCATCTGGTTTTAATTATAAATTGACCAAAAATCCCAGCATGCTGAACTCTCAGCAAGATTAGCCATTTTAAAGCCACCATTGCCAATATTGTTGTTAAATCATTGTTGTATCCATTCTTTCTCATCTATATACCTATCTATCCTACTCTCATTTTCCAGCACTTGGTCCGTAGCCTTGTATACTACAGGGTTTCAACTGTTCATCTGAATAGTTAATTGTTGTGAGGTACTTCTACCACTCTTTCAGGTAGTGAGTTCCAGATTCTCACCATCCTCTGGGTGAGAAAGTGTTTTCTCAAATCCCCTCTAACTTTCCTTACCATAAATCCAGTCCCCTAGTTACTGACCCCTCTACTAAGGGAAAAAGTTTTTTTTCTATCTACCCTTTCTATGTTCCTCATAATTTGGAACACCTCAATCAGGCTCCCCTCCCTTCAATCTTCTCTGCTCGAAGGAAAACAACCCCAGTCTATCCAGCCTCTCTTCATAGCTGAAACACTCCAGCATCCTGGTGAATCTCCTTTGCATCCTCTCCAATGCAATCACATCACTCCTATAGTGTGGTGACCAGAACTGCACTCAGTACTCTAGCTGTGGCCTAACCAGTGTTTTATACAGCTCCATCATAACATCCCTGCTCTTATATTCTTTGCCTCGGCTAATAAAGGCAAGTATCCCATATGTCTTGTTTAACCACTTTATCTACCTGTCCTGCTGCTTCCATTCAGGGATCTTTGGACATGCACCTGTTAAGGCCCAGGCCAGAAACTCCAAGACATTTAGCCTAGACCCTAGGTTTGGCATTGGTGAACATAAGGTGTTTTGCTCCAGGTGTGATTCAAGTGACCCACCAGGAAGCTTTTATCAAACAGTTAGAATATAACAAAAAGAATTAGCATAACTTTTACCAATTACAAGAGTTAAACAAAACGCAATATAATTCTTAACAGCTAGCTATCTCCGTTGTTCCAATTTAAAGCAATACCCACAGACATATACACTTCTTCAGAATTAGTTAGCACTAAAACAAGTATGCTCACGCGATGCTAGATTTCCAGCTTTCCAACACCTATCGACAGAAAC
This sequence comes from Mustelus asterias, assembly GCF_964213995.1. Lineage (NCBI taxonomy): Eukaryota > Metazoa > Chordata > Chondrichthyes > Carcharhiniformes > Triakidae > Mustelus > Mustelus asterias. The sequence continues at coordinate 80,296,986 of NC_135816.1, read as the reverse complement.
CCAGAGAAGGATATATCCTCAGACAGCAAAACTGAGAAATAACCCGAGTCTGTAGCAGCTTCCAGTCTTCAGACTTCAAAGACAGGAAAGGATACCTCTCTCTCTGCAGTTTCCAAAACGTCAACACTCAAGACAGCAGAATCTCTAACTCCAGAAAAAAGAGACACTGCCATCTCTCAACTCCAAACAGCATCTGAAACAGCAACAAAGCTGGGATTCTCTGTGAAAGCCTATGACCCCAGTCATATGATCTGACCTGTCAATCATCCCAATCAAGCTCTACTCTGCAATCCCAGGGGAACATTAAAACATCAGAACACTGCATTAGTCCAGATTAAAACAAACATTGTATCAACTATACTGCTTCAGTAACAAAAGAGGAAACGGGTTGTAGACACAACAGCGCCGATAAAATGCCAGGGACTGCTAGAAACATTCTGCAGAGAAACGTGATTAAAATACATTTCTTAAAGCACAGTATCGTCACACGCCCCAAGGTTCCTCTAGTCCTCTGAACTTTCTAGCATCCTACCATTCATTGTGTATTCCCTTGCCCTATTAGTCCTCCCAAAATGCATCAGATCACACTTTTCTGTGGTGAGTGTTCCCTGCCTACCATGCATTCAGGTAGTGAGTTCCAGATTCCCACCACCCTCTGGATGAAAAGATTTTTCCTCAAATCCTCTTTAAATCTATGCCCCCTAGTTCTTGACCGCTGTAGGAAGAGGAAAGGTTTCTTCCTATCTACCCTTCTACCCAATCTATATCCCTCATAATTTTTTACATGTTTGCATACCTCATTGAATGCAATCAAAGGATCCAGCCAGATAACAAAATGGGTGAGAACATTTCAGAAAAGGCTAAACTAACATTTAAAAAGCGGATTGGCACAGCAATCAGGCAGTAGTAGTATTTTGATGATCACAGCTGATCGCTGCAGCCTGAGTCCAGAATCGGCACCAAACCACACCCAATAAAGAATTTTTCATTCAGAAGGCAAAGCTATGAAAACATATTAAGAATGATTTTCCTGCATAAAAAAGCAAGTATCTGTCTGGAGTGTTTGATGGGGACAATGTCTATGGAGTTTTACTCTGTATCTAACCGCGCGCTGTACCTGTCATAGAAATCATAGAAACCCTACAGTGCAGAAGGAGGCCATTCAGCCCATCGAGTCTGCACCGACCACAATCCCACCCAGGCCCTACCCCCACATATTTACCCGCTAATCCCTCTAACCTACGAATCCCAGGACTCTAAGGGGCAATTTTAAACCTGGCCAATCAACCTAACCCGCACATCTTTGGACTGTCCTGGGAGTATTTGATGGGGACAGTGTAAAGGGAGCTTTACTCTGTATCTAACCCCGTGCTGTACCTGTCCTGGGAGTGTTTGATGGGGACAGTGTAGAGGGAGGTATACTCTGTATCTAACCCCGTGCTGTACCTGTCCTGGGAGTGTTTGATGAGGACAGTGTCGAGGAAGCTTTACTCTGTATCTTACCCCATGCTGTACCTGTCCTGGGAGTGTTTGATGGGGACAGTGTAGATGGAGCTTTACTCTGTATCTAACCCCGTGCTGTACCTGTCCTGGGAGTGTTTGATGGGGACAGTGTAAAGGGAGATTTACTCTGTATCTAACTCCGTGCTGTACCTGTCCTGGGAGTGTTTGATGGGGACAGTGTAGATGGAGCTTTACTCTGTATCTAACCCCGTGCTGTACCTGTCCTGGGAGTGTTTGATGAGGACAGTGTCGAGGAAGCTTTACTCTGTATCTTACCCCATGCTGTACCTGTCCTGGGAGTGTTTGATGGGGACAGTGTAGATGGAGCTTTACTCTGTATCTAACCCCGTGCTGTACCTGTCCTGGGAGTGTTTGATGGGGACAGTGTAAACGGAGATTTACTCTGTATCTAACTCCGTGCTGTACCTGTCCTGGGAGTGTTTGATGGGGACAGTATAGAGGAAGGTTTACTCTGTATCTAACCCCGTGCTGTACCTGTCCTGGGAGTGTTTGATGGGGACAGTATAGAGGAAGGTTTACTCTGTGTCTAACTCCGTGCTACACTTGTCCTGGGAATGTTTGATGGCACAATGTTGAATCATAGAAACCCTACAGGTAGAGGAAGCCGTTTGGCCCATCAAGTCTTCACTGACCACAATCCCACCCAGGCCCTATCCCACGTATTTACCCTGCTAGTCCCCTGACACTAAGGAGCAATTTTATTTAGCACGGTTAATCAACCTGACCCACACATCTTTGGAGCAGAGGGCGTTTTACTCTATATCTAACCCCCTGTTCAATTCTTTCCAATTTGCTATGCTCTATGCACCCTGTACACTTCAGTAATATTTGAAATATTTCTATTTCCTTTGCAGCCTCTGCAACTCGCACAGTTTGAATCCGTCTCTTCCTCATTTTCAGTCTGTTGCTTTTCAAGTGTTTCCTGTGGTGACAGGGCAGAGCTATAGGTAAATTGTTTTCTGCCTCCAAGGCATCACAAACTTCAAGATCCTCATTAGCTTTCACTCTGAACTCAAAGAACAAAGAAAATTACAGCACAGGAACAGGCCCTTCGGCCCTCCAAGCCTGCACCGACCATGCTGCCCGACTTAACTAAAACCCACTACCCTTCCGAGAACCATATCCCTCTATTCCCATGCTATTCATGTACTTGTGAAGACGCCCTTTAAAAGTCACTACCGTATCCGCTTCCACTAACTCCCCCGGCAATGAGTTCCAGGCACCCACTACTCTCTGTATAAAAAATCTGCCTTGTATATCTCCTTTAAACCTTGCCCTCGCACCTTAAACCTATGCCCCCTAGTAATTGACTCTTCCACCCTGGGAAAAAGCTTCTGACTATCCACTCTGTCCATGCTTCTCATAATCTTGTAGACTTCTATCAAGTCTCCCCTCAACCTCTGTCGCTCCAGTGAGAACAAACCAAGTTTCTCCAACCTCTCCTCATAGCTAATGCCCTCCATACCAGGCAACATCCTGGTAAATCTTTTCTGTACCCTCTCCAAAGCTTCCACATCCTTCTGGTAGAGTGGCGACCAGAATTGAACACTATATTCCAAGTGCGGCCTAACTAAGGTTCTATAAAGCTGCAACATGAATTGCCAATTTTTAAGCTCAATACCCCGGCCGATGAAGGCAAGCATGCCGTATGCTTCTTGACTACCTTCTCCACCTGCATTGCCACTTTCAGTGTCCTGTGTACCTATCAATACTCTTAAGGGTACTGCCATTTACTGTATATTTCCTATCTGTATTAGACCTTCCAAAATGCATTACCTCACATAATAGATGTTCGGAGGGAGGATGTACTGGCAGTTTTGAATAAACTGAAGGTCGATAAGTCCCCTGGGCCTGATGAAATATATCCTAGGATTCTTTGGGAGGCAAGGGATGAGATTGCAGAGCCTTTGGCTTTGATCTTTGGGTCCTCACTGTCCACGGGGATGGTGCCAGAGGACTGGAGAGTGGCGAATGTTGTTCCTCTGTTGAAGAAAGGGAATAGAAATGACCCTGGTAATTATAGACCGGTTAGTCTTACTGCGGTGGTTGGTAAATTGATGGAAAAGGTCCTTAGGGATGGGATTTACGACCATTTAGAAAGATGCGGATTAATCCGGGATAGTCAGCACGGATTCGTGAAGGGCAAGTCGTGCCTCACAAATTTGATTGAATTTTTTGAGGAGGTAACTAAGTGTGTTGATGAAGGTAGGGCAGTTGATGTCATATACATGGATTTTAGTAAGGCGTTTGATAAGGTCCCCCATGGTCGGCTTATGATGAAAGTAAGGAGGTGTGGGATAGAGGGAAAGTTTGCCGATTGGATAGGTGACTGGCTATCTGATCGAAGACAGAGGGTGGTGGTCGATGGAAAATTTTCAGATTGGAGGCAGGTTGCTAGCGGAGTGCCGCAGGGATCAGTGCTTGGTCCTCTGCTCTTTGTGATTTTTATTAATGACTTAGAGGAGGGGGCTGAAGGGTGGATCAGTAAATTTGCTGATGACACCAAGATTGGTGGAGTAGTGGATGAGGTGGAGGGCTGTTGCAGGCTGCAAAGAGACATAGATAGGATGCAAAGCTGGGCTGAAAAATGGCAAATGGAGTTTAACCCTGATAAATGTGAGGTGATTCATTTTGGTAGGACTAATTTAAATGTGGATTACAGGGTCAAAGGTAGGGTTCTGAAGACTGTGGAGGAACAGAGAGATCTTGGGGTTTATATCCACAGATCTCTAAAGGTTGCCACTCAAGTGGATAGAGCTGTGAAGAAGGCCTATAGTGTGTTAGCTTTTATTAACAGGGGGTTGGAGTTTAAGAGCCGTGGGGTTATGCTGCAACTGTACAGGACCTTGGTGAGACCACATTTGGAATATTGTGTGCAGTTCTGGTCACCTCACTATAAGAAGGATGTGGAAGCGCTGGAAAGAGTGCAGAGGAGATTTACCAGGATGCTGCCTGGTTTGGAGGGTAGGTCTTATGAGGAAAGGTTGAGGGAGCTAGGGCTGTTCTCTCTGGAGCGGAGGAGGCTGAGGGGAGACTTAATAGAGGTTTATAAAATGATGAAGGGGATAGATAGAGTGAACGTTCAAAGACTATTTCCTCGGGTGGATGGAGCTATTACAAGGGGGCATAATTATAGGGTTCGTGGTGGGAGATACAGGAAGGATATCAGAGGTGGGTTCTTTACGCAGAGAGTGGTTGGGGTGTGGAATGGACTGCCTGCAGTGATAGTGGAGTCAGACACTTTAGGAACATTTAAGCGGTTATTGGATAGGCACATGGAGCACACCAGGATGATAGGGAGTGGGATAGCTTGATCTTGGTTTCAGATAAAGCTCGGCAGAACATCGTGGGCCGAAGGGCCTGTTCTGTGCTGTACTGTTCTCTGTTCTATGCCCTACCCTCATCAATCATCTTCGTCACTTCCTTGAAAAACTCGATCAAGTTCATGAGACACGACCTCCCCTTTACAAAACCATGTTGCCTCTCACTAATACGTCCACTTATTTCCAAGTGGGAATAAATCCTGTCTCGAAGAATCCCCTCCAATAATTTCCCTACCACTGATGTAAGGCTCACTGGCCTGTAATTACCTGGATTATTCTTGCTACCCTTCTTAAACAAAGGAACAACATAGGCTATTCTCCAATCCTCTGGGACCTCCCCTGTACAGTAAGAAATTTCACAACACCAGGTTAAAGTCCAACAGGTTTATTTGGTAGCAAATACCATAAGCTTTCGGAGCGCTGCCCCTTCGTCAGATGGAGTGGATATCTGTTCTCCAACAGTCCTCAGAAGACAAACACGGGACACGGTGGACAGAGTACCCTTCGCCGTCCAGTACTTCCCCGGAGCGGAGAAGCTACGGCATCTCCTCCGGAGCCTTCAACATGTCATTGATGAAGACGAACATCTCGCCAAGGCCATCCCCACACCCCCACTTCTTGCCTTCAAACAACCACGCAACCTCAAACAGACCATTGTCCGCAGCAAACTACCCAGCCTTCAGGAGAACAGTGACCACGACACAACACAACCCTGCCACAGCAACCTCTGCAAGACGTGCCGGATCATCGACACGGATGCCATCATCTCACGTGAGAACACCATCTACCAGGTACACGGTACCTACTCTTGCAACTCGGCCAACGTTGTCTACCTGATACGCTGCAGGAAAGGATGTCCCGAGGCATGGTACATTGGGGAAACCATGCAGACGCTACGACAACGGATGAATGAACACCGCTCGACAATCACCAGGCAAGACTGTTCTCTTCCTGTGGGGGAGCACTTCAGCAGTCACGGGCATTCAGCCTTGGGTCTTCAGGTAAGCGTTCTCCAAGACGGCCTTCACGACATACGACAGCGCAGAGTCGCTGAGCAGAAACTGATAGCCAAGTTCCGCACACATGAGGATGGCCTAAACCGGGATGTTGGATTTATGTCACATTATCAGTAACCCCCACAGCTTTCCCCCTGATCTTGCAGAATCTCACTAGCTGTTCTGTCTGGAGACAATACACATCTCTTTAACCTGTGTTGAATGCTCCCTCCACCCACATTGTCTGTACCTTTAAGACCTGGCTGGCTGTAGAGATTTGCATTCTAATTAGTATTCTGTAACTTGATTTCTGTGTCTGCGCACTGTTGGAGAACAGATATCCACTCCATCTGACGAAGGGGCAGCGCTCCGAAAGCTTATGGTATTTGCTACCAAATAAACCTGTTGGACTTTAACCTGGTGTTGTGAAACTTCTTACTGTGCTTACCCCAGTCCAACGCCGGCATCTCCACATCATGACCTCCCCTGTAGCCAGGTGAGGATACAAAGATTTCTCTCAAGGCCCCAGCAATTTCCTCCCTTGCCTCTCTCAGTATTCTGGGGTACATCCAATCAGGCCCTGGGGACTTGTCGACCTTAATGTTTCTCAAGAACCCCAATACCTCCTCCTTTTTGATCTCAACATGACTCAAACTATCTACACATCCTTTCCCAGACTCATCATCCACCAAGTCCTTCTCTTTGGTAAATACTGACGCAAAGTACTCATTTAATACCTCGCCTATTTCCTCTGGCTCCACACATAGATTCCCTCCCTTGTCCTTGAGTGGGCCAACCCTCTTCCTGGCTACCCTCTTGCTCTTTATATATGTATAAAAAGCCTTGGGATTTTCCTTAATCCTGCTGGCCAATGCTTTTTCATGACCCCTTTTAGCCCTTCTTACTCCTTGCTTAAGTTTCTTTCTACTTTCCTTGTATTCCACACTTTCTTCGTGTGTTCCCAGCCTCCAAGCTTTGACAAATGCTTTGACAAACTCAAATCATCTTCTTGACTCTCCCAGCCTTTCTCCCCTATTAGGGCTTCTGCCCCATTCAATCCCCTCCCACAGCCCCATGTACACTCTCCCCTATCACAGAGTTCATTGCCAGTATTGGAGGAGGTGTTGTCTATTTGACACCCTCATTCAGCCATTCCTGAATGTTTAACTTGGACGTGCTAGATCCCACCGGAAGCAATGGGATGAATAACTGGGAGGTTGCCTTGTGTACTGAGTCTATTACTACCTCATGATTCTATTTCCTTTACAAACCAGAATGACCGCTGTGATTTGATTACCATCAGTGGAACATTTCTGAAGTTAGAAACGCCCTTTACTCTGTTGACGTGCCTCTGGGAAAGGTCGTTCATTGGTGATGTACCAACATCTCCCATCTTTTTCTCGCAGGTTGATCCCATTCCTCGATCACGACCAAGGTCAACTTCTAGTCAGTGGAAGCAAACGGGGACCCTCATTACCTGTCTTGGGTCAAGATGTGCAAATACATGACAGATCTGGGCTGGTGGAACTCCCAGTCTGACGAAGCCCCCAGTGATGTTTCTGCACTAGACGCTGGTGACTTCTCCTCTCCCTCCATCACCTCTTATCCCAAACCTATGCTAATTGGCTGCTTCTCCCACTGCCCTGAATCCTCCTGATTTCCAGTCCCAACCCCTCCCTACCATCACTGACCCTGAGGAGCCCCGTTTCTATCCCTGTCCCGGGATCTCTACTGAGTTATGTTGGTATGATACTGATCCTCACATACGCACAGCAAGAAACTGCAGTCCCCCCACTACCCCTCAGGGTCTGTGGAGCCACTTACTGCTCACTCCAATGTGCTTTTTATCCTCCCACTCAGCCCTTAAACCCCCTAGCACCTCCTGCCCTCGCTAACATTATTCCAAATGGCCCCAAGACAAATCTCTGCCTCAGTCTCCCAACTCATTTCACACCTTAACTGTGAGGAGGCCGAGGTACAGACTTCCCTTCCCCATCCCTGCTCCCTGGTGCTAACAGGGCTGGAGAACAGGCAGAGGAGATGAGCACCTATCGATGCCTGCCATTCGCCCATACTGTAACTTCTCGAAGGGGTGGGGGGAGGAGAGAAGGTGACAAGGGTTGTGGGGCGGGGGGGGGGGGGGGGGGGGGAGGGTTGCGGTGAGTGGGTTATGGGTTAAGGGTCAACACTGTGATGAGAGTTGCTTAGCACAAGCCTAAGGGGCTCCAAGACACTTGAATAAAATTCTCGTGGATAGTTATACGTCGTCCAGATTCCAGCCTCTGTTGATTTAAGTGTCCTCGCAACAACATCCAGCCACCCCACCCTCCCAGCACCTTGGCTCCTCACTTTTCCCCATTTAGCTTATGTTACTAAGTCCAGAACAATTCTCAACTCCCTTACCCCTTTTGAGGTGGGAGAGTGAGGGAAGCTGGCACTAGTCATTATGGAGGGTTGAGGAGTCATAAGAACATAAGAACCCATGCTGCGTCTTACCAATGGGACAATTTATATCCAGATGTCTCGCTATTTCTTCCTTGATGATAGATTCAAGCATTTTCCCTACTACAGAAGTTAAGCTAACCGGCCTATAGTTACCCGCCTTTTGTCTCCCTCCTTTTTTAAACAGTGGCATCACATTTGCTGTTTTCCAATCTGCGGGAACCACCCCAGAGTCCAGTGAATTTTGGTAAATTACCACTAGTGTATTTGCTATTTCCCCCGCCATCTCTTTTAGTACCCTGGGATGCATTCCATCAGGGCCAGGAGACTTGTCTACCTTTAGCCCCATTAGCTTGTCCAACACTACCTCTTTCGTGATAATAGTTTTTTGGGTCCTCACCTGCCATAGCCTTCCTATCATCAATTATTGTCGTGTTATTTGTGTCTTCCACTGTGAAGACCGACACAAAATACCTTCAATGCCTCAGCCATTTTCTCATTTCCAGTTATTACATCCCCCTTCTCATCCTCTAAAGGACAATGTTTACTTTAGCCACTCTTTTTCGTTTTATATATTTGTAGAAACTTTTGCTATTTGTTTATATATTCTGAGCTAGTTCACTCTCATTATCCATCTTACTTTTCTTTATGGCTTTGTTCGTGGCTTTCTGTTGACATTTAATGATTTCCCAATCCTCTAGTTTCCCAATAATCTTTGCCACTTTGTATACATTTTCTTTCAATTTGATTCCCTCCTTTACTTCCTTAGATATCCATGGCTGATTATAGGAATGGCTCGATATAGGAAGGATGTCCGAGGTAGGTTTTTTACTCAGAGAGTGGTTGGGGTGTGGAATGGACTGCCTGCAGGGATAGTGGAGTCAGAAACTTTAGGAACATTTAAGAAGCTATTGGATAGGCACATGGAGCACTTCGGGATGATAGGGAGGAAATAGCTTGATCTGGGTTTCAGACAAAGCTCGGCACAACATCGTGAGCCAAAGGGCCTGTTTTGTGCTGTATTGTTCTATGTTCTATGATTATCTCTTTTTCTACAGTCCTTCCTTACCACTGGTATATACTTTTGCTGAGCACTGCGAAAGGTCATTTTGAAGGTCCTCCACTGTTCCTCAATTGTCCCACCATAAAGTTTTTGCTCCCAGTCTACATTAGCCAACGCCTCCCTCATCCCTTTGTAGTCTCCTTTGTTTAAGCACAAGACACTGGTATTGGATTTTACCTTCTCACGCTCCATCTGTATTTTAAATTCAACCAAACAGTGATCGCTTCTTCCGAGAGGATCCCTAACTGTAAGATCATTAATTATTCCTGTCTCATTACACAGGACCAGATCTAGGATAGCTTGCTCCCTGGTAGGTTCCATTACATACTGTTCAAGGAAGCTATCTCGGATACATTCTATGAACTCCTCCTCAAGGCTGCCTTGACCGACCTGGTTTGACCAATTGATATGTAGATTAAAATCCCCCATGATAATTGCTGTACCATTTTTACATGCATCGGTTATTTCTTTGTTTATTTCTCACCCCACCATGATGTTATTATTTGGTGGCCTATAGACCACACCTATCAGTGACTTTTTCTCCTTACTATTTCTAATTTGCATCCAAATGGATTCAACCTTTCTTTCCATAGAACCTATATCATCTCTCACTACCGCCCTGATATCAACCTTAAATATCAGTGTTACACCACCTCTCTTACCTTTCTGTCGGTCCCTCCGAACAGTCTGATACCCCTGGATATTTAACACCCAGTCATGACCATCCTGCAACCATGTCTCTGTAATGGCCACCAAATCATACTCGTTCGCAATGATTTGTGCTGTCAACTCATTTACCTTGTTTCAAATGCTATGAGCATTCAGATAAAGTGTCTTTATGCTATTTTTTGTACCTTCTTTTTGAATTCTAACACTTCCATTAATAATATTTCCTGAGTTCTTCCTTTTAACTGTTTTCCTGATTTTTGATGTAGTTGGAACCTTCTCCCTACATTTTGTCTTTGCTCCCTCCTTCTCGGACTCCTTAATATCCCCCTGGCATATTAGTTTAAACCCTCCCCAACCGCTCTTGCAAACACTCCCCCTAGGACATCAGTCCCAGTCATACCCAGGTGTAACCCTTCCAATTTGTACAGGTCCCACCTCTCCCAGAACCAGTCTCAATGTCCCAGGAATCTGAAATCCTCCCCCGACACCATCTCTTCAGCCACGTATCTGATATATCCTGTCATTTCTACTCTGACTAGCACGTGGCACCGGTAGTAATCCTGAGATCACTACCTTTGAGGTCCAATTTCTTAACTTTCTTCCTAGCTCCCTGTATTCTGCTTTTAGGTCCTCATCCTTTTTTACCTCTGTCGTTTGTACCAATGTGTACTACGACCACTGGCCGTTTGCCCTCCCCCTTCCGAATGTCCTGCAGCCGCTCCAAGACTTCCTTGACCCTAGCACCAGGGAGGTAACATACCATCCTGGAGTCTCGTTTGCGGCCACAGACAAGCCTGTCTATTCCCCTTACAATTGAATCCCCTATAACTATTGCACTGGCACACTTTTTACCCCTCTGCAGCAGAACCAACCGTGGTGCAATGAGTTTGGCTGCTGCTGCTTTCCCTAGAGAGGTCATTCCCCTCAACAGTATCCAAAGCCTTACATCTCTTTTGCAGGGGAATGGCCACAGGAGATTCCTGCACTACCTGCCGATCTCTCTTGCTCCGCCTGATGGTCACTCTTTCCCTTCCTGCCTGCAGAGTCTGAGCCTGCGGTGTGACCACCTCTCTATACGTGCTATGCACGATACTCTCTGATTTGCGGATGCTCCACAGTGTCTCCAGCCGCCACTCCAGCTCTGAAACTTGAGCTTCCAGGAGCTGTAGCTGTCGGACACTTCCTGTACACATGGTAGGAATAACAACAAAAAGAAAAAATAACACTTACTTACAAATCAGCATTCTCCCTTGTAGCCTCTGCTGCCTGTTTCACCTAAGTCCCTCTTTTCACCTAACTCCAAAAGCACTCCTCTCACTGTGCAGTCAGAGCAGCACTCTGAGGCCTCTGTTTTTATAGGCACAACTTACAAAGCCCTGGAACTGGTTTTAACAAACAACCAGCCAAGTTCAGTTGAGAGCTAACTCAGCTGATTCCTGTCTCACAGTTTGGGAGGCTGAGGAGTCTCTCAGTTTGGCAGTTGGGGCGTTGGATTTGGGGCAAAAGGAAGGGAGGAACTTGGAATAATCATGGTCACTCGAGAAAAAGTAGAAGTAAAACCCATGGGGATGACACATCTCCTGGACCTGATCATAGCATCATAAAATCCCAACAGTGCAGAAAATTGCCATTCGGCCCATAGAGCCTGCAAATGACAACATCCTAGCCAGGCCCTATCCCCGTAACCCCACCTATTTACCACACTAATCCCCCGACACGAAGGGAGAATTTAGCATGGCCAATCAACCTAACCTACACATCTTTGAACTGTGGGAGAAAACCGGAGCACTCGGAGGAAGCCCAAGCAACTGGAGGAAGCCCATGCAGACACAGGGACAATGTGCAAACCTCTACACAGACTGTCATCCAAGGATGGAATTGAACCCGGGTCCCTGGTGCTGTGAGGCAGCAGTGCTAACCACTGTGCCGCCGAGGATGGCTTGCATCCGAGAAGTGGCTGAGAGATAGTGGATGTGTTGGTTATCATCTTCCAAATTTCCCCGAGTTCTGGAAAGGTCTCTGGATTGGAAAACTGGGGTTTGGGCTGTGGGGTTGGGGAGTTAGACCTGGGATAAGGATGGGGGTGAGAGTTTGGGAGGAGTATTTGATGTCTTGGGTTGGGGTTGGGGAGAGCTTGGGGTGTCGAACAGTGGGTGTTGGATATGGGTTGTAAGGTTTGGGGTGCTGGATTCTTATTTGGATCAAGGCTGAGAGGCCTGATGGAACCCACAGAACATCAGGGACCAGGTTATTGCTGTGTAAATGCCTCGATTGCACTGTCTGCAACACCTTCCATCACTTTGCTGATGATCAAGGGTTGATCTGGCAGTAATCAGCCGGGTTAGATTTGTCCTGGACAGGACATACCTGGCCAATTTTCTACTTGGTTGAGTTGATGCCAGCATGGCTAGGACAGCTGCCAGTTCTGTATGCAAGTCTTCAGCTGGAATGTGCTCAGGGTCCATAGCCTTTGCTGTATCCAATGCCTTCAGCCATTTTGTCACATGAATTGAATTGGATGAAGTCTGACATCTGAGATGCTGGGGACCTCCAGAGGAGGCCAAGATGAATAATCCTCTTCGCAATTCTGGCTGAAGATTTGTTGCAAATGCTTCAGCCTTATCTTTCGCACTCCCCCATCATTGAGAATATTTGAGGAGCCTCCTCCTCCAATGAGTTGTTTAATTGTTCACTGACATTCACGACCGGATATGGTAGTACCGCATGCAGAACCTAGATCTGATCAGTTGGTTGTGGAATTGCTTAGCTCTATTACTTGCTGAGCATGCTGTTTGGCATGCAAGAAGTCCTATGTTGTAGCTTCACCAGGTTGACAACTCATTTTTAGGTATGGCTGGTGCTGCTCCTGGCATGCCTTCCTGCACTCTCCATTGAACCTGGTAGATCCCTGGCTTGGTGAGAATGGTAGAGTGGGGGATATGCCAGGCCATGGGGTTACAGATTGTGGTCGAGTACAGTTCTGCTGTTGCGGATGACTACAGCACCTCATGGATGCCCAGTCTTGAGTTGCTTGAATGCTGGTGGTGACACACAATACAATGGAGGATCCCCTCAATATAAAGATGGGATTTCGCCTCCACAAGGACTGTTCATTCCTACTGATACACTCATCAACAGATGCATTTGCAACAGGGAGAATGGTGAGGTGGAGCTTTTGCTCTCTTGTCAATTCCCTCACCACTTGCCCAGTCTTTCAGAAGTTACCTTCAGGACTTGGCCAGTTTGATGCTACCGGGCCACACTTGGTGGGAATTGAAGGCCTCTCCCACAGTAGATTCTGTGCTCTTCCCATTATCAGGGCTTCCTCCAAGGTGCTCAACATGGAGGGTGAAGATGGTGTTAGGTTTGGGATCAGTGTTTGATGCATTGTGCTTGAGTTTATGGTT